>NC_081559.1:175888963-176208421 GCF_022355385.1 Mustela nigripes | reverse complement strand
TTCCTTATCCATTCGTCAGTTGAAGGGCATCTTGGTTCTTTCCACAGTTTGGTGACCGTGGCCATTGCTGCTATAAACATTGGGGTACAGATGGCCCTTCTTTTCACGACATCTGTATCTTTGGGGTAAATACCCAGGAGTGCAATTGCAAGGTCATAGGGAAGTTCTATTTTTAATTTCTTGAAGAATCTCCACACTGTTCTCCAAAGAGGCTGCACCAACTTGCATTTCCACCAACAGTGTAAGAGGGTTTCCCTTTCTCCACATCCCCTCAACACATGTTGTTTCCCGTCTTGTTAATTTGGGCCATTCTAACAGGTGTAAGGTGGTATCTCAATGTGGTTTTAATTTGAATCTCCCTGATGGCTAGTGATGATGAACATTTTTTCATGTGTCTGATAGCCATTTGTATGTCTTCATTGGAGAAGTATCTGTTCATATCTTCTGCCCATTTTTTTGATATGATTGTCCATTTTGTGTGTGTTGAGTTTGAGGAGTTCTTTATAGATCCTGGATATCAACCTTTCCTCTGTACTGTCATTTGCAAATATCTTCTCCCATTTCATGGGTTGCTTCTTTGTTTTGTTGACTGTTTCCTTTGCTGTTCAGAAGCCTTTTATCTTGGTGAAGTCCCCAAAGTTCATTTGGCTTTTGTTTCTCTTGCCTTTGGAGACGTGTCTTAAAAGAAGTTGCTGTGTCCGAGGTGGAAGAGGTTACTACCTATGTTCTCCTCTAGGATTTTGATGGATTCCTGTCTCACATTGATGCCTTTCATCCATTTAGACTTTATCTTTGTGTATGGTGTAAAAGAATGGTCGAGTTTCATTCTTCTGTAAATAACTGTCCAATTTTCCCAGGACCGTTTATTGAAGAGACTTTTTTCCACTGGATATTTTTTTTCTAATTTTTCAAAGATTATTTGACTCTAGGGTTGAGGCTTGTAGAGATGAGCCCATGTCTGGGCTCTCTATTCTGTTCCATTGATCTAGGATGCCCACTCTCACCACTGTTGTTCAATGTAGTCCTAGAAGTCCTAGCAACAGCAATCAGACAACAAAAAGAAATAAGATATTCAAATTGGCATAGAAGAAGTCAAACTCTTTCTTCACAGATGACATGATATTTTATGTGGAAAACTCAAAAGACTCCATCCCCAAACTACTAGAACTCATACAGCAATTCAGTAATGTGGCAGGATACAAAATCAATGCACAGAAATCAGTTGCTTTCTTACACACTAACAATGAAACTGTAGGAAGGGAACTTAAAGAATGGATTCCATTTACAATAGCACGAAAAACCATAAGATACCTTGGAATAAACCTAACCAAAGAGGTAGAGGATCTATACTCAAGGAACTGCAGTACTCATGAAAGAAACTGAAGACACAAGATGGAAGAACATTCCATGCTCATGGATCAGAAGAATAAACATTGTTAAAATGTCTGTGCTACCCAGAGAAATGTGTGCTTTCAACACCATCCTGATCAAAATACCAACAGCATTTTTCAAAGTGCTAGAACAAACAATCCTAAAATTTGTAGGGAACCAGAAAAGATCCCGAATTGCCAAAGAAATGTTGAAAAGGCAAAACAAAGCTGGGAGTATCATGTTGCCTGATTTCAAGCTATATTACAAAGCTATGATCACCAAGACAGCATGGTACTGGCACAACAACCTACTTTCAAAATAAAAGTTATTTCTTTGTGCATAATGGATTATACCCTATAAGTTAAATATGCTCAAATTACTGAAAGTTGAATTAAATATTATGACTGGTTCTAAACACAGGCCATGGTATAGTCCTGGTTTGGTTGCCAGTGCTGCCTAACTAGGACAGGATCTGAGCCCAGTCCCTGGGACCTCTAGATCTTGAGTTGCTTCTCTTTTACCTTTGCTCCCTCTGTGTGTGTGACAGGATGCTTCTCCCCTCCCACTGGATTTACCCAGTAAACAGGTTTTTCTCTCATAATTGCTCTCATAATCGCTCCGTAGGGGCTCCCTCTCTTTTTGCCCATGCTCTGCCTCTTCTGTCATTGCCTTCTCGGAGTCTCCGCCCATTCCAGCTACCACACACCCTCTGCATTACCTCATGGGACTTTGCTTTGCCTTTTTGCTTTGGTTCTGCTTGCTTTTCATTTTCTTCTGCTTCGCCCCATGAAGCTGAGCTTGACCTCAGGGCCCAGTGTTTATTTTCCAGCTTACTCTAAGGTCCTGCTTGGCATGAAGACTGACTCTCCAAAGAGAGCCATCTGTCCATCTGTCCCCCAAGGACAAGGCTTCTTTGCCAGATCCCACCCTAGTAGCCAGGCCACTTTGGTCATGGGTGACTTGTGTTTACTGTAACAGTTTATCTTAAAGGGTACACTCATTCTTTGGGGTGGAATGAATTAGCTTCCCAAAAAGGGCCCTCCAAGAAAGCCTTTGCCAAGCCAAAGCACTGTATCTCAGATACCTATGATAGTCCTTAAAATACCTCCCTGCAAAAGGTTGATAGGAATCCAAGTAACCAGGCAAGTTAGGTACAGTAATAGCACGAAACCCTCTGTCTCTATACATATAATCCTTTCATATCTACCTGGTATGGTTTATAAACACATTTTGGGTAAAGAAAGGAATATGAGAGTATAGTTGTTTTGTCCACAGGAATTCATATTTTTATGATAATCGAATCACTTTTTGTGATGAGCACAGGGTGCTGTATGGAAGTGTTGAATCACTCTGTTATGCACCTGAAACTAATATTACACTGTATGTTAACTAACTGGAATTTAAATAAAAACTTAAAAAAAAAAGAGTTGAGTTAATTTTATCTTAATTTTTATTGAGATACAAAAGATTGCACATATTTAATGGATATAATTTGACAAGTTTGGTCATATTCATATGCCAACAAGAATCATATGCTTTGGAAGAGGGTACTTGGGAAAAGAGGGAGAAACAGAGAAATAGAGGAAATGCTTGAAAAGAAAAATGTAAGCATCATTCATCTGACTTTTGGCTCAGAAAGAGCATTTCTCTGCTTTGGAGAAAGTATCCATTGTTCCAACTTTCCATTCTTTTAAATAGGAAAACATTCATATATTCCATTTTGACCCAAGCCTAGTAAAAGGGAACAACTGAGTTGTAAGAGGGGCTAGCAATGTACTTACTGTGTACTTGTCAGTGTCCCTGGCCTTCCCTTCTTATGCAAGATTAAATTTTACTTGAAAGACTGCTGTCACTCTGGCTATGAGCTTAGTTTTTCTCACTTGACTCAGGTAGTCAGCAAAACTTCAGGGTGCTAACTGCAGAAATCTGATCATTTGCCAGCAGACAGAAGCTGTCCGGTGGGAAGGGGCTTGGCTGGGCTGGTGTACATTACTCTCAGTTTCCCTTGTCATTCACCTGGGTGCAGTATCGTGGAGTTCAGTCTTGCAAATGGAAGGCAGAACCAGAGGCCCAAGTTCCCAAGGTCTGCCAAACGCGCTATCCCCAAGACATTAAATCAAGAGAAACTCACTACGTGATCAGGAGAGACTTCTCTCAGTGGGTCCTGGGACGGACACTCATCCAGAGGCAGCTGGAAGCAGCTATTTTGGATTTGATGCAAATGTGAATCACAGTCTGTCAGGCACTTTCTGATTGTGATTGACATATCGACTGTAGACAATATAAGGTAAATCTGGCAGTCCTCTTAGATTCGTGGCTCTTTGCCTCTAGACAACATGCAGGGTGAGAATGGAACGTGGGATTTTGTTCCAGATGCACATCTGCCTGGGACTTTTTAAAAAAAAAAAAAAACCCTCTTGAGAATTCTCCAGGCTCCTCTTGACTGACAGCTAGCTCAAAGTCTTGTCATCTAAACATGTCAGTCTTCTGGCAGCTGGCACATGTGTTGTTGATAGAAGAGGTTTAAGATCTTGAGTGTGATGGTTCTGCCTAGCTGTTGGTTCCTTGTACTGTCACAGTTTGTATTTGTGGGTTCTTCACTGACTAATGGATACTGTCTTCCCAGAGCTGGTCATTAGAAGTCACCTTTCTGAAGTCATGGTACTAAGAGTTCATCTTTTCCTACTTTGGCCAGATCCAGTATATTCTATATTCCGGCCAATATAGAAATGTTCAATATTGTATTACTCAGGACAGGTGGCTTGGGGAATGTGGATAGGTGCAAAAATCCCCATTAAACTCTGTAGTGAAATAAGTCTGGCCCACTCTTGTGCCCTCAATGCCTCACTCGTGGAGTTTCATGATACACAGTACAAGTTGTGAGAAGCTCTGGAGCCAAGGTTCTTGTATAACTTTAACCTCATCACCCCAAGTGATTGATTTTGGACTATTTCCGAAAGCATCTCTTTGTAACACCTATCCCCATTATAGAGGGTGGATTTTGGGAAATATGTAGGAAAAAGGCTGTCATTCCCTGAAACATGGCTTCCCAAATGTGAGCAAGCTACTCTTAATTATGGAAAGAGAGGAAGAGAACAATGTGGGGTTGCCTGGAAGATGCAGGCCAGGGGCCTGTGAGCCAGTGAGAGACTAGCTAGCGATTTAGAGGCGTGCACTTTCTCTGCAAGGCTCAGCCCAGTCCCTTCCTGCCCATGGTATTTTCTTGGATGTCCGCATCCCAGAGTCACTTCTATTTCCTGCTCAGACGACTCACTGGCTGCATAACTACACTGCACTGAGCCCCGGGCATCATCCTGAGTAAGCATCTGAAAGCACCTTGAAAAACACAAAATTGACCCTTTAAGTTTTAAGCGATGGAGAGCCACAGTAGATATTCAGTTCCTTTTCTGCATGCATAGATCACTGTTGTGATCCCATGTCACTTCGTGACATTTTTGTCCAAACGTGGAATTACTGGGTAAAGGGCTATGAAGGCTTTGGATACCTATTACTCAACTCTACCTTTCAAAAAAGTTTTACCAACCAGTGCTTCCACTGGCCAAGGATAAAAGTGACTTTCTTTGTGGACAGAATGTAACCTCACCAATGGTCGTTATTATGTTCAACTCATTATGTGATCATTAGTTCCTAAGGATAGAAAGGAACAAATAGGTTCCCAGCACACACTAGAGGCAGCCAGAGGCAGTTACCACGTGGATAACTAGAGTTACCCACCAACCCGTGGGTAACTCTGGGGCTTTCCATGCAGCAGGGCTGATGGCCCCGTTTGGTGATGGCAGACTGTCATCAGCAGCACCCAGAAGTTTCTGGCACTTGCAGAAAAGTGTCTTCTTGCCCAGTTCCTGCCCACATACATCAGCTGGGTCTGTGCCTGGCAGCTTGACAGGAGCCTTCTCTTTCCTTGTGTGATCACCTCTCCCTGCAAATCCAGGGGAGCTATCACCAAGGAAGGCATATCCAGGAGCCAGATCAGTCTGATCCTGTTATCAAGGTGGACGGCCCATTGATCACAGTCGTGCAAGCCCTTATCCAAAAACAGGACTGGGAAAAGGATTTGTACTGGCTTTGCTGGCCTCAAGATCTTGGTATTCCGCAGACCCTCAAATGTCAGTATGAAGAAAAATAATAAAAATAATAACTAACATTTATTCAGGTCATACTATATTGCCAGGCTTCTGCTAACTACTTTATATGTATTCTCCAGCAGCCTGAAGCATTACTGTTGAAACACAAGATTATGTCACTCCCTGTTGAAACTCTTCATTCGTTTCCCATATCACTCCAAAGACCAGTGTTTCAGTTGCTCTGTGTGGTTTCCCTACCCGCCCTCTCACCCATCCCACTCTAACCTGTGTGAACTCCTCTCTTTCCCTGCTCCAGCCACACCAGACCTCTCCGCTGCTCCTCAAACAGCCAGGCACACTTCTGCCTCAGGATCTTTGTCTATGCTCCCTGCTCTGCCTGGGATCCTTGGACAACTGTTATTTCTAGGACAACTGTTATTTCAGCCCCTTTCTTCTGGTCTTAAAAGTCACCTTCTCAGTGTCCTAACCTGTCACTTCCAGTCTTCCTTTCCTGATTTATTTTTTCTTCACAGCACTTAACATGATCCGTATGCATGATTTCTCTGGTGTACTGTTTCCCTCGCTTAGAATGTAAGACCCCTGAGGGTGGGTGTTTATTCTTTCTTTGGTGGGGGTCACGGTTGTATCACCAGCACTTGGAACAGTATCTGGGCCACAGTAAGTGCTCAGTAAGTATTTGTGCATAAGTGAACCGACTCATCTAATTTGCATATCAGTCTGAAGAGGAGGGAGCTATTGCTTTTTTCTTTTCCAGGTGAGACAGCTGAAACTTGGAGAGGTAAGGTAATCAGCCCTGGAAGCTGGGGCCCTGGGGTCTGAGCCCCTGCTTTAAGCCACTGTTTTCTATCTCTCTGGGAGAGCAGTAATGAATGAAAATCCTCTGCGCACACATGATGAGGCTCAGTGTTCAGAGCCAAGCATCCAGGCTGGCCACGCAGGCTGGCCTCCACCCCCCTTTCCAAACATCCCGTGCACCCTCAGCCGTCACACCCTGACCTTCAGCCAGACAGACATGGTGTTACCACCTCCGTGATTTTGCCTACACTGTGCCCTTCTTGTCAACCTATTCAAATCCTTTCCCCACTTCTGGGCTCAAGTCAAATGCCGCATCTCCAGGACGCCCTCTGATGATCCTTTTCTTCTGTCGTTCGTGATAGCTGCACGTAGGGCTCATCTCTTTCTACAGTTCGTAGGGTAGAGGCCATTCTGCTTGACCTTTGTCTTTTCCACAGGGACGTATGGAGACACTCTACTCAAAAAAAAAAAAAAAAACAAAAAAAAAAACAACTGTCAAAATTTGCATCTCCCAAAAAGTCTATCACAGACTGATACCTCTTGACACAATGGAATGACATATTTCAGAGTGGGGAATATTTCCTAACCCGGACATCCTAATAACCATGAAAATAGACTTTGGTGCTGAACATGAAGCTATGTTTAGGAAAGAGAACGATTAAGTGGCGTGTTGGTTACAATCCACTCAATCAACACAATTTAGAAAATCAATCAAACCAGGTATTGGCTGTTTGACATTTGTAGGCAAAACAGCGAGTAGATTGAATTTCCCCTGCTTTATATGGTGGTTTTTGCTGTTATATAAAATGCCCTTAGATATTAAAGATACTCTACTGACATTAATCTGCTAACTTCTTTCAGAAATACGCCATCACTTAACATTTTGGGGGTGGAGGATATGAAACAGGAGAAAGAGAGGGCATATTCAGGACAGATATATCTGATGATACTTCACTGACCGTACATAAGGTAAAGCCACATGTTTTGGCTTTATTTTTGTGTGTGTGGTAACAGAATTTAGCATATTGGGTAAAAAGAAGGAAGTGGAGATGTACCCCCTCTTCCTTCATGACCTTGGACAGTTGACACATTGGGTAAGCTTTGTGATCTCCAGGACCAAATGAGGAGACGAACCATCAAATGTCACAGGCGTCTTTGAAAAATAAAAGATATTTCAAAACAAAATAAGTAATGATGGATATAACATATGAAAACCTTATAAACTTTTAGCATCAAAAATATGGTAAGAGTTCAACTGTAGTTTGTCCTGCCTAAGATGCTGCTTTCTGTCTTTAATTAATTTAACCAATTAATTTAATTACCTGTCACATTAATTCCATCCACCACTCCTGAGTGGTTCCCCCTTCTCCTTCAGTCCTTCTTTTTCCTGCTGTCCCATCTTTTGTCCTCTTGCTTCTTCCTCAACACCCAAGTGACAGGCTGGTGGGGGTGGGGGAAAAGGGGGGGGTTGAGCTGGGAGATGGGTGGCCCCCATAGACTAGGCTTCCAGGGGAGCCTACCACAGATCCTGTCTGGAAAAAATATCAAATCAGTGATAAGAACTTTTATGAACTGTGTTACTATTTATATCGCCAGCACTATTTTTAAAAACCCCGTTGCTCAGTGTACCAAAATATGCACTTGAAAATATCTTAGCAGAGGTCTTGTATTATAGATCAGGAAGCCATGATGACCAGTCATTTTCAACCTGAAACACCTCTGAATAAAGCCAAGGGTCTTAAATAAATCAGTGGGATCTTCTGCATAAATACTGATATACCGTAAAATATGCTTTTAAATTGTTTTCCCTTAGCTCTGGGAATCAAGGAAGCTTTAGCTTCTGTTTCTGAACCAGATTCAAACCTGGGTTCTCAGACTGTTTACCTTTGTGCACTCTTAATAGAGGTCCACGAGGAAGAGTATCTGTTGACAAAATTTATTTTTGAAATGCTCAGTGAAGCTAAGTAAACTAAGAGAGTTTTTGTTTTTCTTTTGTGCAAGACTTTCCAAGCCATTAGTATGTCATGCCGGGCATTGTGAATCTTGGAGGGAGAATTTAGCATGGAGTGTTTCCCACAGTGATTTCATTATGGAACCCCCAAACTCCTTTTTTTCCCAAGGGTATCAGTATGACTAGTTTTCTGGGGAGCACATTCTGGAGAACACTAGTGAGAAGTGTAAATCAGCGTGGATGATTTCTGTGTGAGAAACAGGAGTGTTACACATGCCTCTTACGCAGGATGCATCCGTGAATGGAAAGTTGAAGACACCCAGGATCTTTAGGGGGCAGATTTGGAATGGGAAATGAGAGAAAGCCGTGGAGAGATCCTGTCTTCCTTTACAGTGCAAGAGAGGAGACAGAACATCAGGATCCATTTGATAATTGGATCATTCTTAACAGGGAGTTAATGATAATAAGCAGGGGGTCAAAAAGATGTGGTCATGAGGAAGAGAAGACATTGACACCATTTTCATGTTAGCAGGCTGGAATTAGACCTTTTAATTCTTTGGTTCTTCTTTGATTGTTTTACCTTTTCAAACTTTGAGATGGCAATTCACGGAGTCCGCTGCGTTTGTAACAGCTGATGTGTAACTGCTAGCAGGTCTCCTTAGGTCCAGAGCTCAGCTTGCTACGAACACCTGCCATTTCAGGAAAGAGAGTTGTTGGACATTAGCACAGGCTAAAGCAAAACTGCAGAAATCTCAGAGCTACGGCTTCCGAATCTAGATGAAGCTGTTGAAGTCTTTCTTGCAGAAATTGTTTATCCCTCACTTGCCATCCAGTCCTGGGTAAGGACAGCTGTAGGGATGCAGTTCCCGGGTTTCCTTACACGGGCTGCCATTGAGACTGCGGTCATAGCGACATCTTTTTGTGGGTTTCCAGTTGCAAGTGGAAACTGGTCAGGGCGACTGTTCTGGGTGCCAGGTGGAGCCCCGGCAGCTCAGCACCCGTGACGACGCGCTCCGATCTGCAGCTGGCTCCCATCGCCATTCCCACCGCAGTGATTCTACATCTTTCAGTTCCCTATAAGTAACTGAACTAACTACTTAAACGGTCCTTTTGAAAATGGGCTCATTTATTGGCTTAATGGCTTAAGATGCATTTTTTGCAAATTCAGCCCTGAGGGTCCAATCGGAAGATGAACTATGTCTGTCTCGGCCACTGCAGGAATTGATTCAAGGTGGCGGTTGCTTGCTTGCTGGTACCCTGCGTGATAGGAATTAAAATGCAAACAAGATGTTGTCAGTAACTTGAGCGATTTTGATGGCGAGGCTTTTCTTCTTCTGAAGTAGAAGTGACTGAGGCCAGTTCAAAGGAGAATCTTAGTTTAAAAAAAAAAAATTTTTTTTAAAGATTTTCAAAAAGGTGTTATTTTGTCCCAAACCTAAGTGCTTCCAAATACATCTGCTTCACATGGGTTGGAACGAACATTATTCGGGGGCTAAGATTGTCTGGCCAGGTAAAGTTGGGCCAGGTTACTCTGGATCCTTTCTCCATAAAAATGTGCGGTGGGGTTAGATTATCTTGAAAGTATCTTGGCCACTGGGCTGTGATGGAAACTGCAGTGAGTGAGCTTTCTGTCTTCTTGTGGCTCCTAAGGAGATAAGAGAAAGGCGCGGAGCCTCAGGACTCCGTCTGGAGTAGGACCCTGAAGACCCTCCCTTGTCTCTTCTGCAGCCTAGCAACTCTTCTGGGCCTGTGAGCTCTGCTCCGCTTCTCAGCTCAGTCTAAGCCCTGGTGTTTGCTCAGACCCGGGCACAGACAGAGCAGAAGTCAGGACGCTGTGAGTTGCAAATTACAGAAGCCCTATTCAAATTGACTTTTTATTTTTAAGATTTTATTTATTTGCTAGAACACAAATAGGGGGAACAACAGACACAGGGCGAGGAAGAAGCAGGCTCAGTGCGGGCCTCAATCCCAGGACCCTGGCATCATGACCTGAGCCGAAGGCAGATGCTTAACCCACTGAGCCACCCAGGTGCTGCTAAAATTGATTTTTAAAGGACAATAATAATAGTAATATTAGGGTACGGAGTCGACCACCCCTCAATTAGACAGAGAACACTCTCAATAATGCAAGTCACATAGCGAGGTTTATTTCCAGCTAGCTGGGGTGCAAATATCCGCCCGGTGCAGCGGGTTTCAACAAGGACCCCGAGCACTCAAAGCCAAGGGTTTATATAGCATTTTCAAGGCTCTTCTTCATGGCTACATACATATCTTGCGCCCCACTTTGACAGTTTAACGTTGTTTAACCTTTTGCCACCCCAGCATCACCCTGGCGCCATCCTGGCGGTTAAGTGAGATTTAGGTATAGAAGACATTGAGCTTTATTTACATTTCCTTCTGCCTCAGCCTCCCTCAGTTTTATGGTGGGGAGGGCGACCTAAGACCTTGAGGAACTGAGCCCCTTGTCTCTGGAAATTGGGCCATTGAAGAGATAGCTCTTTTTGTTGTAAATCACCAGGACATTTGCAAACCAAAGGAGACTCCTGTCTTGCAGGATTGTGATCTCTGCAAGTTAACTATTTGTTTTCTTTAACATCTGGTCCCTGTGGAGCCTTCGCCTAACCGCCCTGGTGGTATATGATTAAGTTGTTTCTTAGGTTTTTAGCTACTTTCTTTTATCTCAAGTTACATGCCCTGTGGGCTGGTTAGGAACGCTCAGTAAAATGGCTTCCTGGCCTTTAGGATGGCCATTCTTAGGCTAACCCACTCTTACAGTGCAAGGTGCCAGCTTTTGCTTTGCCAAGATGGCTGTACTTATGTCAGGGCTAGACTCGAGGTGGGTACAGCCTTGTTTTTCTTGTCCTCCACACCTGGAGCTGGTTTCTAGGACTTGTTTTTAAGTCCCCTGGGGGAAGGGGAGCAGGGACAGTTTAAGGGTTAAACAACAAAGTTATTGTTTAACCTCAATGGAAGCCTCTGGCTAAAATAAAAATATAAAATAGGTCCTTACAGTAACAACAATGAGAGACAGAGAGAGAAATGTTATTGTCACTTGTAAAAAGCTTGTACTCAAAAGTACATGTGTAATTTCCTTCAGGCCTAGCTGTATCCGAGTGCTAAAATATTTTCAGGAACCTTTTTTTTCTCCTGGCTTTTGTCCTCAGCTTTGGCTTCATTCCCTAGCAGGCTCTTCATTCATGGAAGAAAAATGGCTGCCAGTAGCTCAAGGCTTATATTCCATAGGTTCAGCAACCCTACTGGGAAGTGAGTGTTTCTTTCTTCTTAGGTCCCCAGATTCAATGTTCCTCCAGCAAATGGGAAAAAAGACAGCAGCAGGCAAGGCGGGTGAAGCCTCTGCCCCTTCTGGTTGCCACCTCATTGGAGTAACTAAAGTGGGGTGTGTGTCCCCGAATCATTTGTTTGTTCAGGGACTGGAGACTCCTGCTGCCATCCAGCAAAGCTCATATATTGGAGGACGGCTCTGCCTTGTCCCCAGTATGTCTCTTTCTAAATGATACCTTCTATTCCTCTCTTCATTGTAAGGCTGTAACTGCATGGGGCAACCTCATCACTTTCTCCAGCTTAGGCAGTAATGATGATGATAATGGGAGTAAATGCTTGTTGACTGTCTTTGCACACACGAACACATATAATCTGTATCACAACCCGTAGATTACATGAGCCCTTTATGATGTCCATTTTAAGGATGAATGAACCAAGGTACAGAGACGTAGGGGCGTTGCCTTTCTGCTCAGGCTCTAGGGAACTGTGAGGCTGGTACTTCCTGAGGATAACCTGATAGTTAGTACACCTCTCCCCTGCCCCCATCTGATTCCTATCTCTCAGCAAGGGTAAAAGGTGATCTAGCAAGAGTTCAAGGGGAAAAGTATGTCATCTCTTCTGAGTGGCAATCGCATAGGATGTAGTTCATCTCATGTAATAGGTATGTTTCTGAGATAGGTTTGAACTCTCCCACAAATTCTTTTCCCCTTTCCTTTTAGAATGTTCTCTAAAACACCTGGTATCATAGACTCTTCCACTGTAATGGAATTTTCTTGAGTGGACAATGACTTAAGGCAATTGGATCTGTTTGGTTGGGGTTTGGGGGTCTTTTTATGAGATGGTAGTTAATGATCCAATGTGTGCTCATTAAAGATGGGTTCTTACCTATAAAGCCTTCTAGCTCATCCCAATAGGTAAGTGGACTCCATTTTTATTATTGGTGTGCTTATTTTGAATAGAATCAGCTGCCCTCTGATCTACTTGAAAGGAATAGTATTGCTTTGCGTTATTTGTTATGGACTTTTAATACTGTTTTTCTTAGGAATCATTTTGGTTTTTTCCTGGCCTGTCTGTAAAGGTCACTTATATTCTTGTGATGCTTTTACTAGAATGAGCTTGAACTAAAGATTAATAAGTGTAAGCTCTTCTAGTTGGGTCTTGTGCAGCCGGGTGACAACACTGTCTTGAAGTGGCCAGTTACTGAGCCTTTCTACTAGTTGATAATGAGAAAATGAGAAGAAGATTGCTAGACACCCACTGGCTTTGACCTACTCTTTAAACTGTTGGTTCTAGCCATTGCTTTTCATACATTATTGATACAGTAGACTGTTTCAACGCACAGTAAGCCAATTGACAAATGTAAGATACTAATCCAAATGAGTAATCATCTTCTAGCACACAAAAATAATTTTGTCCTTCTTAAGACTTTTAGAAGAGGCAGGCACAGTTTTCAAGAAGAACTTATGTTTGTCAAGTTGATTAGAAACATGAACGATACATCTACCCTTCCTTTAAGAGTTGATGTTTTTCAAGCTTTTGAAACAGAAGATGAAATGCCCTTGACCATCAGGTCATCCATTTCAGAGGCTGTCATTCTCTGGGTGGAGTTCGAGATTTTTTATGTTTGGTGGTTCTTTGTAGCTTCCTCTGAGTAGAGTAGATTTTCAGATCGCAAATCACCAGGCAGGTAGCAAACTGAATGTGAAAATCAATGACCCATCATGGTCACAAGCATGTAGATGACTGTGCCTTGAAGAGTAGAGCTTTGCAGGGAAGGATGTGCTTGAAGAACAGACAGGCTGGCCTGTGCTCCCACCATTCTGATCTGCCATTGGCATGTGTCAGTGAAATTTAAGTCAAGGAATAATCTATGACTAATCTCTATGCAGCTTCGAAGTCCTTTCCTCCATTTTAGTTTAGCAGAGGCTTCTGCGCTGAACAGCCTCCCTCCTCCACAGAGATCCCTCTTGCTGTCCTCATTTACATAGGTTATGCCTTATATCTTCATCCGCCAACAGCGTCTTGTGACCCTGGAGCTCTGTGCACAAGACGACTAAACACTGTTCTTTAAGATCTTCTGCTAGAAGCCTGTGGCTGCACAGTGGGAAAATCTGTTTCTTTTATTATT
This sequence comes from Mustela nigripes, assembly GCF_022355385.1. Lineage (NCBI taxonomy): Eukaryota > Metazoa > Chordata > Mammalia > Carnivora > Mustelidae > Mustela > Mustela nigripes. The sequence goes on along the minus strand of NC_081559.1, from coordinate 176,194,788 downwards.
ATTTGTAACAAGACCTACTGTTTCTGGGAACACTTTCTATTTGTAGGCACTATGGTAGCATTTTTGAACCTGGGCTCATGAGATTCTCTGGAGGTACCTGTGAAGTGGGCATCATTACCCCTGTTTTACAGATAAGGAGACAGAACCTCAGAGAAATGAACTCACTGGTCTAAAGCGACTCCAGAACAGATCTGTACTCTCAACCACAGCACGAAAATAAAATTAGAACCTCACAGTTTTCACCCAGAGTGAAACGTACCTCTCAGAAGTGAATTGGAAAATCCCTCCTGATGGGATTTTTTAGCTTTTATTTAGCTTTTTAAAATAAGTTTAATGCTTTTTTTAAAAAAAGATTTTATTTATTTGACAGACAGAGATCACAAGTAGGCAGAGAGGCAGGCAGAGAGAGAGAGGGGGGGGAAAGCAGGCTTCCTGCTGAGCAGAGAGCCCGATGCGGGGCTTGATTCCAGGAACCTGAGATCATGACCTGAGCCGAAGGTAGAGGCTTAACCCGCTGAGCCACCCAGGTGCCCCCCTTTTGAGCTTTTTAGAATAAGTTTTTAATTTTAGAATAGTTTCAGACTTAAAGTTGCAAGGATAGTACAGAGAGCTCCCATATCCCCTGAAACCAGCTTTCCCTACTGTTGGCATCTTACATTAATACGACACATTTGTCACAACTAATGAACCAATATCACCACATTATTATACACTAAATTTCTGTAATTTGTTTGTATTTCTTCAGTTTTTGCCTAATGTCCTTTCTCTTTCTCAGAATCCTGTCCATAATACCACTGTTTTATTTAGTTATCCTGTCTCTTCAGACTCTTCTGGACTTTCATAATTTCTCAGACTTTCCTTGTTTTTGATGACCTTGACAGCTTTGAGGAAAACTGATCAGGTGTTTTGTAGAATGTCTCTTAGTGTGGGTTTGTCTGGTGATTTTCTCTGGGATCTCTTTTGACTGTTAAATGAATGATAGCATCATCAGGAGAGTTTTTTGAATACATTTTTTTTCTTAATTTTTAAATTTTTTAAATTAACATATCATGTATTATGAGCCCCAGGGGGGCTCGCCAGGTTTACACACTTCACAGCACTCACCATGGCACATACCATCCCCAATGTCCAGAACCCAGCCATCCTTTCCCCCCCCCCCCCCGCACCCCCCTCAGCTGGGCAACTCTCAGTTGAGTAAGTTTTATATCATCAAAGCCTAGGCATGGCATCATCATGGAGATGATGGTACGAATTCTTCTGTGCTATTCCATGGTCAGTTTAAATGAGCCATTTAGGAAAAGTGTACACATGTACAGCAAGGACAGCTACATTGTTTTGGATGAATGAAGAGAAGAACATATTTCATAAGAAAGCCTTCACTGCAGAAATCTCTCCCTTTCTGTCTCTGTCTCTGTCTCTGTCTCTCTCTCATACACACACCAGGTATTTGTAAAGAAGTTAAAAATGATGAGGCCATGATTTGAGTTAATGGTAGAACTGTTTTGTAAATAGCATGATCATGGCCAACAAAAACAGATGTCCATGTAACAATTTGGAGCCATCCAATGCATAAAGCAATTTGTAGATAATCTCCTAAGCAGATATAGTATCAAAATGTATTCATTGTCAATTAGATGTACATCGAGGCTGTATGTCTAATTGACCAGTTAATTTCCAGGCTGTCTCAGGAGCTACTAAACATGGTTGAAAATGGAACCCTTGGCACCACACCTCAGAGTGACCTAATGTTGCTAAACAGAAGAACAGATTCTTCTGCTTGTTCAAGGAACATAGAGTTCAATGTGCTGTGTTCTGTATGCAAAATCAGGTGCCTCATCAAGCTGCTGTTGACTCAGCCTGAATCGGTAATAGAAAGGTATATTAATGTATCGTCCCCATTTGAATGGCTGGCAACTAACAGTATTATTTAAAAAAAAGCGTATTTCTCAAAAATTGAAGACATGGCTGTGAGATCCCAAATGTCCAATCACACCAAAGAAAAAACCTTATTGTTAGAGCTTTTTATGATGTTCTATAAAACCCACCTGATTTTGGCCATTTGAGTGAGGGACAAGGTCTGTCTTCCTCAGTTCAAAGCTTCCAGAAAATTCTGTCTCAGCTCTTGGTGTCTACTTAAAAGCTCCCCTCAACTTCACCCCTGGACCAGGTCTATTATCTCCCACTCTAATAACTGCAAATAAAAATAACTTATTCTAATTGTTTTTAAAAGAGAAAAGAATATGCATTAGAATAAATAGGTAAGATTCATCACGACAGGATTATGATACTTTTAAGCAGAAGTCAAGGGGATTTTCCTCAGCATCCTATTGACAGTGATGGAGTCCCCTCCGCATTTTGCTGCCACCACGCCCCAGGTCCCTTGACTCAAGGTGTGCCCATTTATTCTGAGAAGCAGCCAGAGAGAGAGAGAGAGAGAGTCAGAAGAGGTGGGGGCCTCTGATGGGTGAGCAATGTGAGGGCTCTAAATTTTCTTTATGGGACTTGGGTTTTGAAGCCCCTCATCATCTGGAAGCCTGCACGGCCTCAGAAGTTGGAAGCAGCTTGTTATTGATTGCAGCTGCGTCCCTGTTTGGCAGAGGAAGAAGGGTGTAGAAAGCAAATGTAGTCTCCTTTGGCAAGGACACATTCCAGGTGAACAACAGTCGGGAAGGATGCCTGAAGGCAAGGTTACCAGGCAGGGAGACAGAACTGACAGTCCCAGGATAGATAATAAGCACCTCGTCTTTTAAAGCATCTCCCTCTCCGAAGTATTGGGGACCAAAAACAGCTTCCTGTGTACCCAGATGCTCTTTACTTATTAGGACCTACGGCAAATGCGTGCGTGTGCGCATGTGTGCGTGTGTGTGTGTCCTTATGTGTTACAAGTCCTTCACAGGCTTGCCGAACCTCCACACGCACACTTGTATTTTAGAGACCATTTCACACAGATTATCAATTGCTTCCTCACTTGACTTAGAGGAAACACGTATTTATGTGTCCGTGGTCCCCTACCCGTCTCCACATCTGAACTGGACTGATAGAATGGTATTTGGGCATGATTCACCTTGGAGGTGTTAACCACTCATGACACCCCTAAAATTCTTGATTTGATTATCTGTCCTTTGGGTGAGGCACAAATCTGAAGTTTTCCTGCAGGGTTTGAGTTCTTTATCTAATGAGAACTTAATGGCCAGCTCCGCACGCATCCTGTCACAGTGGATATGATTGCTGTAGAAGAATACAACTCTAAAGGAAGAGTCATGACTTGTTTTCTTTGTTAAAAACAAAAAATCCTGTACTGCATACCATTTTCTGGACAGGGAATGGCCACAGAAGTCAGGAGGACTTTGGGTTAAATGTGGAGGATTACGTGTGGGTGTGTATCATCTCTCATGTTTGAAATGTTTCTAAAATTGAGGAAAGCAATTTAGAAAGCAGAAACAAATCTGAACCAGGAGAACTAAGGAAGGGGCAGGAGGAGGCAGAGGATAGTAACAGATTTTGAAAAATGGTCCATGGATCAAGGAGTAGTAACTGACTTACAAAGCTGAGGAAGTTCTATGCTGTGCCCACAGATGCTGGTACTGCCTGATGTAGACACTCAGGATCTGGGCAAGTGGGCGAAAGGCACAGGAACGAAAGGCAGATGGATTGATAGAAAATGTTGCGCTATGTGTCTGGATTCCCAGGTCCTTTCCCCTCAACTCTTACAGCCAGATATTTTCTCACTCACTAGCCCTTGACACACACACGCACGCATGTGCGCGCACACACACACATGCACACGCACGCACACACATGCTAGAAGTTTATTCTTTAAAGAAACTTAACTACAGGACTAGCACTAAGCAAAACAGAACTGAACCAAGCATAACAGAAGAAAGTAGGAAGGCGAAGGTGAGCCTGGAAACGAGGAAGGAGGAGCTACACGAAAGCCTGCAGAACGAAGGGACCGTCAGCTTCCTTTCCCTCCGATCCTAGCATCTCCACAGATGCATACACAACCACCAGTAAGAAATGCAAGGAGCTTTCAGTGGAGGAACTGAGCAGCTCTACAGAAAAGACTTAACAGATACCGGTACCTGTAATGCAGGAGACCCTGCAATGAAAAAGCCAGCTCAGGGCTCAGTCACATTATGGTAAATCCCGTCAGTCATCAAGCCCCACCCACTCACACACAATTGAAATTGTAGTGCCTCATCCATATACAGCCTGACATTTGGCAAAAATCTTTGACATGAAAGACTGAGACTAATAAAGGAACTGAGATGAGAATGACACGAGTGGGCAAAGGAGTGCAAACTGCTGAAGAAAATGCTTACAGATTTCCCACAGGGAGATACAAGGATATGTGTTCCTGCTCTGGGAACAGCAGCAGTTAAAAAATAAAAAAGGGTTCTTGGAAATTAAAAAAAAAAAATGTGACTGCTAAAATAAAAATTCAATTCAGAAATTTAAAAATAAAGTTGAGGTAACATTCCAGAAGACAGAACAAAAAGATAATAAAAAGAAAACTCAAGAAAAAATGGAAGAAAATTAAAAATTCAATGTAACATTTAAAAAATCCAGGATGTAGGCATTTTTAAAGAAAAGAAAAAAAGTAGGAGTCAGATTACTGAAGAAGTAATAAAAAAGATGCCTAGAACTGAAGAAAATGAGTTTCTAGATTGAAGTGTTTTGTGGCATGCCCAGCACAATGAGAAAAAGAAAACTCACATCAAATACATTATGATAAAATTTCTGATATGGGGATACTGAAAAGGACAGTTTTGGATACAGAAAAGATCCTCAAATCAGAATGGAACTGAATTTCTCAGGAGAAATACCAGAAGCTAGCCCAGAAGACAACAACAGGCATTGTGAAAATTCTGAGGGATATGTCTTTAACTTCAAATTTCAGAAAGTGCCAGATCCTGGTCAAGTGGGAACATAGCATTAAAAAAATTTTCATATATACAAGGACTCAAATATTTACCTCTCAGGCCCTATTTCTTAGGAAAGTGCTAGAAGGTGTGCTCTTGAGAAACAAGATAAGGAGCTAAAACAAAACAAAACAAAACAAAAACCAAAACAACAACAACAACAGCAACAAAAAAGCAAGACATGAAACCAAGGAACAGGCCATTAGTACAAAGATGAGATAAAGAAAAGTCCTGGAACAGGTAGTGAGCTGGCCTAAAAAGAACCTGCTCAGATTTGAGCAGGAGGATGAGGGATCCAGAAAAGAGTTTGAGCTGATAGATTATTGAATGCATTTGACCATGTGGAGAATAGTGTGTGTGTGTGGGTCTGTGTGTGTGTGAGAGAGAGGGAGAAAGAGAGAGAGTGTGTGTGTTTTGGGCAGGGAGGGAGAGTATATTTGCCAGAGACATAGGGAAGAGTTAATGACTGACGCCTAAGAAAATTAATCACATGGAAAAAAAACAAGACAACTGTAAACTCCAGGTAATACAAAAAAATAAATCTTGCTTAGTCATAAAACATAAACACAATATGACTTCATCAGAAAAGTGTGGACAGGGGCACCTGGGTGGCTCAGTGGGTTAAAGCCTCTGCCTTCAGCTCAGGTCATGGTCTCAGGGTCCTGGGATGGAGCCCTGCATCGGGCTCTCTGCTCAGCAGGGAGCCTACTTCCCCCCTCTCTCTCTGCCTGCCTCTCTGCCTACTTGTGATCTCTGTCTGTCAAATAAATAAATAAAATCTTTAAAAAAAATTGTGGAGAGAAATATCATTAAAGGATAGGCATGTGCATGAGACTGTGTGGGTCAGTTTCTGTGCGAAGGAGGAAAGCTAACTTTTATCTGCCAGAATGTAAGTAGTGAGTGTCTCAAATTGATACATGAAAAAATGGAATTAGTACATTATGAAATTATGGAGATATATTCTAGAGAATATGATTAAAAGTCAAAAGTGGTTGTTACTAGGAAGCAGAAGTTTTCTTTTATAAACCTTTTACTACTATTTGACTTTTAAACAATGCTTATATATTGCTTTGATAAAAATCAAAATTAATTAAACAATAAAGAGCATTGATAAAATTTTTAGAAAGGTACTGAATGGTCTATGCAGTTGACTGGTTTCTATGAAAAAATAAAAAGTAAGATATACTGTATTTTAGAAAAAAGCATCTGAAGATGTCACTTACAGTATTCAGGTATACTTCACTGAATTTTATTGGGACAGGAGGCAAAGAATATATTATAATGACTTTTTCACATTTAGAAATTCTTGAAGATCTTTGTTTATATCCCTATGAATGTCAAAGATTTATCGAACTAAATCCAAACAAAGCAAACAAATTATGAATAGATTTTCGGGCATCAGGAAAGAATTCCTTTGTTTATTGATGTGTTTTTGAGGACTTTCTTTAAATACCAACCTCCCCTGGCCCATTGACATTTTAGTAGATATCAACCTCTAAGAATGAGTCTAGGGGAGATCAGAAGAAGGGGTAAATCTAAAAGCTAGGAGTTACTGCTGCTCCTTGATTTCTAGAGCTAAGACACAGGTCTCTGGCACTGAGGTGTGGGGTAACAGGAGGAGACTCCTTCCCCAAAGTCTGAGGTCTGTACGACTTGCAAGGAACGGACCCGCTGCTTTATTAAGTAGGCGGCGTATTGACAGCTGTCGAACTCGAGGACCAGACGCGTGAACTCTCTCAGCTTGAATTGGAGACTGCTGAGATTAAGAAACTTCCAAATCACTGAAAACAGCCTTTTTTTTTCTTTTAAGGAAAGAAAAATCAATCCCTTTGAACAAAGTTAAAGGTGAATTTATGTCACTTTTGAGAAATTTCCGACCCTTCTTGTTGCAAAAATAATGGAACTGTGGGAGTCGCCTTTACTGGCTGGAAAACAGCAACACGGGCTAAGTCTTGAGGGGGTGAACATGAAGGGTAGGTCATCTTGCAGCCTCATTAGGCAAAGCTCACTGAGACTAAAGCCCCAGGGCTCTTTGAATGGATGGTGACATGCAGCCCCTTCTCTATCACCAAGCCTAAAAATTCATGCCCCAGTGACAGAATGACAGAGCTGGTTAAAGAGCAGAGAAGCACCCAGCTCCCTCTTGGTGCATTTGCTCATCTTTGTTGACGTCCAGAAAGACACCTCCTCTGCCATCAGGACGTCCAGCGCATCCTAATGACCAATCAACGTGTCCTCTCTGAGGTGGGGCCGGATGCATCTGGCTTCCTTCAGGTGTTTGGGGGATAAGAAGGTCAAGAACATCGAGACAGCCGCGTCTTGTGTTCCCATCCTAGAACAGAAGGACGTTTCCGTCTCAAGGCATCTCCTTGGGGAGAGAAGATTCTTGTGCAACAGGAGGGAGGCTGGCAGTGTTCTGTAGCATCTAGATTTATGCTGGGCTGGCGAGAAGCAGCTGCTGCCACTGTTGGTGCTGGAAGGACACGTGAGCCACAAGCAGCAGCTCAGCAGCTTCTTCCTGCAGGGACCCTAGGAAGAGACCTCCCTGTGCTTTTCTCTCTGTGAGGTCTGGGTGGACCCTGCTCCTCCTGCTGATTCCGAAGGTCCTCACGGATGCTGAGGCCAGCCGCTGAAGGTGGCGGAGAAAACCTTGCAGAAGAGTTCAGATGATTCGGGATGACGATCCCTTCTTTGACTGCTGGATGTGAGTCCTAGTATCCCCCTCACGGGGTGGTTGTGAGGATTAAAGGCGTTCTTAATTAAATGGAAGGTATTAGAACAATGTACGGCTCAACAGTGTGAGCCATCATTCTTAGTGATGGTCACGGCGTCCGTATTTGAGAGATCAACAAGGACATAAGACTGAAGTGACAGTTCACGTAAGGAGGCAGCTGGGTGTTGGGACTACTAGATCTTAGTATCTGATAGAAGCAAAGTGGCACGGGTCTGAATGAGGACTTCTGTGCTAGAAGAAGGGGGTCAGCAGATCCCTGCCAACAGCTGGTGGATGTTGATTACGGAATCATTGGATGTGGGAGAGTAAACGTAAACGTAATCCTTTTATTCATTTATGAACATTTTTGAGACTTTCCTCCAGAGCCTTCTTTAATAATTGAGAATATTGAGGCCTGCAGAGGTTAGATCAGCCTTTTCTGAGACCATGTCCTGGAGAAAGTAGGAGTCTCTGAGAAAGCCTTTGCCCGTGATGTCACACTGTGTCCTATTGAAAAGAAGTTGATGGAATGGGAGGCCCAGTCTTCCAGGGCTTGTGGCTGTTTTTGCCAGTTCTACAGGGGGGACATGATCTGGCTCCTCTAAACAAAGGGAGAGCAGCTGATTCTCAAAGAGGCATTTGAGGAGGAGAGCAAGACAGACTGGACCTGCAGACCAGCATCTCTTCAAATCACAAGGGACAGTTATTACCGATGGTGATGATGATGTTGATAATGTAGCAAAGCAGTTCAGCTCCTTGCCTTGGCATTTTTTGTTAGGTAAGTTACCTAAAGTCTTTTAGCCTTGGTGTTCTTCTATGTGTGAAACATGGTTAAGTATGGTACTGACCTCAGAATTGGAAGGGTTGGGCCAAGAGTTAAAACCTGTAAGGTTTGACACAGATCCGAGGTAACCCCCCAATAAATGTTCGCTCCTAAGAAGGATTCTGAGTTGTCCAATTTCCAACGGACACAAATAGTACTGTCAGAACTGGAATTTGAACACAAGGCTGTCAGCCTCGAAAGCCTGCTCCCAAAATGTCCTATAATGTGGGCAGCTGTGGTATAAAGCAGAACTGAGGTAGAGAGAGAGAGACGGCAAGAGGAGTGTAGGTCTGTGTTTCAGGTACCACTCAAGTGCTCCCATTCGATTCCGAACTTAAGACAGTGAGTTCTAAACTTGGCATTGCACTTGAAACGAGATACTAAATATGTTGCCAAGCCTCTTGGACTCCTTCCGGACTGGTCCCCTAAATTGCTGGAATTCTCCTGTTCAGGGCACATGGGAGCCCCAGGACGAAGGCAGATTGAGATCAGCCCAGGAGGGTTAGGAAGTGGGAAGTGAGAACTGGCCCTGGGCCTGTAGCTATGAGGCCCTAGGCAGTCACTAAGCATGTGAGAACCATGTCCTGTTTGGTAAAAGTCTTCTTTTGTCAAGGATGAGAGGGAGCAGCCCCTCTGGGAGAAGGCGGCAGCAGTCTAGTAGAAGAGGAATCAGGGTTCAGTAAGAGCATTTGCTGCCGGACTGGGCACTGATGAAGGAAAAGACTCTTTCATGGGAGAGTCGGCATAAACATCCCAGGGACAGGGTTAGACCCATAAACTTATGAGAACCTGATTCTGGAGATTTTGTGCTTTTCCTACAAAGGCAGGTGTTCCTCCCCCGCCTCTGAGCGCAGCATCCATTCAAGCAGCAAATACTTCTGCGCGCCAAGGGAGTTGTAGCTCCTGAGGGTACGGTCGTGTTTTGTGGTTGTTTTATTAACACGGACAACCTTGACTGTGCATACCTCACGGATTTTACATTCTAGAGGACAAGAGAGGCCACAAAAGAAACTAGCCTAAAATGCTGAGAGGTAGTGTGAAGAAAAAAAATCAGGTTAAGAAGGAGAAAACGTTCTCAACAGGGCTGGCAGATGTCTCGGGTAGCAGAATTCCAAGCAGAGGCTGGCAAGTGCAAAAGCCCTGAGGCGGACACCTAAGGGTCCGGCAAGGGGGCCAGGGTGGCCACCGCAGCGAGAACAAGAGAAAGTGTAGGACAAGGAAGCAGAGCATGTAGGATTTTTTGACAGCAGGGAAGCTTCACTTGTATTCTGAGGTGAGAAGTTTCTCTTCTCATTTATGTTTTAAGGGTATTATTTCGTCCAAGATGAAGGCCAGAATGTTGGGCTCCTAAATGTTCTCAAAGGACTGGTCCGTCAGTGCTGAAAAGGACCCTGTGAAGAGGAGGAGGACCTCCTCTTTGTGTTTTATATTCATTCAAATTTGAAATGAAAGGTTTTTTTCCTGCACATTAGGAGTCTCCTTTAAAGCACAGTGAGGGGTCCCCTGGGTGGCTCAGTCGCTGAAGCATCCGCCTTCGGTTCAGGTCATGATCGCAGAGTCCTGGGATCGAGCCTCACACTGGGCTCCCTGCACAGTGGGGAGCCTGCTTCTCCCTCTGCCTCTGCTCCTCCCTCTGCTTGTGCTCTCTCACACACTCTCTGTCAAATAAATAAGCCAAATATTAAAGAAAATAAAGCACAGTAGCATAGCTGTCCATCAGCTCTTCTCAGCTGTGGGCATGGAGAAGGAGGAGGAATTGTGACACAGAGAATTGAGAAGGAGCAGACATTAGTTTGGCTTCTGCCTTAGAAAATCATTGAGAAGCTGTGGATATAAAAATTAATTCGTGTTCACGGCTGGGTAATGGAAAAAGGAGGCAGGAGCCCAGTGTTTGGCCCAGGAAAGCCATGCCAGCCAGTGTTAAAAACGTCCTAGAAATGGCCCACAGTAGTAGTCCATGTGTGACTCGCAGGTGACTGCAGTTCTGCAACAGCAAGACCGCCGTTGAGACGAAACAACCTCCAGAGCTTATGAAGTGATTTTGCAGAGGAAACAAATTAGCACAGGCCTCCTCAAACAGGCAAGTGTCTCACAGACCAGGCCGTAGCCTTTCCCTCCTCATTGATCTGCCTGCTGGAAAAAGGTCCTCTGCATTGTTGATGACAAAACAGCTCTGTCTTTAACATCTCAGACACCTCGTCATCCGGTGCCCTCGATGTGGAGGAACCCACGGATCTGGACATCTGTGGACCTTTGAATCTCTGCACCACCAATGGGTGTAACCCTAACACATGGGTACTTCTCTGTCCTCATTCTGAGTTGTGACACACGGGGCTGCAGAGCCTTGACTCTGGAGCCAGACTGCCCGTGTCTGGATCTTGGCACTGAATCCTGGCTCTTTTTTTTTTTTTTTTTTTGGCTTCTTAGGCTTGGATGGACCTAGATTTCCATAAAGGGAGAAAAAGAGAGCGCTTGTAAGAGCTCAATGGGAATACATTTGTATAAATACACAGTAGTGCCCGATGCAAAAATTCTGTAATCAGTGTTATTTATTCATATTAATGTTATTGGCGATAGTTTTCTTATTTTCTTTCATTCTTTCCTTCTCTTTTCTTCTTCCTCTTAAGATTTTTTCCTTCTTATTCATGTCTTCCTTTTCCCTTATTATCACCCAGGACCCTGGGATCATGACCTGAGCCGAAGGCAGAGGCTTTAACCCACTGAGCCACCCAGGTGCCCCAAGCACACTTTTTAATAAGCCCTTGCCCAGAAGGGAGGTGTATGGAGATGGGGGCAAGGGAGCGCAGGCATGGCGAAGAGGGGGGAGGGTGAGGAGGAAGAGAAGAGTGAGAAGGGCCATAGGCGGCCCTTAAGGGGGACACACCACGACGATGGTGTAAAGAGCATAAAGACGCAATCATCTTCCAGAGTGCTTTCTCATCTTGTGATGGGGGGAGTTTAGGCTTGCTCGAAACCTCTAGTCTGGTTAGCCCTAAAACGTGAATGCGGGCTTCTGGAAGGCTTTCTTTTGTGTGCATGAGGTCCTCCCAGGCTATAAGAAAGGCTGGGAGTTGTAAAATGCAGTGGGAAGTTGAGACTGAGAACAACATGGTAGCTCTTAGGAGACGGGATGAACCGGCTGATACAGCGTCAGCTAATGTGAATACAAAGCATTCACTTTGTCGGAAAATGCCCTCTTCCTCCCCATGACAAGCTGCTGTGGGTCTGGCCGGTGGTATGTTTTGAAATGCAGAGAGCATGGATGAGAATAGAAAATCCTTTTTATGGTTTTAGGTAACACCTGAAGAAGAGGGAAGTTGTCATCTGGAACGGGGGAGTTGCATCTGAAACCCAGAAAGGTCAACTGACCAACACCCGCAGTGAGAGGCTCGAGAGCTCTTCTGGGAGAGGTGTAGGGAGATGGCCAACAGGACTGGGACCCTGTCTTGTTTATTGCCCTGAGCACGGCCGAGCTCCATCGGTCGGAGGAGAAGAGTGTGCCTCACGCGTCTGAAGCCTGTGTTCCATGACCCGTGACAGAGAGCGAGTGAGTTCTGCCCCATCTCACCATGGGAACTTGGGCAAATGGCTTATCCCTTCGTGCACTCAGCTGCCTTAACTCCAAACGAGAAGAGTGACTTCAGATCAGGTCAGTGTTATTGATGGTGTCCTTTGGAAGCCACGGGAGGACAAAGGCATCAAGGGATGGGAAGCATGGGGACATGTTGTGTTTCAGGATTGCTCATAATTATGTCTCGTGCAGAACGGCTCTCTTACTTACACCAGCTATGCGATTGCTTTCCGGGCGATGTTAGGTCTTAAAAAGGGTTTCAGGGCTGAGGTTAGAAACCCATTGGTTCCGCCATCTTTAGATTGCTCTGGCTTCTTATTTTCTGTTTCTGTTTCTCATGAGGTGACATGAGAATATATTGTGCTGAAAACGTGGTGGGGAAAAAGAGGGCCCAGATAAAACTAAATTGGAAAAGACAAGGTGTGCAGGATACAAGGGCTTTGGCTCAGGCAACCCTTGGTTCCTCCATGGGAAGCAGCAGTGGAAAGGTTCTGCACCAGAGGAGCTGTTTCCTTATGCCTCCTTCACATCGATCTCTCTCCAATGCAGAACGAATCCTTCCTTCTTCAGCTTATGGGCAGAAACCAATTTGGAGCGATTTCTTGTTGGGCATGGGTTACGTAGTCTGTAATTTAATGTGTGTTGCCAAAGGCAGTATCATAAAAATAGGTGCTTCGAGTTTCACCTGAAGGGGACCTACGTCGTGGTGTTGGTTCACGGCCACGGATGGTTCCTGCGACCATCCAGCCCCCTTTATCGCCAGTGATACCAGAGGCTCGGATATTGTTATAAATGGGTTTGCATTGGTGGTGGTGCATTTGCTGGTATTCAAAATATGTGGGTTCTAGAAATAGTATATGTATTATAGAAACCCTAATTGTACTTGCATCGAGCGTAACAATCTGGGGAACCCGGCATTCTGTACCTTTCACAGCAGTGCCTGGAGTTTGATTCTGGAACCGTCCTTTGTGTGGCAGTCGATTCTGGGATCATCTGATTTCATCCTCTGAGGTTAACTGACTATCCTCTCCCAGAACGCTGTCACTGTTGGTTTATGCATAGGTATGGTGACAACCATGGAGAGGGCAAAGATCTGGGACCCCCTCTAGTTTCTAGAGCAGGTTGAATGACCGTCTCATTCTTTGGCTAATAAACTCTCACATGTGGGCAATGTTGCTTTGAGGTCTGTCTCCAGTAGAACCTGAGAAGAAAGTTGTTGGGGCAGAAACTTTCACCTTTGCTTTTCCGAATGTGGCGTGTGCAGCCCGCAGCGCAGGTGGCACCTGGGAGTCGGTTAGAAATACAGAATCCGACCCACCCCACACCTACTGACTCAGACTCGGTATTTTAATAGGATCCCAGGTGATTCATACGCACATTAAAGTTTGAGGAGTTCTGTTGCAGCCTTCCTCTACCTCTGACTTAAATATTTGTGGATACCAAAAAAAAAAAAAAAAAAAAAAAAAAAAAAAATCCAGTAATTGTGAAGTGTGAGATGGGTGTAAGCCACTTTGCAACAAAAAGCAAGAAGGAAAATTTCTGAGGACCTTACACTGTGGGCCCTTTGTGAAGAAGAAGCAGGGGAGGAAGAAAAATTTAGCCGAAGTTGCCAAGTCGCATACTGACAGGGACGAGGCCCGTGGGGGAAACAACTGCGGAAGGATGAGAGCCCTGCGAGCCAGAAAATTCATGCCTCTTTCTAAGCCAGCTCCTGTCCCTTCACCTGGACTATTGCCACATGGAAACATGGGCCCAGTGTTGCCAGACCTTCTGACTTTCTTAGAAGCCCAGAATATACATCGGAGTGGAAAATTTCCCGATTTTTATGCAGGGAGGGTCAGTAGACTGAATCTAATTCTATCAGCTAATAACAGCTGAGTTTACTTAGTCACCAACTCCTTACAAGGGTCCATGGCAAGTCAGTTTCCCTCTCCACATTTCTATTTGTGTGTTCCTTTCATGGGTTATTATTAGAGAACATGTAATTTCCCAAATCCATTAGAAAATAATGATGTGCTTAGGAGACCTGAACCAAAGGCTCTGAGAATACATTGCTGATTTCAGTTGGAGTTGATATCTGTGGAAGGCTGGCAGCCTGCAGCTTTCCAATGGGATCTTGATTTTCCAGGGCTGAATCCAAGGGTTCAAAAAACACCCTGCCTAACCATGCATGACTATCCAAACAGGTGGGCTACGGTAAGCTTTGCAATTCAGTGATCTGTAACTGGGTTCAGATTGGAGGTGTTTGATTAAAGGAGTTTTATTTGTCCAGGAAGACACTGGGCTTTGGGGGTGAGCAGTGGTGGGATTGCACAGAATCCCCAGGTGGATGTGGTGCCCTGCTTCCCTGGGGATGCACCCCAGAACTGAGTGATTTTCCAGGTGTTGTCTAAAGACAACCTGTCTTCAAATGACTTACAGTATGTTTTTCAAATGCAGAATCTCAGGGATGATTACAAATCTATGAAGTATCAACCCAGGGAGGGAAGCCATGAAAAGGCACTTTTAGCAGACACCCCTGACCATTTTTATGTATATTAACATTGTAGAGCTCTAGCGTCTGAATGAGCTGATATTAGCTGGTAACCAATTGCTCTCCATGTCTGCTGAGGACAGCTTAAACAGAAACGTGCTTGATCTATTGCCAGAGATTTAGAATGTTTTGGAAACACCAGTAGGATTGAAATGTAGGATGGCGTTATGCCAATGAGTGAGCCCCCCTGACTTAGACAAGTTCTCTGCACAAGGTTCTCTGGGGCAAAGTGCTCCTGCTCATGGTGTTTTGCTAGTTCCATGGTGCACGGACTTGTGCCAGTTTCACGCACCAGCGTGTCCTCACTGAATGGGAAGATGCGAAGGACCATGAACAATTGTTGTTTTTTAACCAAGTAGAAATTCAATCCAAATCCCAGTGTAGTGCACAGTTTATAGACCTGGGCTGGGCTTCTCAGAATGTCCAGTTCCACAGTGTTCTTCTTCTGGAATGGAGTGGTTGGAGTAGAAAAGAAGACCTCTCTTCCTAGAGACCAGCACCGAAGAGCAGTCCCCTGCCTGGGTGGGTGTCTGAAAATGGGCATCTTTAAGCAAAGACTGACTCTACTTTACTAGATCTACTTTACTAAATCTACTTTACTAGAGATGATTACCAACATGATTACCTTGATTGCCCAGAGAGGCCATAAAGGACTTTGGAGGACCAGGGATATCCATTAAAAGAAGGGAGTTCTGCCTTATGTCCCTCTTTTAGCTGTACCACTTTAAGGTTCCTAAAACATCACGGAAGGGTTAGGACTGATTTGGGGGGTCAAGAAAACCAGACTTGTTATTGAATAAGTAAGTAGCTCCTTCCACTGTCTGAACAATAGAGTGTTCTTGAGCGTTTCTGGATGTTAAGCCTTGTGCTGGATATTTTATCTGCTTTTTCTCCAAGTCCTCCACCAGTCAGGAAGAGTGGATATTCTCATCCCCACTCTCAAGTGAGAAATTGGGGCACCATGAGATGATAGAACACGGCTAATGCCAAGGCGTGAGTCGGTGGTAGAGCCAGAATTTAAACCCAAGTTTTTTCTGCATTTTCTGTGGATGTTTGACCTTTTTGCTTCTTCTTACCTTTCAACTTTTAAGAATAAGGATTACGCCCTTTCTTTTTGCTTTTACTTCATCCTTCAGTACCCAGGTTGGTGATGTGTGTACGCTTGTGTTTATCTACACAGAAAGTCTATACACGATGCTTTGTTTCTTGGGGCTTGATAACCGTGCAAATGAAAATAAAATAAAAATGTTAAAGCCACATTGCTTATATATGGATATGTTCATACAAGTCAATATGCTGCTAAAATTACAATACTATTTTATAATTATTGCGTATAATTTTCAGTGTGCAACTGATAAATGATGTACGAGACACGGGCATATGTGTGGTAGAAGAACACATCTGGACACTCAGGGAGAAACCAACAAACCCAACGGCAGAATGGAGTTGGAGAAACATTTTTCATTGTAGTGGGCACAGCACTGAAGTACATCTAAAAGCCTGACACGTGCCTTGACCTAGTGAGAAGTCTGAGTCGAGCCAGGGCAGGTTGGACAAAGCCTAGGTGACTTTGTGCAGCCCAAGGCGAGGTCTTCTTGGATCCCTGGAGAACTCAAATTCAAAGAAACTGTCAGGAAATGGAGTAAGATTTCCTAAGCTTTAAAGAAAGAGTCTTCATTCATTCATTCATACGGCTGCCAGAAGTCTTCCTGCTAGCCTTATCTTGCTTCTTAATGAACACAGCGCTGGTATTGAAGCTGTGGGCTACAGCTACCGGAGGAAGGGCAACCCTCACTCCCTGCATGTTTGGGAGGTGAGAGGTACATGGGTTTTGACGTGGGAGTTAGCGCTGTCGAGCTCAAACCTTCGTTAAGTGTGCCGGCCGCAGTTGGCCTTGGCCGGACAGCCGTTCTCCTTCCTGGCAGAGCCAAATGCCATGTATCCCCTTGTCCTGTGTCCCTTATGGCTGCAGGTGGTACGTGACCCATTTCTGCCAAATGAGATTTCAAGGGAAGTGTGGTAGAGACTTCTGAGTAAAATCTTCTTTCGTGATAAAAGGGGTGCTGCCGCCAGACCTGTCCCAGCCCCTCTGTTTTGTGTGTGGTGTTGGCAGCGTGAACACGTGATGCCTGCAATGGCAACAGCTGTCATGAAGTCGTGAGACAGGAAGCCCAAAGACGAAGACAACACAGCAGGAATGGAGGGGTGGAAAAATGGATGGAACCTGGGCCTATTTTTATTTTTATTTTTGTTCCAGGATAGTTAATGTACAGGGTTATCTTAGATTCAGATGAACAATACAGTGATTCAGCAATTCCATGTATTACACAGAGCTTGTCACGATACGTGCGCTCTGAATCGCCTTCACCTGTGTCACCCATTCCCCTCACTTCCCCTCCGGTAACCATTAGTCTGTTCTCCATAATTAGGAGTCTGTTTTTGCTTTGTCTCTCTCTTTTTTTTCCTTTGTTCATTTGTTTTGATTCTTAAGTTCCACATAAGAGTGAAATCGTATGGTATTTGTCTTTTTCTGACTTATTTCACTTACCATTACACGCTCTCAGTCCATCCATGTTGTTGCAAATGGTAAGACTCGTTCTTTTTTATGGCTGGGTAATATTCCATTGTGTATGTACATCACATCATCTTTACTCATTCATCAGTTGCTGGACATTTGGGATGTTTCCGTAATTTGATGTAGTAAATAATGCTGTTATATAAACATAAGGTGCATGCGTCCTTTCAAATTAGTACTTTTGTATTCTTAGGGTAAATACCCAGTAGCATGATACTGGGTCATAGGGTAGCTCTATTTTCAATTTTTTGAGGAACCTCCACACTGTTCTCCAGAGTGGCTGTACCAGCTTGCATTCCCACCAAGGGTCCAAGAGGGTTCCCCTTTCTCCACATCCTTGCCAACACCTGTTTTTTCCTGTGTTGTTGATTTTAGCCATTCTGACAGGTGTGAAGTAATATCTTCTAGTGGTTTTGATTTGCATTTCCCTCATGACTAGTGATATCGAGCCTTCTTTTCATGTGTCTGTTGGCCATCTGGATGTCTTCTTTGGAGACATGTCTATTCAAGTCCTCTGCCCATTTTTAATTGGATTCTTTGTTATAGCCAGGTTCCTTGATGTCATCATTAAGCTCCTGACCCAACCCTGGGGCCCAGACTTCTGGACGTTGTGCTCTGGAGATAACTGAAAGTGTTTTTTTGTTGAAGTCATTGTTCGGTATTCTGTTACTTGAGGTTCAAAGCATTCTGAATGATACACAAGTTACATAATCTCTCTGAACCTCAACTTTCTTATCTAAAAAGTGAGGCTAGCGCCACCTAGGAGAGTCTGGGATAATTAAGTAATTGGGTCTGCACAGGTCACCTGACATCATGCTGCCTCCCGGTAGGTACTCAGTACATTCTCGTTAAGTGCCGAGAAAAACTGGGAGTGGGAACCTCTGCTCTTAGCTGAATGTGAGTATTGCCACGGGTACTTGATGAGGCTTCTAATGTATAGAATGAACAGTACAATGATTTTTTGCTTCCTATTGTTTTATGTTAGTCCTTGATTTATAAATCTCTTGTGTGTAAAATATGTATTGTGTGTAAAAATATGCATTTGTTTGTTGTTATAATAGCCTACATTTATATATATATATATATATATATATATATATATATATATATATATATATATTTTTTTCTCACATCTTTCTCAGTGCTTTGCTGGGGAGCAGACTATCTCCTCTTTCTCTGGAGAAGAAGGTTTATCACAGCAGAGTTTAAAGGCTCAGAAAATAATCTGTTTACTTACACTAGCTCTCCATTTAAGAACTCCCTCTACATCTGTCCAGACTGGTTTAAGCCTCCCCATATCAGATTTTCCTGGTAACATTTTCCAAGATTTTGTAAGCTTCTGCAGGCCACAGGCTTTACTAGGACCTTGCACAGAATGCTCATTGATCTAATACGAAAATATTGTGAAACCCATTTTCCTCCCAGATGGGGGAAATGCACTTGCTGGTAAAGCTGCCTCTCCTTTGTTTCCTCTCTCTTTGTCCCTTCAGCAGTGGCTGCTCCTGCAGACTCTTGGGTGGTTGCTGAAATTGGCTTTATTTTTCTCCTTCTTAGAAAGCAATCAACTTGTCTATGAAAATCATCTCCCATTGTCAGGCCAACAATGGCTCTGCAGCCTTCTCTCTGTCCTCAAGTGGAATTCAGAAAGTGTCGGTCTCCTCCAGTTCCAGAGGGGAAGAAAGCAGCCCAAGTTTTGCTCCTAATGTCTCTGAGTAAAGTACTCCTGTGTCTTTCTTCTCAAGAAAGTCTGCAGAATGGCCCATCCTCACTGGGAGATTTTCAAGAGGGGTTGAAGGAACAACTTCTTATATTTCCCTCTTTTCTGCGTTTTCCTCTATCTGCAGTCCATTCTGCTCTAAGACACAGAGGCCCATCTCTTTGGTAAAAGTGGCAGCTGGTCTGGCAGAGGCTGGTGCTGAGTTGGGCAAGGGAATCCTGTTACGTGCACCCACATTTGCCATGCAGATAGAAGTCATATGATTGTGACATCTCCCTAAATCCAGAACCCAAATATTACACTAAAGGTAGCTTTCACAAGTGGCGTCGACTCCTGGAGTCAGAGACTCAATTCTCGCTTTCCAGAACATTCTGGAAAGTACCTGGTCAAGCGGAATAACTCCTTCCGAAGTGGCGTGTGGTTCTTCAGAGCATTCGTCTTACACGATGATGACCTGAATGTGAATCTTCTGTCAGTTACCAGCTCTATGTCCCCAGGTCAAGTTCTTTCACCTCCATTTTGTGATGCGTCAAATGAGGGTTTTAGCGAAACCTACCTCCTTGTAGTGCCTGGGAGGAGGCGGCAATGGGTAATGAAGCAGTAGATAAATATCACAAGGCATATGGACTCTGAAAAACAACCTGAGGGTTTTGAAGGGGCGGGGGGGGGGGGGGAGGTTGGGGGAATCAGGTGGTGGGTATTAGAGAGGGCACAGATTGCATGGAGCACTGTGTGGTACAAAAACAATGAATATTGTTACGCTGAAAAGAAATAGAAAATTAAAAAAAAAATCCACAGTGCCAAATAATTCACCCAATAGGATCAACAGCTCTGTGATCACGTCCTATGCATGCATGAAATCAGCTGTACTTCAAAATAAAATTAAGGCTACCAAGGCCCCCCCCCCCGCAAAAAATCACAAGGCAGAGAAATCCACATCTCTTATGTACTGTTTTCATAAATTCTTTATAATCCCTGATGAATTGCCATTAATTCAACAAATATTCTCCAGGGCCTACTATGTGCTGGGAACTGTTCTGCCAGAACTCTCTCCTTCCTGCTGATGTTTGAACACACTGCATTTGCTTGAAAGCGTGTGGCTTACAAGCCCCACCGCTGGTCAGCTCTCCCATCTCTTCCAAGGAGCTGCTGTGGGAACAGCATCCTACAAAAAGCATGGCCTTGGCTGAAGAAGCCAGTCCACCACCCCCTAGCGCAGAGTCAAGCACCTTCTCAGCTAGCTTTTGTGCTCTGTAACCAAACCTGAGAGTGTGTCAGATGTGCTGCGAGTTCTGGGAGCAGAGGCCTTGATGGATTTGTACCTAACAGGCCTCACTTCATGAAGGGCTCTCCTTGGCCGCCGAAGTAGAGCTTTGATTTGCTGGATGCACTTGGATCCCCTTATGGTGAAATGCCTCGAGTTTGCCTGGTGGCTTCTGAGCAAGAATGTAACCAGAGACAAGGAAAACAGATGAAAGGAAGTACAAAGGGTTTCTAGGGGCAGAAAATACAAGGGAAGATGATGTTAGCTCTCTTTTTCTCAGATATTATGTTCTTTTTCCATGACCCACCTTGTTCAAAGAGGCCTTTAAAACACTGCAGGAGGAGAAAATAAGAAAAAGGTATTAAATCCTTCTGTGTGAAAAGACCCTAAGAAGGCAAGCGAGATGCTGTTTTCATGTTGTAGGGAGCCGAAATTCTTAAGTGGTGCTGGTCGACCCGCAACACTGGAAGGGTGGATGGTGGCAGCCTTAGCAAGCGCTGGGATGAAGCAGACCTAGGTCAGCGATGTATAGATATTATCACATTTAATATTGTTTTCCCCCTTGGGTAACGGTTCAGCTGATTGCCAGGAGGAGTTTGAGGTCTGAGCAGTTTAAGTCTCCCGGGGCACTGAGATGATTGCGTAGCCCAGCTGTGCCACAGGCCTTCTGGTCAAGAGTGCGGACCTGGAGCCACGCTGGGTGAGATTTGAACCCAGTGCAGCTGCCTTGTGGCTGAGCGCCCCAGGGACAGTGAGTTCACCTGTCCGGGCCCCTGTCTCCCTGTCTCTATAGTGGGAGCAATAATAGTTGTTATTTTATGAAGTTACTGGGGCAACATGGGTTAGTCCCAGTAGTACAGGGCATGGCACACGACGTTTCTCACCTGGGTGGATCGTCTGGGATATCGTCCCCGAGGAAAAATGCATTCATGCGTTCAGTCTTCACCCTGTTTCTAGCAGGTATTAAGCCTCCCGATCTCTAGAAAGAGAATAATAGTTTTTATCTTCTATGATTGTTTTAATGATTTCCTGTCTTAATATACGTCAAGTATTACCCTCTGGACTATCTGTTCATAAATACTGTCTCTCAGTAAACGAGTTTGAACTTTTCAATGAATATATATTATATGCATATATATTCATATATAAATTACTTTGACCTCAAAAGAATTATTTCTTTTACCAAGTGTGATAAAAAAAAAAAAAAACCAAAACCAAAAAATTGTGGGAGGCAATGTAAGATCATTTCCTCGCTGTGGGAACTTGTGAACAGCAATGGATTTTGACTCCAGCAAACTCAGCCTCTTCTAACTGATTATTTGTGACGGTTGTAGCATTGTGCTGGGTCGGGGAAGAGGGAGAATTAATCCTGACCCCAGGGAGCTTCCATCTCTCTGGACACACGGGGCACACACAGGAAAATGGAACATATGAGCAGAAGGCAGGGTACGATCCGGCTGTGAGCCCCCAGAGCTCGGAGATGTTGGAAATCCGTACGGAAAGAAGGGGTTTGCAGTTGAATCTCAAAGTGTGTTTAACGGTGTCACCAGACAGAGGGAGAGGACAGGGCATGAGGCTGCGGAAGAGGCAAGCCAGCGTTGGGTTTGCCAACAGTGAGATTAATAGGCTAAGCGCAGAGCATCCTGAACGGCAGCCGTTGTCATTACCTGGGAGCGTCTGGAGGAGGTTAGCATTTAGAAAACACATTTGGAATAAAAGATAAACTTGGAAACTGGAGGCTGACAGGGCAAAGGTGATAGAATGCCACAGATGTGATCAGGAAAGCTTGGGGTAGGGTGAGGAGTTGGGGCCTTGCCGACAGACAACGGCTGTGGGGATGCCTCTAATTGAGTTTTTGACATCCCACTGTGAATGCGAGGAACCTTTAGTGCTGCTTTGCTGAAGGCAGTTAGAGGGACGGTGGCTTCTGGAGAAAGAAATGATGATGAATTTATTTTTCAAAATCTTTCCTTTGGACGGAAGTCCAAGTAGAGATAATGAAATGTGACATCTGCGGAGTCCCCGTCTCTTCCCCATGGGGCAGATCCCATCTCTTCCCATTGGGTGCAGATCCTGTCTCTTCCCTGTGGGGCACAGACCCCTGTCTCTTCCTGGTGGGGGCAGATCCCCATCTCTTCCCTGTGGGGGCTCAGCCCTGAACAGTAATAAGCCCCTCTCATCTCATCCTTGCAAAATATCGAGTTGTTTGTTAGGTGAGGTCATGCTAGATGGTATTTAGCTCCTAGAAACATTAACTTTCCTGTTTTCAGAGCTGTTTAGAAATAAAATCTGTATGGGGCACCTGGGTGGTGCCGTCGGTTAAGTGTCAGACCGGTTAAGTTTCAGATTGTTGGTTTCGGCTCAGGTCATGATCTCAGGGTTGTGGGGTGGAGCCCTGAGCGGGGCTCCGCGCTCAGCTCGCACTCTGCTTCAGACTCTCTCTCCCTCTCTCCCTGCCCCTCCCCAGATCTCTCTCTCAAGTAAGTAAATAAATCTTAAAAAACAAAAAATGGATATGAGGGGGCCTGCGTGGCTCAGTCGGTTAATGTCTGCCTTTGTCTCAGGTCATGATCCCAGTGTCCTGGGATAGAGTCCCACATTGGGCTCCCTGCTCTGCAGGGAATCTGTCTCTCCCTCTGCCCCTCCCCCCACTTGTTCTCTCAGTGACTGTCTTGCTCTTGTGCTCTCTCTCTCAAATAAATATCTTTAAAAAAAAATCTATATGCAAACATACAATTTGTCCCTTTTACAGAGGAGAAAGCCAAGTCTTGAGTGAGCTGAACAGTTTGCTCTGGGGAGCAGCTGGTAAGCAGCAGAGGTGGGATGTAGGCAGTTTGTCTCCAGTCCCCACACTTTCCCCCACTCTTCAGGACTTAGTCATGGAAGAGGGTGAGAATTCTCTGAGACCTGAGGTGATCCTATTCTCTGCCATCTGAGAGCCTAAGACCTTTCCCTCTCTACTCCTGTTCCCTCCCTTGCAAAATGCCCCCATACAGTGTTGTAAACAAGTAAATATGTAACCCAGTACCTGTACAAAAATCCTACAGAGGTCCTCCCCTGCCCACCCCACCAAAAAAAAAAAAAATAATAAAAATCAGATGCTCATAAAAGAAGCTGGCAGCTCTAGGAAGTGACCTCTTTGACCTTTCCAGGCCAATGGACTGTATTGCTAGAGCCTTGAATGGATGGGCAAGAAAAAACAAGGTGTAGGAATCCATCAAGTTGAGCATCATAGGAAAGCAACTTGCTCCTACTTAATTCAAGGTCTACTGCTATGACTGCTTTATGCCTTAGTTATTTCTCACCTGGACTATTGTTGGTTCCTTGGCAAGACCTTTCTGTTCATCTGTCATGGTTTTACTGTCTATTCAAAACCCAGAAACACATTTATTTTTTTTTCCCACCAGCTGTAATTCTCAAATCAACCTTTACTGAGGCAATTATACCAGTTTCCTGTTTCATCAGAGAATTCAATTTAAAACTTTAGTGCCAGTGGTTAAAATACTTACTTCATACATAACTTCAAGTTTGTATGGTTTTAATTCACATTTATGTTTCTGTTCACACTTTGCATTCTTTAATTGATTTATTTGTTAGCTGTGCCATCTGTAGATTTTAAGTACTGAGCTTTCACAAATGACTTTTCTTCCCCTTCTGAAAGCTGTTTTGAAAACTATTTCCCTTACCTTATTGCAATTAAATCTGTGCTACATTCTCATCTTCCGGAGTTGAACATTTTTATAGCGTTCCCTTCTTGTATCTTCATGCTAAGTTAGAATGTTAAACAGTTCTGGGCCTACACAACAATAGAACTTTTTAACCCCATACCTATCATGTTTGTGTGATATCCCATGGGAAGGAGCTCTCTGACTTGAGCCCTGTAATCTGCTTTACAGGCATCAGGACAATGCAAGTCTCAGTGGAATAAGGGTTCCTCGGAGTTTGTTGGTTCTTTAGTTTGGTTGGCGATTGTCCATCTTGCGAATGTACAGAAGACCCTGACTAACAGAGTTTGTTCACATGAACAGCTCTCTTCTAGCTTATAGTCCATAGCTTTGAGTGAAGGGTCCTTTCCGTCTTGGTACACCCAGCTCCTACCCTGGTGTCTGGAGTCTGGATGTGATCAATGAATGACGTTAGTTGAGTAAGTTATACACCCAGGTTGGTTATTTTTAACAATCTAAAAGAAGATATGGCCATTCTCAGCATTGAACAGGGAATAGAGAGACACGTTGCCTTCCTCTGGACTTCACTCCATCTGGTCAAGGTCTTGGAAGTATTATGAACTATGAGGGTGGAAGGCCATGCATCAGTTCCCATCTTTCCCTTTGCATCAAAGCTGTTGACTGGATGGCATTCCCCAGTTCTTCTCTGAGTGGCAGTGTGCTTATGGACGATGAGAGTCAGGGTTCTTTGCCTCTGACATCCAGGTAGCCTTGCGAAAATACCTTTGAGTATAGGTGAGTTTTAGGATTTTGACCTCTGGAAGTACTTTGCTCCAAATGTTTATTGGTAGAAAAATCAAATCGCTCAAGATCCTTTCCACATATGGTACATATGAATCAACTTCTCACAACGGTTCTCACCTTGACAGCACACAGGGTCACCTGGGAAGCTTTACAACACATTGATCCTTGAATCTCATCACAGAATTCTGATTTGATTTTGGGGTGTGGCCTTGACACAGGAGACTTTAATATTTCCCCAGTTGATTCTAATGTGCAACCAAGGTTGAGAATTGCTGATAATAGAGTATTAGTTTTAAATACTCAAAAAGGCTAGAAGTCTTAATAATGCATTAGACATTTTGTTTTACCTTAATATAGCTATTTTTGAACAGTTTTTTCATATAAAAATACTCCTAACGACTATCACTGGACTGCATAGAACAATATTTTTCTAGAGTCAGTGGTAGACCACCTGGAAAGTTTGTTTAATATGCAGAATTTTAGACCTTACCTGGGACATTCTGATTCAGTACATTTGTGGTCAGTCCCCGAATCTGCATTTTAAACAGTGCAGCCATGTGATTTTGTGCACACAAAACTAGAGAAGCGATCGTGCCACAGAAAGACAGCTAAGTAGGTTGAAACAGGTTGTGGTAGTTCCAACAAGGAGTGTGCCCTTTGGTGGTCTTATGTCCCTGTGTCATAGAAGAATAAGACCTCAAAGTACTGAGAAAATACAGGTTCCCATTTTCTTTGTAAATGTCTAAATAGTCTAGTTGGGGGATGCAGATACAAATTGACAACCGTAAGAATTTTTGGAAAAAAAAAGTGTAAATCATCTGGTGAATATCTTTCAATTTGTGCTTAAAAAAAAAATCAGTCCTTGGTCCACAAATGTCTTCTAGGAATAGAAAAAATTTTAAGGCACCTAGTTACATTGGACAGATTTAAGAACACTCAGAATAACAAACTCTATGAGCTGTAGGACAAGCACACATTTTAGTTTAAGGCCGAAAGACTCCTCTATCTGGCTTAAACTTCCTTGGGAATTTAAGGAAATAAAACGAATTACTCACACTGGAACTACGTCAAAATGTCAAGTTAACACATTTTGGCTTGTAATGGTGCCAAGGGATCTACTGTTTGAATGATCAGGGCCTTAGGTTTCCAAATCATTTCAAAGATCATTTTATTACCGGGATGCTGGAGTTTTCTTTTTATCTTATTTTCTTTGTTCTTTCTATCTGTGCTTTTACCCAGGTGAGGCTAACCAATACCTGACACGATCATACCGTCACTAATTACAACAGCTGCAGAGAAAGATGCCAACACAGAAGTCCACACATTCAGAAAACATTTTAATCGTTTTCCCATGGTAGTGAATAATGCATCTGGTTTTCTATAGACTCTTCTTGGGTTTTTTGAGAGTTGAATAACTCATTATTTAAGGTAGTAGGATAACTAAGGAAGAGTGAGAATCAGTGGACTGTGTTTGCCGTTGTTTGTGTTTCTGGCAAATTTTCCTGATTGGTGCCTTTTTTCCCTAATATTTGTTACCTGCTCGATAACTGTCATGAATCTCACACCCAGTTCCTGGCTGCAGAGACGTGCTCCTAACCTGGGTTAGTCTAATCTTAGTATCCCTGTATGCAACAGCTGGTCCAAAGGCTGGTTATAAGGCTCCAAGCTGTGTTAATCAGGTCCGTTAGAATTCTCCGTCTAGTGGGAGAAGTGGCCCAGCCTTGGGGGTCGGGATACAGAAAAGATGTCAAGGAGGAAAGCCTCTTTCCCACTACTTGGAGAGAGCCTATCTGCAGTAGCGAGAACAGAGCAGAGAGCCAGCAGAGAGGAGAGGAGGCGCTGAGAATCCTGGGCGTCGAACCTTGGTTCTAGTTCCCACGGCCCAAGTTCCTGCAGTTTCTCGGATCCTGTGAGCTCTCCTCTGGCATCCTTTCTTTGCTGCAGGAACTAATAAATCCCCTTTGGCTTAAGCCCATTTGAATTGGGTTTCTAACATTTGCAACTGAAATTCTAACACAGATGAAAATGCCGTGTATCCTTTTACAGACCAGAAAACGGAGATTAACTTGCCCAGGGCCACATGTCACAATGGAATTGTGGCTTTCTGGCTCTTCAGTCTACTTACTGGCTTGCTCTCCCTCAAGGAAAAGCTGGAACTCTCAGGGTTAGTGGGGTCTAGTGTTTAATAACCCCCAAGGCAGTCATCATTGGTCCCAAGCAGACTTGGGAGTGATTGGGTACACCAGCCTCAGTTCTGAGGGCTGAAAGTGCACTCTCAGAATTTGGGGCCACAGCCCTGTAGCTGAGCGTAGCTGAGCTAGCTGCACTGAGTACTGCCCCAAAGTGGAGATACGCTGCATAGAACCGAGGCCCAAATGATGCAGTTTCCACGTTCCCTCCAAGAATTGAGTTTCTGGCACCTTGAATGACCTAAGGCATTGAGTGTGACAGTTAAAAGGACAAAAAACCATCTGGTTACAACAGTTTTTCTAACTGCTTTCTGAGTCAGTACCCAAGCACCAAATTTGCAACAGTAACCAGCACGCTCCCATGCAAAGAATGTACTAGTAATGAACATCTGTAACAACCTTGCATGTTCAGTTGGCCTTAGGCTAAATAAAATAGAATACCCTTAGATACAGCAGATGTCTGAGGTAGACTGAATGATCGGTCCCAATTCTTGTCCTCGTCCTAGCTTCGTGTGCTTTTACCTTTGCTTGAAATGGCAGTGCGTCCCAGTGTGGGCAGTTACCTCCTCAGCTGACTAACACTGGGCTTACTCAGAACCGCTTTGACGGATGTAAGCTAGAGGGTCTGATGATGCCCATGCACACGGTTAGGCTTACTCTCTTATGCCTCTGCCACCTGGTATAAGTGGGAATCTCTATAACCTAAAAATGAAATTTCACGTCTTTTTTGAATAGGCAGTATTCACAAGACATACATTTCAAAGGTGCCAAAGGGCATACGGTGAAAAAGCAAGCATCTTCTTTACACTCATCCTCAACCACCCAGGGTCCCCTCCCCAGAGAAAGCTAGTTTCCTTCCAGGTGCTTGTGTAACCTTCCCAAGAAACTGTGTCCTTATACAGGAGAAGTTCAATAGCAGTATATATGGTTGAGTCAGAGCCAGGCAAGAGAGCTAGAGGCTTCTGGATCATTCTGATAATCTGAATCCCTTATGTGAGGATGCATTATGATGGGAGAGACTAGCTCCTATAGGCAGACCAATGAAGGGTGTGGGATAGACCAATTACCTGTCTACAAAAGCACTTGTCATTAAGTGCTATCGCGTTTAAAACTCTTAAAAATTTACTGTTTCCAAAAGACACTAAAAATTAGTGTAGGGTGTACCTGAAGAATCAGGTTGGGTGTTGCTTCTTGGGCTAAAGCTGGGAGCACAGAAGCACACAGCTGTGATTTCAGTTCATGCCAGACTCGAATGGTTTTGTTCTGTCCTGTTAGAGACAGTTCATTGTAGTTAAGACCCAACACATGAAGCACATGGTAAAAGTAATTTTCATCTATTTATAGAAATATACAGGTTAACTAATTTCTCATTCTACCCTGTTCTGGACTCTATATTTTAAAAAAACTGAGCTGAAATGGAGACTTACATGTTTAATTTTAATTAGTTTGAACCACAGATAGACTGTACTTGATATT
Source organism: Mustela nigripes (assembly GCF_022355385.1). Lineage (NCBI taxonomy): Eukaryota > Metazoa > Chordata > Mammalia > Carnivora > Mustelidae > Mustela > Mustela nigripes. The sequence continues at coordinate 176,166,536 of NC_081559.1, read as the reverse complement.
TTCATTTGCAAAAATGTTTAAACCTTTAAGTCTCTTAAAAGGGTAATAAAATGAGCAAAACAACCGTTGATCAAATTGAAAAATTTATTTACAAAACTTAATTACTTTGCTTAAAAAGTTCAATTCATGAAGATTAACCAAAAACATAAGCCCTATCAAAGTTTATTATAATAATCTTTCATAGAATCAATAGCTTAAAAAAAACTGCCAATGAATACTTTAATGTAAAATTACAATGTAAAAATAGGAACTTTAATTCTAGTGAGTGGAATAGAAGCAGATAAATAATCTTCTTCAAAGGGAAAAACACTTGGGGGTGGGGAATGGCATAACGAGTAAAGCAGGAAATTTAAATATCAGTTTAGTTCCTCATTGCCAACATGGCATTTATATCCCAGATGAGATTTCGTAATTGATCCATAATTTGCTTCAGCTGTTGATTCTTCTGTTTGAGTTTCTGTAGAAACAAAAGAATTTATCAAAAATGTTTCGTGAATTATAGACCATGAAGTTATGAAGATTAAAATGTCATAAGTTAGAACTTTAATGATCCAGACAGAAATTAACGTGGAAGGTCTCGATCCTCTTCTGGCCAGAAACCCTCTCTGAAAAACATGCTGAATTCTAATTCAGCCCACAGAGGCCTCTGGCTCCAGCGCCTGACCCTTCCTTTCTGCTTCCACTCCCACCATCAAAAGAAAGTAAGCTAAACATTTCATTGTTACAAAACCCAAGATAGAGGTTTTCCAAGATGCAGTGTGACATAATGGTCAAGAGTGTAATCTCTAGAGTCAGATTCTCTGTGTTTATACTCCTCTGCATCAGTAACTAAATGTGTGACGTTGGCCAAATTACATAACCTCTCTGTGCCTCAGTTTCCACACCAGAAAAGGGATAATAACTGAAACTATCTCACAAGAGTTGCTAAGAGGATTAAAAAATTTGAATGACAGAACTGTGAGAACTGGACCTGGCATATAAGGAAGCATTCAATGAATGTTCCTCATAGATACTGAATGTAAAAAACAAAAAACAAAAAACAAAAAAAAAACCTGTCAGTATAGGAAATAAAGTTGAATGAAAAGAAAATTCCTGATGCAACTGGGCTTTCAAAGATGTGGCAGAAGTCACTGGCCACAGCATGAAGTGTGATCCACTTCTGACTCCGAAAACTACAGACCCAGCGGCACAGTCTTGCACATAGTCTTGTTCACAACTGAGACATGCTGGATTCCCTGAAGGCCCACAGCTCCGTGTCTCTGTATCTGAGCTGCTACTAGACCGCGGTTTATAAACTTCTCTTTAAGCATCCTTCCTTCAAATCCTATGTGGCAAATGTCTGCTTAGGTAAAACAAACCAGAGAACTTCTGGTTGGAGTACTTACTAGTTATTAGAATAATAATATTCACTAACCTTTTAGAAATATTACATTAGGAAATAATATCGTTAATTAGATAATTCTAAAGATACTATATTAAAATACCTCCAGATAAAGTAGTATATATGTTCATTATAGAGAGGCCTAAGAATCTTCATTTTGATTTCATTAAAGAGCCAACTAAGATGAAGTAAGTTACTCCTATTTTATCTAGAGTTAGACAAGTAAAAGGAAGTAGCTGAAAGGGAGGACCAAGAAACTCTTAATGGAAAACAGAAAAACAATTTACATAAGTTGTAATGTTCAGTATTAAATTTAATTCCTATTTGAGAAGGGAACTAGTACAACACAGATAAAACAACAGGCATATGCACAGTATACTGTTTCATGAAGCTCCCTTTAACACTGTTTAGGGGAGGAAGATACCGTTGGAATTTTAGTGACTTAGTCTCCTTGTTCAGCCTTCAGATGGCCCATCTTCTGGGCTCTGCTGTCAGAAGTATGTGGCAGTTACTGAAGTCACTGTGTATAGAATGTAATCAAATGGACCCTCATAGCTGGGTGAGATGAGGGATGACCAGATGGCCAGTACCAAGCCCATGAGGTCCTCTGCATCCTAGAGAACCAGAGATGGATCCTTCTGCCAGCAGGCAAGGGTACCCACACAGAGAGGGCTAGAAGGGTGGAGATGCTCTATGGTTTCCTGGGAGGCTGGAAACCTCAGTCCCAGTTCTAACTTTGCCTCTAAAATTCCTCCTCGGTTTTCTCATGAGATGGCATCACATATAACTTACGGGGCCCCTGCCGGTTCTACTTTCTGTACACCCAGACCTAAGAGGACAGTCAGTTATGCAGACACATAAGTTGAGTGAACTAATTACTGGCGTCAACACGGTTCAGAGTCCGCTGCCCATCACACTGAGCCATCACTCGCCCCACTAGCTGTGAGAGAGAGACTGTAGCTCCTGCGACCTCCCTTGTCAAACCCAACTTTTTAGGGAGAATGGAAAAGAGCTACTGAGTAAGAATAAAAGGAAGAGACAATATGAGATTTAAAAAAAAAAGTCTTATTTGAATTCTTTTGACATACTTTGAATACGCTTAAACTTTTAGGTTTCACAGCTTTTGTTTGGAATGGATTTCTAAGCCTGTAACACTTTCTGTTCTACACTGAGGGTATATTATGTCCCAGGCTCTGGGTTAGGCATTGTGAGGAGAAGAAAATGAATGAGGAACAGTCCCTGTCTTGAAGAAAGTCTGCATCGAGGAGGAGGAAGAGAAAGCCCACATGACCAGATTGTCTAACCTGGTAATGCCGATGCTGTGTAACCCAAAGAGAGAAACACTGCCTCTTGCTGGTAGGGTCAGCAAACACAGGGCCTAGAAAAACTGGTGGTCAGCAATAGTGGAAGGGGGAGAAACTTGAGCTTGGTAGTGGGCAATAGGAACCCATTAAAATTCTCAAAGAAAAAATATGATTTAATCTTGAATGAGAAAGGTTAACTGGACAAACACACGTTTGTCAGGAGAGATTCTCCTGAATCATTTCGGTGGTGAAAAAATCTGTGTCCATGGAAAAGAAGAAGGACTGATTTAAGTTTAAAAAACTGAAAACCATTCAAAGGCCAAATCTAGTGAAATAAGCTCAATGGTCACATTTTCGGTATAAATTATTAGAAGCAATAAAATTATATTTTTGGGTAGTTAAAAATATACTTTAAAGTCAATATCAAAACTGGTCCAGTGGTTTCAATTATGGATGTATCACTAGCATAAATGGGTCATTTAACCAATAGGATTGCTTTTAAAGTAATACTCATTTGGAAATACAAATTCTAATATACTTGTTTTAAAAAATTAGCCTTATTCTTAAAAGAATTAAGAGAAATAAAAAAATGTCGGGTATTTTCAAGGTAATATTCAACTCTAGGTAATAGTAATTAAAAAAAATATGTATTTTGCAGCACTTGGAAAGTTTTTCTCAAAGATGCCACAAAGTTTTAAATTAAAAAATTAGCATACAAGTAAGATACCTAGAGCCAAAACACATCATGACACTGTCAACAGCAAAGCTGACAGTTATGCTTATTAGTGGTTAAATTGTAAATAAATTTTCATGACATGATACAGGATTTAATATATACAGTCTTGCCCCTGATTGATTTTAACAGAGGTTGACAGCTGCTATTATCAAAATCCATCAGCTGTGCCTAATTTGTTACATTAACAGGTGAATGTGTAAGTAGAGCAGACACTTAAAAAATATATTTATGTTACCATGCCATGTAATTTAATATTCATATAAAGGCTGTGACCGTTGGTCAAAAATACTTTAATTTCTAAGTGCATGGACTCAATTATATGTCAGCTCTGTACAAAATACCCACATACCTCTTTCATTTTTCCATCAACAAAAGAGTTTAAGCAAAACAGAACTCATTCTGATCCCCTTCAAACATACATACAGTCTCAAACAAGTGTTTAGTCTTTTTGAGTATTAGGGTTTATAGATTCCAGAATGTTTGAAGAGAAAATGAGAAGTATTTAAATTAGCCAAAAATCTGACTATTGGAACTAGGACATCCTATAATCTCATGATTTCTATCAAATACTGATGACAAAATTTTATGCCTCCAAATATCATGGCCTGTGGTAAGTATTGGTGGTATGTATGTTGTTAGAAGTCAGACCATATCTTAAATAGTAAACACACTACACATGTGTTGTTCTATACAATTTTAAGTACACAAAGATGTAATGATATTTTGAAAATGAATAAAAGTTAACTGAGGGGTACCTAAAGCTACTTATTTTATGTAGCTTTTTTAGAATAAAAATAACGTATACATTGTAATACATTTTTGAGTATTTTTAATTGAATGCCAAGAATACCATTTTTTTTCCTGTTATACAGGTCCATAAAGCAACTTAATCATTTAAAATAAGCAAATATCAATGTATTAAAAAAATGGTCCGAGTTTTTTTAAAGTTTTTATTTAAATTCCAGTGTCTTTTTGGGGGAGGTTTTTTTTGGGTAAATATCTATCACAACAAATGGGTACTCTCTGCTTGAGAGTCTTCTGGGTCTTCTATCCCCAGAGAAGACACTTACCCATTCGTGTGAAATGTGCACAGTGGCAGACAACACATCTGACTGATTCATGGCAGAAACTCCCACACTTACAATGATAGTTGGCACAGAGCAGGTACTCAAATATATGAATACTTCAATATTCAATTAAAAAAACCCCAAGAGCCAAATCAAAAGCTTTCTAAATCCCAGAAGAGAAAAAACAAACAAGGGAAAAAAATGCCCCTAGCAATCATTTTTAAGCTTGTTCTTTGTTTTCCAGTTAAATATGGTCTGTTGGTATTAATATATATATATATATATATGGCTACCTTTAAAAATTATTCATTTTAATATTCTGTATCAAATTACTTTGATGTGTATTACTAGCTCAGATTGCTGTGAACCTTAAAGTTCTACCTCCACCTAATAATTTTAAAAATCTGCGTAACAGGGAAGAGAATTGATAAAAATAGACAAAAGGAATATAAAAATTTAACTTTATGAATACAGATATTATTAAGTAGTTGAAAATTAAATCAAAGAATTTAAACTTTTTTTTTTAGTAGCATCTGTGTGATTAAATAGATTAGGACAACATTTTACCATCTGCAGGTAGTTATTAAGAAAACATACTTCAGAGAAACATTCAGGTATGTGAGCCATCAAGGCAGAAAAATATATCCATTGGTCATGACCTTACTCAGTGCTATAAAAATTTCTAATTATATATTTTAATCTTCTAGAAGGGAAGTACAAAGTTGGAAGAAAAGAATAAATAATGTTAGTAGCAATAATTTACATAACTTTATTAAGAGTCAAAATATGTGTCACGTTCAATTCACATTTCCAATGTTTTATTTAAGAAATGAGTTAAAAACATCTTTAGGTTAAAAAAATCCACTTTGCATGGTTTTTAGCTATTTAATCTCTTCTGTCTTCTTTATTTTTTGGATTTCAGTTTGTGTTAACCAAATCTTAGTCTTCCCCCTCCCTTTTTTTTTTTTTTTTTTTTAAAAAAAAAACCCTCTTGTTTACTATATAATTTTTTAGTCCTGTTTCAAAATATATTAACAGTTCCTAGGAAGTAAGAGGAAGCTATGAAGCCATCAAATGAGGACTTCCCCTGCCACTCAAGATACTTTCCCCCTAAATTCTCTGAAAAAAGAAAAAAATCCTGTAGAAATATAGGGCTAAGCTTTAAGTCTGTTCAATTAAAACATCTAAATAGATTCTTTCTTCTTTGTAATAACCTTCAATTCAATATGTTAACTAAAACAAATTTTACCCCCAACTTAGAAGCACTTGTAACAGCAAAATCAGTAGATTCAAATGATTTAATCAAAGAAAGAGTCCTTAAATGCCTGAAGTATAAATGGGAACACAAAATCTGAATATGGGCTTTAATTCCGTAAATAGACAAATCTTCAGAAATATTGTCTATGTATTCTGTGTATTGATATCAACTTACTGCTGATAAACACTGTGGACTAAATACATGTGTTTATCTCTTCTTTTTCTCAAAACCCTAATAAAACGGCAGGAGAGAAATGGAAAAACCTATAATCCTATGTGGAGAAAAATGATCAGAAAGGAGACAGTAGCAGATGCGAGGTGGTAGTTTAAGAGGAAAAGTAGAAGGGGAGTGCAGTGGTAGATGACTTGGGGGACACGACAGCCCAGGTGGATTCAGGGACAGCACCGCTGAGAACAGGGCTGCTCCTCCATGGAGACAAGACGGGTGCCATGGCAGCAGCACCAGCTGAGGCCTGGGTATAAAAACTGGAGGAACAGCAGAAAGCGCTCCAGGGACGAGCAAGAGCGCCAGGTGCTCACTCCTACTCCTCATGAACAGGTGACTGAGTGCTCTCTCCCTGAGCCCTGCCTCACCTCTAAGGATTAGGAAAGGTTTGTTTCCTGTGACACTAACCACAATGGCTGTGGATTCAGTGCCCCCAGCATAGCAGAAGGCAAGAAGACAAGAACATATCTCTCTGTGTAGGGCACTGGAAGATTCTTTACTGAAGAAACCAAACAGCCTTTAAAAAGAAAAGAACCAAAAACCCTCAGAAAATGATATTTGGGGGTCCCCCTCCCCAAAAAAGCCAACTTGCTTCCGAAACTCAACATGATTAAGTCTACTCACAAAGCCTATTATTATTAGCACTTTCTAGTGTCTTATTCTTAAATATAAATGGCTCACGATGAAGCATTAGAGTTCATCAGATCTTTTAGAGCCTCCATCTGGAAAGACAACAAAATGAAGTAGATAGGGCTTGCAGTCTATGGCACATGACCTGTTTCTGTAAGGCCTGTGAGCTGAGGATGGTTTTTACATCACAGCAAAGATCACATTTGTCCCACAAAGCCTAAACTATTTATTATTTGGTCCTTTAAAGTTTGCCAAACCCTATTTGAGAAGATTATGGAAGAACACCTTCAAACTTCTGAGGGAAATTAATCTGCAACATAGAATTTTATAGCCAGCCAAACTATCAACTGGACAGCTATGGGAGGACTACAACTTAAGTCCGTACATTCCTTCTGAAGAAGGCACTGATTTATGTCCTTTACCAATAAAGCAGCAAACCAAGGAAGAGAAGATATGAGGCCTAGGAAACAGTGAAGCCAACAGAAGGGGTGAAGGAATCCCCAGCACAGTGCTGAACAGCACACCTAGAGAGCATTTAATCAGACCTAGTGAGAAGATGGAAGACTCTAGGGAGACTAAACTGCCTGATAATTTTGACTCTGTGGAAAAATTAGAAGAAAGTGCTGAGATGCTATCCCAGATGCATAGAGAACCAAAAATTTTTTTAAAAAATTACAGAAATTATTAACTCCAGGAGGACAAAAAATTGTTCAAGGAAATGTGACCCTAGTTTACTATGTGGCTAAGTAATAAACAATATTTATGTGCCTTAATAATACAAACAGAATATTTATTGAACCCCAATTATGATATGACTGTATTGAAAAGACGGGGGGAAAGGAAAGTATATAGGTGGGTCCAGGAGAGAGAGGCTGAAAGAAAGCAAAATCCTCAAGTGGGGAAAGAAATTTTTTTATACACCTTATCCTTTGAATCAATTATACCTTTCCCTTATGTCCAGTTTTACCCTTCACAAAATTCTAAATCAATAGCTAATGGGATTTTTTTTTTTTGATTATACATTCTCAAAGTATTGTTCTATTCTGATTCTATGAAAGATCTTTTAAAGAAAATAGTGAGTTATTTCTAAGACATCAAACTGGAAAAAAAAGAAAAACTCAGAGAAATAAAAGGTGAAATATTTATTTCAACTCAGAGAAATAAAAGGTGAAATATTTATTTCACCTTTTAGAAAAATTTTATCTTTCTTAATTTACACAGACTTTTTCCCCTAAAATAGCATAAAATCTTCTATGATAGAGAACTATGTCACATGCTCTGAAATCAAAATTGCCACTATAACAGTTTTATTTATATACATATTTCACTGTATCTTATACAAAATATCTTTATTATAGAGAAAAAATAACAGAGCACATCTATTGTGAATTAATGCATAGATTATCAACAGAAACCTGTAACTCTTAAAAGAATGCCTCATTCTCTAGACGACTGAACACCATTTATTCTTCAAGACATAAAAGTTCCCAATCCCCTCCTCATTCCCTACAAATTTCTTACTGTAAGTTCTTTATGCTCATTCACTACTGTCAAATTTGCTTGAAGTAGTCGAATTTGTACTTTTTCCTTTTACGAAAAAAATGAAAATTTTCTAAAATCCAGCTTTTTCCTTTCTCCTGTGTTTTGATATACATTTTTTCTCTTAATTTTCCAGTATTTTGTTTTTCAGGTCTATTTTCAACTCTGAATTAATTTTGACATAGGGTATAATATAAAAGCTTGATAATATCCTCCCAGAGTTTCATTTTTAAAGACAAATTTTCCACACAGTTTCTCTTCGGACATAATAAATTCTCATATGCAAGAGGAAGACTATTCGTCTCGTTATTATTTTACTAATCTGTCTATTCTTATATCATTATTTCACAATTATTGCTTTTTATAATATGCTCCACATGTTTTAATTTTTGAAGCAAAGGGTTCTGTTTTATTACTCTCATGAGCATTTTCTTTGATATTTTAGTATGTTTCACACTCATAAAAATTCCAGTTTGGATTTTGTTTTTTCATTGGTATTGCATTAAAATCTTATTATTTTGTGTACGTTCAAGAGAATTCAGACTCAAGACTGGCATTTTTTGAATATTTATTGCCCACACAAGAACTTTATGTGTTCTTTTAATTATTCAAAGGTTCTTTTATGTATCATAATAAGTTCACATAATCATTGATGATTCCTATTTAATATCTGTTGCTGCAATTGTGAATAGCATCTTATAATCTAATTGGTTTACCGCATTATAAAGAAAATAGTATCACTCAGATCAAGCCTTTTTGTCAAATTCTAAATGATTCTAGTTAATAAACTTTCTTTGAGCTTAAACCAGCCTGAGTTCTAATATTATGTATAAACTTAACAAGCTTGTGTATAATACTATAACCCCTGTTTCCCAAAGTTTGTTTCCATTTCCTGTCTTTTTCTTCTGACTATAGCTTCTAAAGTAATAATAAACAGTGGTGTAAGGCATCTTATTTTAGGCCCATTTTTAATAGAACTAGTTCTTTATTTCACCTGTATGAAAATGTTCCCCATTTATCTGAAGTAAGTTTCTTTAAAGACTAATAGTTTTAAGTGTTCTTTGAATCAGTAACAGTTGAATTCTATCAAATGTCTTCTAGATCTGAGAAAAAAATTTTTTTCCAATTTAATCTACTGACATTATGTATTATACACGTAAACTAAATTATCCTCATCTACCTCCAAAAACCCTTGTCAGCTGCGACGGATTAATTTTTAATACCCTGATGAATTCTATTAACTAGAATTAAGAATATCAGGATCGGGGTGCCTGGGTGGCTCAGTGGGTTAAAGCCTCTGCCTTCGGCTGGGGACATGATCCCAGGGTCCTGGAATCGGGCCCCCCATCGAGCTCTCTGCTCAGCAGGGAGCCTCTCTGCCTGCCTCTCTGCCTACTTGTGATCTCTGTCTGTCAAATAAATAAATAAAATCTTGAAAAAAAAATCTTGAAGAAAAAAAAAATTTCAGGATCAAAGCAGTGGCAGAGGGGTGTGTATTTGTAAGTGAGTTAGTGAGACTGGTAGTTTAATTTATTGTGCTCTTTGTTAGGTTTTGGTAAGCGTGGGCCATACTTCCATAGAATGAACTGATAACTTTCCTTGTATCTCTTTGTTTCACGAGAACTATCTGAATATTATCTACTAAATTTCCAAAAATATTTATAATAAATACATTCAAGTTAGGAACTTTTGCAAGATGGAGGGTGGTGTTGGCTAATGCTTTGATAACTCTCAATTTATTATTCAGGTGTTGAGATACTCATACTTTCTATTTGTAAATTTTTATCATTTGCTGCTCCAAATATGCTTTAAGCTAGAAAGCTAGAATTCTGCCTAGAAAAGAAAAAAGTAAATGAGTTGTGTCTGAGTGCCTCTGAAGCTTTGCTAAGAGGTTTATGGCATGATTCTACGATCTCTCTTTTGATTATTCAAGCATCATTTCTGCTTACCTTTTTAGTTCTAAATAGGTTACATTTGCCACAGAAACAACTTCGTGTAATTCTAGAATCCAAACTATGTCTTTGAATTACACAGGCTCCCTAGTAATTTTTATCCATAATTCTGAAATATAAAATACACAGGCTAATAACTCACTTTATTTACTTCAGCAATTTCTCGCCTCTCTTCACTTGCAAAACGAGGTGGGCCGGCCCGATCATCATTCTTTGAGCCATCTTCTTCCACATATGGAATTAGTTGCTGGGAGTGACAGACAGGACTTAAAAGTCAGAAACATGATGCAAAGTTTCCAATTACACTAGTATACAAAGTCTCTCTGATTAAGGTTAATTTTTATCCTTTTCTTTTAGTAGTACATAAATATACTGTAATTCAGGTGATGGCCTAAAATAACAGCATTACAAGTTTATCATTTCAGTACCTACTGTACATTATTTTCAAGTTTCTTTTGCAAAATAGATCTTTTAACATTAGTTGTTACATGCAGTTAAATAATATCCTCCCCATTTAATCAGCAAATATTTAATTTTCAGATACTGGGTGAGATACAGCAAAAATGATGAGATGTGATACTTGCCCCTAAAAAACTTACAGTCCCTTGATAGAACAGGCTTTTCTTTTCATCTATACTAGAAAGAAAAGAACTTCACAGATGTGCCTTATATAAATGTCACTTACTTTGCTATCCAGAACCTCAGTGTTCATGCAAATTTCTAAGTTAAGAGGTCTTAACTTCTTTTAGTTGGGAGACAGTTTTTTGTAGGAGAAAAAAATTTATATAGCAATGGAACACCTAGCAGAATTACATGTATGGTTTATGATAAGGTTTATTGGAAGCCCCTCATAAATGTTAGATAGATTTCAGGAATCATTTGGTCTCTACCATCTTAAATTGACAATGCAGGAACAGGCCAGAGGTAAACAAATAGTACAAGCAGGAGTCATCTGGCCAAACCTCTTCAAATTCTTGGGACTAATATAAACTTGTCCAGACCACAACCACACTTTCTTCCTGTCAATACAGAGCTATCCTCCCTCCTGAAGATGATTAATCTCCATTCCCGTGTTCTGATTTCTTCATCCTCCTGTCTTAAATATTTATCTTCTTGCTCCCAATGTCTCCCCATGGTTTTCTTCCTGTATAATCTAAACATGTCTGGTCTCTCATTTACACTTTTTTCTCCTTTTCCCCTGTTTTTGCCTTTCTTTTCCCCAAAACCCTTGACACCAACCCTCCTTCCATCTACTGTTTTCCTCTCTTTATGAAAGCTTTTTGAAAGACGGGATATCCACTTGTTAGCTCCAGTTCCTTGCTGTGTAATCTTCAACCCACTGCAACCTAACTTCTTGTTGCTAACAAACATTTCAACAAAACTCTGCTCTTCTGTATCAATAATTTTCCTCTAGTAAAATCTACTGGACAATTTTCATTCCTTTTTTCCTTGCATCCTCTCCAGCATCTGATAATGTCGCCCACATTTTTTATCTTTCTCCTATATCTTTGACCACTTTTCAGGCCATTTTGCAGTTTATTCTTTCCTCTGTACATCCCTCACATGCTGATCACACAGAACAGAAGCACTTGGCACATGAAATTGTCCTCCATATGTAGTGAGAGAACATCCAAACCTTTCCTGCTACTTTTGTGGGCAGAGACAGAACTTGTCAACAGGAAAGGGCCATCTATTAAAAATATCATATATCTAGTGAACTAAAACATGTCGGTAAACCCAAGATTAAATTTAAGAAATATATTTTCAAACAAAAGTGATTCCACTAAGCTAGTCTAATAATGATGAAAACATAGTATTTCATCTGTAGAGAACTTCCTTGAAAACCATTTTAAGAGTATTTTCAATGCTATTAAAACTCTTAGTAAAAAAAAAAAAAAAAAAATCATGCACTGATTTAATTAATTAGACCCTGGCAGCAATAAAAAAAACTGCCATAGACCTCTCTTTCCTCCCTACAACAAAAATTCACTACAGGGTTGGACGTTCAAATCTACAAAGTAGTAATGTGACAAGACAGTACTAATTCTATGCATACATATCATAGTTTCCTCTTCTCTCATCAAAAGTAAATAACCAATATACATCAACATCTGAAAACATTGTGAAAAGAGAAGGAGAAAAAGGAAAAAATTACAGCTGTCTGGCATCTTACATTCACCCCTCCTCTCCCACTACAACTTGCCTCCACTGGGATGGGGTCCATCCCTCCACAGTTTTCGTTGCATTTGTCATAGACCAGTCTCAGCTTCCTGAAGAGAATAGAAAGTTGGCGAAGATGGTCTTGGAGTTTTGCTAGCCGGTCTTGATACGTTCCAGTATGGTAAGTGACACCATTTGGCAGCTGATCAGGCAAAACAAAAACAAGAAAAATACGAAGTAACGACAATCAAGATTTTCTAGAAGTAAAAGCTAGCAAAGCAGAAATTCTTTTTAAGTACTGCGTAAAAGCAAACTGTTCTTTACAATTAATCAAGAGTAATTTTTGAAGGATTTAAGAGTAATACTCAGTCATTTGTTAGCTCCTTCGTGTAGTGTTTCGGTGCTGTAAGACAGCCACAGAAAAAACTTCATGATAGGACTCTCTGACCAGTCAAAATACTTTCCCTTCTAATTTTTGAAGTAATTATAACTTTAAAAATAACACCACATGGCCAACGATAAGAGACTCTTAATCTCAGAAAACAAACTGAGGGTTGCCGGGTGGGGTGGGGCTAGGGAGAGGATGGTGGGGTTATGGACATTGAAGATGGTATGTGCTTTTATTTTTTTATTAACATATAATGTATTATTAGCCCCAGGGGTACGGGTCTGTGAATCGCCAGGTTTGTATTTCACAGCACTCACCAAAGCACATACCTTCCCCAATGTCCATAACCCCACCACCCCCTTACCCCCAGCAACCCTCTGTTTGTTTTGTGAGATTAAGAGTCTCTTATGGTTTGTCTCCCTCCTGATCCCATCTGTTTCATTTATTTCTTTACCAAACCCCCAACGTTGCCTCTCAACTTCCTTATATCAGGGAGATCATATAATTGTCTTTCTCTGACTTATTCTGCTAAGCATAATACCTTCTAGTTCCATCCATGTCGTCACAAATGGCAATTTCATTTCTTTCAATGGCTGCATAGTATTCCATTGTATATATATACCACATCTTCTTTATCCATTCATCTGTTGATGGACATCTAGGTTCTTTCCATAGTTTGGCTATTGTGGACATTGCTGCTATAAACATTCGGGTGCATGTGCCCCTTCGGATTACTATGTTTGCATCTTTAGGGTAAATACCCAGTAGTGCAATTGCTGGCTTATAGGGTAGCTCTATTTTCAACTTTTTGAAGAACCTCCATGCTGTTTTCCAGAGTAGTTGCACCAGCTTGCATTCCCACCAACAGTGTAGGAGGGTTCCCCTTTCTCCACATCCTTGCCAATATCTGTCATTCCCTGACTTGTTAATTTTAGCCATTCTGATTGCTGTGAGGTGGTATCTCATTGTGGTTTTGATTTGTATTTCCCTGATGTCATTCACTCATATTCTTAATTTGAGGATTAAAGTGCCTTAAAACCAAGACATTAACTACTATCCAATAGCTAGAAGATCAGCCTGTTTTTCTAAACTTCAGTTTACTCTTTTTTTTTTTTTTTTTTAAACAGATGGGGTAGGAATGTGAACAAATGTGCATTGTAGAGTACTTGGGAAAAAAAAGAAAACAGGAAACACTATCATTAGAAGTAGATAAACCGTAAACATGAAATAAAGACTGGGAAGGCCTACATATAGTTGATAGGAGATATAACAGGAATATTGGCTTGAATAATTATTTTCTTCTTTTCTATCATTTCCAAATTCCCTGATCTAGAAGCTATAGCACAGTAATGAACATGAGGGAGACAAGGTACCTCTCAGAATATGTTATAATAGTGCCTAAGATCTCCTGATATAAACCCACAGTATACATGTTTAGCTGAAAAGCTCATCAATAATCATCTTATTCTTGAATCCTAATAAAGATCTGTAAACATATGATCACACCCCTTGACACCAAAAGGCTAAAATTCAATATCCAGTCTTAAATATCCAGTCTTAAAACAAATATAAAATACTGAGTAAAAATCCCTCAGCACTAAAAAATACATTTATCTCAGTTAAAAAGTCAGTACCATAATTAATGTGGAAACATTAAAAGCATCCTCACTGAAGTCAGGAATGGAACAGGAAGTTTACGAAGACCACTAATACTACTAGTGAACACTGTTCTGAAGGCAGTGGCCAAGGCAATTAGAAAAAAAAGAAAAAGATGAAATATTAAAAAGGAAGTAGTACAATCACTATTTATGGATATGATATAAATGATATGATAAGGTGCTATTAACAACAAAGGTAGTCAAGAGATGCTACAAATTTAATACAGAGAAAACAGCTTTGTGTTTAAATATGGAAACAAATGAAAATGAGAAAGGAAAAAGATGCCATTTACAAAAGCAGCAATAAAGATAAAATATCTAGTAGATTTTAAAAATTTCACAATATAGATCTTGGATATCAGCCCCTTGTCTGTAGTGTCATTCCTGAATATCTTTTCCCATTCTGTGGGTTTCCTTTTTGTTTTATTGACTTTTTCCTTTGCTGTGCAGAAGATTTGATCTTAATGAAGTTCCAAAAGTTCATTTTCGCTTGTTTCCTTTGCTTTTGGAAACATGGCTTGAAAGAAGTTGCTATGGCTGATGTGGAAGTGGTTACCGCCTATGTTCTCCTCCAGGATTTTGATGGATTCCTGTCTCACATTGAGGTCTTTTATCCATTTCGAGTTTATCTTTGTATATGGTGTAAGAGAATGGTTGAGTTTCATTCTTCTATATATAGCTGTCCAGTTTTCCCAGCCCCATTTACTGAAGAGACTGTCTTTTTTCCACTGTGTATTTTTTCCTGCCTTGTCGGGAAGATTATTTGGCCTTGGAGTTGAGGGTCCATATCTGGACTCTCTACTCTGTTCCACTGGGCTATGTGTCTGTTTTTGTGCCAGTACCATGCTGTCTTGGTGATCACAGCTTTGTAGTAAAGCTTGAAATCAGGAAACATGATGCCCCTAGCCTTTTCTTTTTTCTTTTTCTTTTCTTTTCTTTTCTTCTCTTCTTCTCTCTTCTCTTTTCTTTTTCAACACTTCCTTAGCAATTAGGGGTCTTTTCTGGTTCCACATGAATTTTAGGATTGTTTGTTCCACCACTTTGAAAAATGCTGATGGAATTTTGATTGGGATGGCATTGAAAGTACAGATTGCTCTGGGCAGTACAGACATTTTAACAATGTTTATTCTTCTGATCCACAAGCAAGGAATGCTTTTCCATCTTTTTGTGTCTTCTTCAATTTCTTTCATGAGTGTTCTGTAGTTCCTTGAGTACAGATCCTTTACCTCTTTGGTTAGGTTTATTTCCAGGTATCTTACAATTCTTGGTGCTACAGTAAATGGAACTTATTCTCTAATTTCCCTTACTGTATTTTCATTGTTAGTGTATAAGAAAGCAACTGATTACTGTGCATTGATTTTGTATCCTGCCACATTACTGAATAGCTGTATGAGTTCTAGTAGTTTGGGGGTCAAGTCCTTGGGTTTTCCATATAAAGTATCATGTTATCTGTGAAGAGAGAGAGTTTAACTTCTTCTTTGCCAATTTGAATACCTTTTATTTCTTTTTGTTGTCTGATCTTTGTTGCTAGGACTCCTAGTACTAGAAGTACTATGTTCAAAAATAATGGCAAAGAGTGGGCATCCTTGACCTGTTCCTGATCTCAGTGGGAAAGCTGTCAGGTTTTCCCACTGAGAATGATATTCGCTATGGGTTTTTCACAGATAGATTTTATGAAGTTGAGGAATGTTCCCTCTATCCCTATACTTTGAAGAATTTTAATCAGAGCAGATGCTGTATTTTGCCAAATGCTTTTTCTGCATCAATCAGCGGACCATGTGGTTCTTTTCTCTTATTGATTAGTTCTATCACATTGATTGATTTGTGAATGGTGAACCACCCTTCCATCCCAGGGATAAATCCCACCTGGTCATGGTGGATAATCTTTTTAATGTCTTGTTGGATCCTATTAGCTAGGATCTTGTTGGAAATTTTGGCATCCATATTCACCAGGGATATCAGTCTGAAATTCTCTGTTTTGATGGCTCTTTGCCTGGTTTTGGGATCAGGGTAATGCTGGCTTCATAGAAAAAGAGTTTGAAGTTTCCCTTCTGTTTCTATTTTTTGAAACAGCTTCAGGAGAATAGGTATTACATAAATTATTATTATATAAATATCTATATAAATATAGATGAAAACTTCAAATACTTCACAGGGACACAAAAAAGAGATTTGTGTTCTTGGTTAGTAAGACTCAACATCACACTGATATAAAGTTTCTCTAGGTTCAATCAACCTAATAAAACCCTAACAGGTTTTTCTCAGAACTAATCAAGCTGATTCTAAAGTACAGGTGGAAAAATAAATAAGGACATCCAGGGAAACTTTGGAAACAAGTGTGAACACATTACAGAGTCACAATACACGTAAGAATGTTTGGGGTTACTACATAAAAGACAGGCAGCCAAATGGAATAGAGCATCCAGAAATAGATTCGTTTGTATAAAGTAGCATCTGAAATCAATGGAGGAAAGAAAGCTAATTACTCACCCTTTTAAAAAAAAGTAGGGCTGGGGCCATACCTCACACTTTATAGAAGGATAAATTCCACATGGATCTAAGTTTTAGATGTAAAACTTGAAACAAAACCCAGAAATCTTCCTGATTGTGGAATGGGAAAAGTCCTTCCTTACTAGACAGAGAACATGACAGTCCTCAGAGACTGATAAATTCAGCTGCCTTAAAAAGTACATATGTATGGCAGAACTTCCATAAGCAGGGCCAAAGGGCAAACAACAAACCGGGGAAAAGAAATACTTGCAAGTTCCATCACACAGAGCAAGTTTGTCTGATATGGAAATAGCCAAATCTTACAAAGATTGATCTATCTATCTATATAGATATGAACAAGCAGCTAGCAGAAAAGAAAATATAAATGATTCATTAATATATGAAGAGATGCTCAAACTCACTCAAACTAGAAGAAATGGAAAGTAGATTTTCATCTATCACATGATCCGAGGTCCAAAAATATAACTATTAGTCAGAGCCTAGTTGTTGGTCTTGGTTAGGACATGGTAGCAGAAGGTGGTACATCCCCCATGGAGGACAGTTCATCGAAATTTACCTAATTACAGAAGCACAAAGCTGTTTCTAAGAATTTATCCTACAGGTATAGTTGCACACTTATGTAGGAGGTTATTCACTGCAGTCTAATAGTGAGAGATTAAAAGCAATCCAAATGCCTAGAGAACTGGTTGAATAAATTGCAGTATTTCCATTCAGTGTATTACTGTATATATACCTTAAAAGGAAAAAGAAATATATTCTGGACAAATAGGAATGAACGACAAAATATACCAAAATGAAAAAAAAGGAAGGTGCAAAGTGTTGTGTATAATACACTATTATTGGTGCAAAGAGGGGAAAAAAACGAAAGAACAAACATGTACTTTTGCTTAAGTGTGCATAGAATATCTGAAGGGATACATAAGAATAGTAAATAATAAAAAGCACTAACATTCTTTGCCTGTAGAAAGGGGTTAGACAGCCAGCAGACAGGGATGGGAGGGATAAAGTTCACTGTAATGTTTGCTCTGTTAATTTCTGAATTCTGATTATATATTAATTTTTTTTTTTTAAGATTTAAAGGATAACAAAACCAAAGCAGTATTTTCTTATTCAGGGAATCTTAACCCAGAACCTAGCAATCCTTGAATAAAATTCACTCTCAAAATTGTCCCCCCTCAAATTTTACTCAGAATATATACATGGGCATTCTTCTCAGAAGAGAATCTATTACTTTTCATCAAATTCTCAAGAGGTTCATGGAGACCTAATAAATAAAGAACCATTTTCTCTAAAACAAACACTTAGAAATAATCTCAGTGGTTTGCATTTATGGCACTTCATCCTTCTGGATGAGTAATATAGAAGATTATTTAAAAATTTTTAATAGTTTAAAAATGTATTAAGGAATGAAGGCTCACACTGTTGTTCTTTTTTCAGCCAATAAAGACATGCCTCAAATGGTCTTATGTGAGTTAAACCACAGAATTCACAATGTTAAGAGGCCCAAAGAAGTAACTACCATAGTCCATTACAAGTTGATTTTGAATATATGTGCACATGTAATCAAGTTATTGATAATACTTTGTTGAAAGAGTTTGATTCTTTTATAAATTTATATATATTATATATAATATATACATATTATATATGTGTAATATACAAATATATGAATTTAATATATATTAAATATATATTATATATAATATTATAATATTATTGTATCTCTGTTAATCATACAAAGTGTTGGACAGCAAGTTAGTATTAAAAAGAGAGTAGGAAGGGGGTGCCTGGGTGACTCAGTGGGTTAAAGCCTCTGCCTTAGGCTCAGGTCAGTCCCAGGGTCCTGGGGTGGAGCTCCGAATCGGGCTCTCTGCTCAGCAGGGAGCCTGCTTCCCTCTTTCTCTGTCTGACTCTCTGCCTACTTGTGACCTCTGTCAAATAAATAAATAAAATCTTTAAACCAAAAAAAAGAGAGAGAGAGAGAGTAGGAAGAACCACCAGTTATATGTGTATTGGTAAATTTAAATAGAAAAAACATTTAAATTCAGTTAGCCAAGACAGAATACATCATTAGTTTTTGATATAACGTTCAATGATTCATTAGGTGCTTATAACACCCAGTGCTCATCACATCACATGCCCTCCTAAATGCTCACCAACTGAGTTACTCCATCCCCCCACACACCTCCCTTTCAGCAACCCTCAGTTTTTTTCCTAGAGTCAACAGTCTATATGGTTTGTCTCTCTCTCTTATTTCTTCCTCTTCAGTTCTCTCTTTAAGCCGTTTCCTCAGCTGTAAAATTGAGGATAAAAAGACTTTTTAGAACCATTCTTAAAACAGTGTGCCTGCCCAAGGAAAGTACTTGATAAATGTTATCGGTAAGATCTACTAGTCCTAATTCAGTTCTTTGCATATAGCAGGGTAAAAATAAATATCTACTAAATTCTGAAAAATCATTTAATCCTACTTGAGTCATTTTTAGATATTAATCTATTAATTTTAAAAATGACTGCTAAAGATTTCATATCTTCTTTTGGATCCCCTTTGTATTGTGTTTCACAACGGCATATTTACATGGTTAAGATTTGAACGCACCCGAATTACTTTTACAGTGCTCCCACTGAAATCAGAGTTGTAAGCATCTGAAGACCTGGTTTCAAATTTATCCCGTCACTGAGTAGCTTTGGACAAGTCACTGCACTGCACCTCTCTCTGGCAGAACCCTCATAACACAAGAAGGATATCCATATCATGTAG
Source organism: Mustela nigripes (assembly GCF_022355385.1). Lineage (NCBI taxonomy): Eukaryota > Metazoa > Chordata > Mammalia > Carnivora > Mustelidae > Mustela > Mustela nigripes. The sequence goes on along the minus strand of NC_081559.1, from coordinate 176,146,969 downwards.
TAGTAAGATAAGTAATAAGATAAGCAAAATGGTGTTGGAACAAGTGGATATCCAAATGGATCTATAAGAAAATAAAGTCAATGCGCATTATAGAGCTAAAACTATAAACATCCGGAAGAAAAAAATTGAAGAAGTTTGTCACTTTGGGTGAGGCAATGATTTTTTAGGTACAACACCAAAAGTTAAATCTGTAGAAGAACAAATTGATAGATTCAATTCCATCAAAATTTAGAATGTCTTTTCTTCAAAAGGCCATGTGAACGGAATGAGAACCCACAGACTGGGAGATGGAATCTGCAAAGCAGAAAGACATTTGCTACCAAGTGTTGTCAAGATAAGGAGTAAGTGGACCCCTCAAACACTGCTGGTGGGAATGCAGAATGGTGCGACCACTTTGGAAAAGTTCTTTAAAATGTTAGTTATTTGCCATATGACCCAAGAGTTCCACTCCTAGGCTTCTGTCCACTCTAGAGAAATGAAACGTGTTCACACAAACATTTGTTAGGCAGACGTTCGTAGCATTATTTATAATGGCTGCAAAGTTGGGACACAGCCCAAATGCCTATCGACAGATGAACAGTTACAGAAACTGTGACATAGTCACACAGTGGCACACTATTCAGCAATCAAAAGGAATGAACTAATGATGCATGCTGTGTCAAAAGAGCCAGACCCAAAAAACAAAACAAAACAAAAAACAAAAGACAAAAAACTACATAGTGTGTGATTCTACTTATACAAAACTCTAGAAAGTACAAACGAACTTATGGTGCCAGAAAGCAAATCGGAAGTTGTCTGCGGATGGAAGGGCCAGAAGTAAAGATTTCCAAGGGGCACGCGGAAACTTTTTGGGGTGGTGGTGGTGGTTGATGATTCCTAAGTATATACATATGTCAAAACTACGTAAATATATTTAATTGTATGTCATCTATACCGAAATAAAAATGTTAGCAGAAAAAAATTAGCAGAATCTAAATTCTTCGGAATCCTGAGACCCTCAGAAACTATTTTGCTTGAGAACAAGATGAAAGCTAAGGCAGTCTAATGAGGTTAAACGGTGAGAAACCCACCTTGACCCTGAAAGGTACAAGAGTTTGCCTAGGAGCTAGAGAATCCGGGCGAATGTAGAGAATGAGGCCTCCGTCTTGGAGAAGTCCTCTCTGGAAAACACCTTGGCATCACAGAATCGTGGGGACAGGCGCGTCACTGGGGAACACTTCGGAACGCAAATGGGGGCGATCCTATAATGAAGGCTTGCCCAGAACAGCCCCGCGGACGCCCAGGGGCCCCACGGAACCACCGAACCAGCGCCCCTTTACTGCAAGAAGCATCCCGCTCTCTCCACGCACCGCCAGGAACGCGCGCCTTCCTTCCCACCTGCATGTTCCTGAGGAGCTGGAAGATCTCCATGGTGCGGTACACGATGTCCTGCACCGTCTCCTGCCCGATTCGGCAGAGCGAGGCCGTGTTGACCTCCCGGGCGGCCTGCTGAGCCTGCGGTCCGCCGAAGGGCCCCGGCGCCATCCCCGACGCCGCCAGCGGAGGGGTGGACATGGCGACGCTGCGGCCTTCGGCCAGCGCAGCCTGAAAGTAAGCGTCAGGGGTCTCGCCGGGCGCTGGGCTGCCGCCGGCCTCCCCGATGAAAGGAGCTTCTAAGACTCCGGCGGCCTGATTTCAAAACAGCGGCCGGGACTTCCGCCCACCGTGACGTAACGCGTCATCCTAACGTCACGGGGACCGCCCACTTGGCGGCCCCTGGGAACGTACCTCGGCACCAAGCTGGCCGCGATTGGACCGGACGCCCCCGTGGGGGCGGGACGGAGGAGTAGAGTAGCCAATCCCCGCCAGCACTTGTACCAGGGGGCGGTGCCCGTGCGGTGAGGCGGTTGGGCTTTCCCGGAGAGCTTTCCAAGAGTCTCAGACTGTGCTTGGAATTCCTGAGCGAGCTCTCGTGCTGTGCTAGTCTGCGGGCTGAGCTGGCCCTCGTAACAAGCCTGTGAGGTCTGCGCTATTATTATCCTTTTACAGCCAGGAAGCCGACTCAGAGGGGCTAGTTTGACTTGTTTAGTTGCATACAGCTTGGAATTGGTAAAGCTGCGATTTAAATTTAAAAAACGAAATTCCTCGCCTTCCCTGCTTCCCTGTGACCCAACAGGGACTCCTCGTTTGCTGTTGGTCGCCGCTTAAGGGTCGGTTTATTGGAATAGTTTTCCCGATCACCCAATGGGTAGAATGAATGCAAACACACACCCACACGCACCCGCCTGCCTACCTACTTTTCTGACTTTGGTACTTATTACTGTCCACGTTCTATATAGTTTTCTGTTTGTTTACTTTCTGATTTCCCTTCGCCTTACACACATACTAGAATGCAAATTCCGTAGAAAGAGACTCTGCGTATTTTATTCACTTCCCGCTTAGTGATTGGCATATAAAAGGTGCTCAGTAGCTCCATGTTGAGTGACATAAATGTAAGAAAAATTAAAATAAACTCATTCTCCCACCTATCTTTTACTTCCCATTTCCAAAGTGGGAATAGGGGGCAAGTCCAGAATGTGAAAAATGGTGATAGACTCAAAAGGATTGCATTTAAAAAAGTATCTGAACATTCTATTAGTACTAGGACTTTATAAAAGAAATGGTTATAAAAATTACACAAGAACCGTTGTCGAGATTTTAAAGATAGTGATTTTCAGCTCCTGAGTGAGCAATTGTTACTTGACAAATATTATTTGGCAAATATGCTGTATGCTGTATGCTGGGAGTGGAGATAGCAGTAGTGGACAAGTAAGGCAAAGCCTTGTTTTCAGAGGAGCACAGCACTCATTACTATGATGAGTATTTTGAAGCAAATGTTCAAGGTCTCATACCAAGGTGCTAACAATTTAGTAGATCAGGAACAATCTAAAGGGAGTAAGTTGGGCCCTGATGGTGAATGGGGAAGGACGTTGAACACTGGAGCCTTTTCCATGAGGTGATCATGGGACAAGGAAGGTCAGTGGCAAGTGAGGAGGCCTCCAAATGCTTTCTAGGGTCTGAAGCTTAGTGTGAGGTTGAGTGTCAGGAAGCCTTGGTCCAAGGCTGGGGACCAAGGCAAACCTTTGGAGGATGTCCTAAGACGTGTCAAACAGCCTGGGCTTTATACTGCGTGAGACAGCAAGCCATCGAAGAGTTTCAGGAGAGAGTGATAATTACCAGAAGTACTCAGTCTGGAAGGCTTACTCTGGCTTGCTAAATGGAGAGTGGTGGTATGTTCTGTCTCCTTCTTCCCTCCCAAAGAAAGATGGTGTTGATGATGATGAGCTGTATTAGAGAAATAGTACAGTGGGTAACTTTGAGTAAATGTTTATACATAGGATCTAGAGAACTTGATGTTGGCTGGACTGGGATGTGAAAGTGAGGAAAGAATTAAAGATAACATGTTTCTGCCTTGAACAGGCGGGTGATGTTTATGCCGTTTACCAATAGGGTACACTGCAGAAAAAAAATGTTTCAGTGAAATTATGACTTATATTAGTTTCCTATTGCTGCTCTAACAAATTACCTGCTGTGAACTTAGTGACTTGAAACATCAAAGCTCAGGGTGCCTAAGTGGCTCAGTCAGTTAAGTGTCTGCCTTCGGCGTAGGTCGTGAGCCAGGGGTCCTAGGTCCAGTCCCACATCTGGCTCCCTGCTCGGCAAGGAGTCTGTTTCTCCCTTTCCCTCTGCTACTTCCCCTTGTGGTCTCTCTCTCTCTCTCTGTGTAAGAAAAATAAATGAAATATTAAAAAAAAATCAAAGTCTATTACAGTTCTGTAAGATCAGAAGTCAGAAATGAGTCTCATGGTGCTAAAATCTAGGCGTTATCAGCTCTGTGTTCCTTTCTGGAGGTTATCAGGAGGAATTTGTTTCTTTTTCTTTTTCAGCTTCTAGAGACTTCCAGCATTCCTTGTCTTGTGGTCCATTCCATGTTCTTCAAAGCCAGTACTGGTCAGTCAAATCTATTATGATGCTTTCTCTCTGGTTCTGAGTCCTCTGCCTCTCATCCTATTTAAGAATGCCTTTTTTTTTTTTTTTTAAGATTTTATTTTTTATTTGAAAAAGAGAGTGACAGAGAGCGTGGGGGGAGGGGTGTGCAGAGGGAGAGGAAAAAGCAGGCTCCCCTCTGACCAGGGAGCCTGATGTGGGGCTCTGTCCCAGGACTCCAAAGTTATGACCTGAGCTGAGGGCAGATGCTTAACACACTGAGCCACTCAGCCATCCCTTATGAACACTTTTGATTACATTGGACCCACGCAGATAGTCCAGGATATCTTTTTGTTTTAAAATAAGCTGTTCAGCTACTTTAATCCCCCCTTGGCATGTACTATAAGATACTCACAGGTTCTGAGGACCAGGACATCAACATCTTCAGGGTGGAGGGCATTATTCTGTATACCACATGCCTCTAGCCCAAATTGCCCCTGAACTTCATTTTTTAATTATTTAAATTCAATTAGCCAATATATTGTACATCATTAGTTTCAGATGTAGTGTTCAATCATTTATCAGTTGTGTAACACCCAGTGCTCATCACATCACGTGCCCTCCTTAATGACCCCAGTTACCCCATCCCTCCCACTCACCTCCCCTCTAGCAGCTCTCAGTTTGTTTCTTATACTTAGGGGTCTCTCATGGTTTTTCTCCCTCTCTGATTTCTTCCCAGTTTTCCCTCCCTTCCCCTGTCTTCAGACGCTGGTACCTAACAGTTATCTGACATTGTGACTTGAACAGCTAATTAGCATCCAGAACCCAACATGTCCAAAGGCAAGCTCATGATCCCCCCCCACTTTCTTCTGTGATTAGTTGCATCTCAGTAGCTGGCACCACCATGTGCTCAGTTTCTCCTCTGACTTCTCTTTCCCACTCTTCTTCCTCGACATCAGAAACTACGGTGGACTCGAACTTTCATGTATATCCTCAATGCGATCACTTCTCATGCCTTTTCCTCTTCCACTTGAGTCCAAGCTGTCTTCTTCTCCTATTTAGATTGTTGAATAGCAATAAAAAAAATGCTCCCTCAGTGAACTTCCTTGCTTCTCCTCTTGCTCTATCAGTACACTGTCATGACAATACCCACAGGCGGCTTTTTAAAGGTAGAAGTCAGCCTGTGTGCCTCCTCTGCCAAAGCGCCTTCCCATCATGCTTAGAATATAATCCAAATCTCTGTGGCCCGCAGAGCTTCACATGTGCTGAACCCTGGCCTCTCCTGCCGTCTCAGTTCCTGCTTCTTTCCCTTTATTCCAAACACATCGGTCTCTTTGCTGTTCCTCATATATTCTAAGGTCGTCTCACTCCAGGTCATTCGTTTTGGCCCAGTAAGCTCTCCCTCCCCTCGCCCGGGGTTCTCGCAGGGCTCTGCTTAGAGCAGTTTTCCCTGATCACTCTACTTAAAATAGCCTGCATAACAAATCACCAGAATTTAGTGGCTTAAAACAACACAAATTTGGGTGTGTGGGTGGCTCGGTCAGTTAAGCTTCTACCTTCAGATCAGTTCATGATCTCAGGGTCCTGGGACTGAGCCCCGCTTTGGGTTCTCTGCTCTGCAGGGAGCCTGTTTCTCCCACTCCCTCTCCCTCTGTGCTCTCTCTGTCAAATAAATAAAGTCTTAACCACACACACACACACACACACACACACACACACACACACTTATTAGCTTGTTCTATAGGTCAGCAGGCACAGGTTTGCCAGGCTAGCATCAAGGTACTGACAAGGCTGTGTTTCTTTCTGGAGACTCTGGGGGAGAGGCTATTTTCTATTCATTCAAGTTGTCAGAATTTAGTTCTTCGTGGATGTATGACTGATGCCCCCATTTTCTGCTTCTTATAAACAAAGGCCATTTCTAACCTCTATGGACTGCTACATTCCTTGTCCTGGCTCTTTCCTCCATCTTCAAGGCCAACAATAGTGGGTTGAGTCCTTCTCACACTTTGAAGCTCTCCTGACTCTTCTTCCATGGTCATTGTCACATTTCTCTGACTCATGATTCTGTCTTCCTCTTTTACTTTTAATGGCCCCTGCAATTTTACTAGGTCCGTTTACATAATCTTGGATAATCTACCCATCAAAAGGTCCTTAACCTTAATCACATCTGCAAAATCCCTTTTCCCATATGGTGAAACATATTTGCCACTTCTAGAGTTTAGTGGGTGAGGTCAACATCTTTGTGGGGCAATTATTCTTCCTACCACATGGCCCTCTCCAACTCTCTCCATCTACTTACTCTGCTTCATTTTTCTTTACAGTGCTGATCATAACAGATGCTGCTCATTTTATTCTTTGTCCCCCTAGCTAGACAGTAAATTTCATGAAGTCAGAGACTGTTTAGGTTATATTGGTAGATCCAGCACCCAGAGCAGCACCTGACACACAGTAAGTGCTCAATAAATCATTGTTGAAGGAACTGTGAGTTTACTCTGGGCCATCCTGAGTTTGAAATGCTTGCAAGGTGGCCAAGCAGAGCTGTGCAGTAAGCAAGTGAGTATATACATGGAATATGGTGTTTTGTTTTGTTTTGATAGGTAGGATGTAGTTGTAAGCTCAAAAAATAGATATCCTGTACTAAAATGTACACCCAGCACAATCCAAGTGTGGATAAATCCCATCAACTTCCATGTAAAACATGGGAAAAACTGCAGCATCTACTTTTGGGGTTGTTGATAGGACTAAGGTAGATTCTATGTATAAAGTGCTTACAGTTCCTGGCATCTAGTAAATATTCAATGAGTGTGTGTTATACTTTCTTTCACCATGTGGGACCATGAGAAGGAAGGATAAAGCAGAAAATGAGGCATGAAGTTGCCCCAGGACAGAGCCAATAGGAACACTAAGAGACAGAGGGAGAGGAGGCAACAATAGCAACTACAGTGGAGAATAGCCAGGGAGACTGGAGGAGAATCAAGACAGTGTCACGCCGTGGAAGTCTCAGGAAGTATGGATGGTTTCAGGAAGGACCTCATGGCGAGCCATGTCAGATGCTGCCAAGAGGCAAAGCAAAATAATTCACACAAAGAAAGTATTACCTTAATTTAAAGAATGAGAATATTCATCAGAGAAATTTTTTTGCCCAAAGTCCCATAGATAGTGAGAGAGTGAAACAGAGACCATAATTTTTGGCTGGTCTTTGCTCTGCCTTCATTTTTTGCGAAAGAGCATCTGGTTTTCTGCTATTTTAGAAAGCCACCCATAGTAAACGTGTATCTCGGTCTTCTTTGCATGTTGGCAAAGCCACTTCAGTAGGTTCTAGCCAATGGGCCAAGATATGAGTAATATGAGACAAAGGGCAGTTATCTTTAAAATAAGGGAGGCCTCTGTACAGCAAAAGAAACAATCAACAAAATGGAGAGGAAACCTATAGGATGGGAGAAAATTTCTGCAAACCATGTATCAGGTAAGGGTTTAGTGTCCAAAATATATAAGGAACTCATGTAACTCAATAACAAAAAGACAAACAATCCATTAAAATATGGGTAGAGGATCTAAATAGACATTTTTTCCCCAAGAAAACACAAATGGCTAACTGACACATGAAAAGATGCTCAGCATCACTGATCATCAGGGAAATGCAACTCAAAAGCATGCTGAGATATCTCTCATACCTGTTAGCATGGCTGTTGTCAAAAAGATAAGAGATAACTAGCACTAGCAAGGTTGTGGATAAAAGTGAACCCTTGTGCACCGTTGGTGGGAATGTAAAATTTTGCCATAGAGAAGGTTATGGAGGTTCCTCGAAAAATTAAAAATAGTACTACCATATTATCCAGCACTTCTGAGCATACACCCAAAAGGATTGAAATCTTAAATCTGTGTCTGGGATTGATAGTGTACAACATCTCATAGTTGGAAGGAGTTACAGAGGTGTGACTCACTGCTGGGCCCAGATGGCAGGAGTAATTAACCAGAAGTCAACCTGAGTAGCTGCACTCATTTACTTTATGTATTTGTCATTAGAAGTGTTTGATTCAATTTATTTACATGTTAAAACATATAAATCAGTACCCCCATATTTACCCTATTAAAAAAAGAAGAAATCAGGGTTTCAAAGAGTTATCTACACTCCCGTGTTCACTACAACATTGTTCACAATAACCAAGATATGGAAATAACCCAAATATCCATCAACAGATGAATGGATAAAGAAAATGTGTGTGGGGTGTGTGTATGTATTCATTCTTTAATAAACAAGGAATCCTATCATTTGTGAGGGACCTGGAAGACATTATGCTAAGTGAAGTAAGTCACAGAGAGTCAAATACTGCATGATTCTTTTTTATATGACGCATCTAAAATAGTCTGATGTATAGTAGAATGAATAGTCAAATGTATAGAAATAGACAATAGAATGTTGGTTCTTGGGGATGGGGGAGGGGGAATGTGGGGAGTTGTTTAATGGATAACGGTTAGGGTTATACAAGATGGGTAAGTTCCGGAGATCTGCTGTACAATATAATGCCTAGAGTTAGCAGTGAGGTATTGTGCACCTAGAAATTTTTAAAGAGGATTGATTTTTTTAAAGAATTTTTTATGAGAGAGAGAGAGACAGCAAGAGAGGGTACACAAGCAGAGGGAGTGGGAGAGGGAGAAACAGGCTTCCCACTGAGCAGGGAGCCCAATGCGGGACTCCGTCCCATGATCCCTGGGACCATGACCTGTGCCAAAGGCAGACGCTTAACGACTGTGCCACCGAGGTTCCTCAAGAGGATTGATCTTATGTTAAGTGCCCTTGTCCCCCCCGCCATGCCAACAAAAAACCCCAAAGGGACAAAGGGAGCTTTTTGGGGGGTGATCGATACACTTATTGCCTTGATTGTAGTGATGGTAAAATGAGTGTTTACACAGGTCCAAACTCACCAAATGGAGACACTAATTATGTGCAATTTTTGTAAACTAATTATGTTTCAATAAATCTGTGGGAGAAAGGAGACCCTCCAGTTCCTTCTTTCAATAGCTGGGGTGTAGTTATCATGGCTGCTCTATAAGCTCCTGTTTGGGGGTTTTCTGTCACATGCAACTGAGTAGGTTCTCCTAGGAGTAGGTTCTCCTAACACAGTGATTTACCACGTCTGTTTTAAAAGACCCCAAAGGCAAACTGGAGTCCCTTCTGACCTAGTCTGTCTACCATCCCCAGCCATGCCCTGGGCTCTTGTGTAATTGTGGCTTTGGAGCTAGCTTTGTTCATGCTGTCATGGAAAACACTGGCCTTTCCGTTTTCCGGCATCTGGGAGGTGAGAACCGTTCTGGGTTGGGTTGGTGAAGTTAGAACACTGTGGTGGTTGAATTAAAGGCTATAGGCCACAGCTGTTAGTCTGAACCTAAAAAAAGTCAATATTTGAGAAGACACTGAGTGGAAAGCAGTGTGGGATTTTTGGGGTAGGAAAGGGAGAAATAAAGACTACAGAAAGATGTAGTGGGACATAATGGAAGAAAGACTTCTCTCAAGTCGGTGCCATGGGTACCAGTCTTACTTTGTCTTTAAAGAGCTGGGTGGTCTTTGCCTTATAATCCAGGTTTGTCCCTCTAAGACTCTTGTAGTTTTCAGTATATTGCACAAGCATGCAAATGCTTCAGGATAACGTAGGTACATTTGGAAATATAATTGCACAGGACCTCGCAGAGGAATGGGATGTGCGTAAACCATTACTGACATGACCTTGGCCTTCCAGGAGCTATGTTGAAATGCCCTAGTTTATGCACAATTTATTCATGACTAATGGCCTATATTTTTCAATTCAGCCATGCATGTCAGGGATATTCCCTCTGGACACAGATTATTGGATTTAAGCAAACACTTATTGGGCACCTATAATTGGTCAAACTAACAAGCATTTAGGTTGATTTAGACTATTGCCTACATCTAATTAGTATTCCAATTTAACAAACTGCGCTAACTGGTCCCTGAAGGTTCATTAGTAAAGGTTTCCTTTGCTTCACAAATGCTCACTTAGAATACCATACTTAAGAAATGCATGAATTAAATCACAACTTCACATTTAAGAACGGTTCCTCCCCCAAGTCTGGAGAATTTGTAGTCCCTGGTAAACTGTTTTGGACTATTTAGGCATCAAAGACCAGTATTCAGAAACACTTAGCCAGGATTGGGAGACATCTGTAAATACCATTAATGAAAACACGAGACTTTAATTAAAGAAACATAGTATACGATGAAAGGAATCTGGCTATACAGGAATTTGCATATTGTTTGTGATTGATTCTCACAACACATGTCCCAGGAATAGATGTACCTGCATTGTGCTAGAAAATTCCAACTTTTCAGGTTTTATAGTCATCAAACCAGCTAATCAAAATTATTACAATTTTTACAATCATTACCTTTGTGATTACTGACCCTTCAAAATGGGTGGTAAGCGAGGCAGAAAAAAGCAAATAAAACCAATGCCAGAATTTCCAATCCCCTACTCTGCTAAAACTTCTCTTGAAGTTTTTTTTTTTTTTCCAAACTTTTTCATAGAGCCCTACGTGGAAATATCTTCTGCATCTTTGTTAATGCCCTAAAGAGTAGTCTTCAGACTTTTTAATACATTAGAATGATTGGATACTTGTTCAAAAATGTCAATATTACCCCTACTTCTCCTGCTCCAAGCCATGCAAAATCTCCTGCTTCGGTAGCTAATGGGCTGATGCCTGGAAAACTATTTCAGACGGTATCCATTCTCTCTCGTTCCCTTAGCCTCTGCTTTAGCCTCCCCTCGCCTCATGCCATATATAAATATATATTTGTATGCTGATAAAATTTTCTCCTTCCTCTCATCTCATCCTCTTGAGAACCTCTGATCGAAAAGAGTAGACCATCTGTTAGAAAAAAAAATGTCATTGCTTCAGAGAGCATCATCTTATAACTGATTTTGTTGAGTTAGGGTGATGATATAAAGTGGAAATGACCTGTGTTGTAAATTATTTACACACATTCTGAGGTAAACAATAAAAGTCTGCTAAGTCAAGACATTTCTCTTAGGGGGACATCCTACACAGATTGAATTTTGAGCATATTTTTGAAAGGGATAACAAATGATGGTCAGGAGGGGGAGGACGGCATCACGTATGTTAGCAGAAGACAAAACAGAAAAATCGGGGATGAGGAACCCTAAGTGTTCAGGAGGGAGATGATGTTGAGGGAAAGAACTTACTTGCCACTCGCCAAATTTTCAGAATGTACTGGTTATGACAAACAGCTCCCACCTCTCACTCACACCTTCCCAAGGTCAGAGAGGTGATTGTGTGATGAGACCCGACTCAAAAATCTCTCTTTCTCTCCCTTGGTCTTAGGTTAGCCCTGCCACAGAGCGGTGCCTTGTCTTCTCCCTCAGGCGATGCCCCCACCAGGTCTGGGACTGGCAGGCAACTCTAGGGGAAGGCAAAGCTAAGCCATATTCTATGTTCTGTCTTCATCAATAAGAAGACCGGTGTGGTATCCTCATCCCTCTGAGTTCTGTATATATTTCTTATCACATTTGATCCGAGAGTTTAAAAGAAAGGCAATATTCTGTGACCTTTAAATTTCAATGGCTGGTCTAATGGGAGAAGAAGCAGAAAATTAAGATAAACTTTCTGTCTCTCTGAAACTGCTTTTATCATGTCAATTTTTGTTTATTTCTTCACATGATTTCACTGCTGTTAAAAACTTTCCATGTCTTTGACTTTTCAAGGCTTCCCATTTTTTTGTTCCTACTCTAGTGGAGCAGCCTTGTTTCTCACTGTAGGGAGCAGATCAATCACAGCTCTTGCCACGCTTATGGCCCTTCCTAAAGGAAACTGCTCTTCCTACTTCCGTGACAGTCTCCGGGAATCACTTCTGTACCATATAATCACTGGTCACAGCTCACTGGATTGGGGGTGCACGTGTGACCCCAAGGCAACCAATTCATAAGCTGTCCAGCAATGAATCATACAGCCTTTTCTAAAACTCTCTGCCCAGACAAGCTGAAAGTAATGAATTGTGTCAGTCAGGTAGTCTTTCTTGGGACTTTCAACAGGTAAAGAGTGAATCAGGTGACAGTCAAAGGGAACAGGGTGGTTGGGAGCTAGAGAAGTGAACCCCAAGAGAAGCAGAGACAGAGAAGCTCAGTGGTTTTAGGAGGAATGAGTGGAGGGAGCTTGCCTTTCCAGAACATATAACCTAGGGTGCCGTCTATCTACACTAATTTATTTGAGCTCAGAGGGAATGCTGTTTTACACCAGTTGGTTACAAATTTGCACATAAAATCTGGAATCTTGACCATGGCCAAGGGGTCCTGCCTGTCTTGTTCATATCCTGCCTTTTCTCAGCTCTTGCCTCTCCTCCAGCCATGCGCTGCCCATTGTCATATTGTCCTGGAAGCTTTTCCAAGGTACCAAGTTCTTTCCCTCCTCTGTGTTTTCATACCGATTCCTCTCTCTGTATGAGTTGCTCTACTTCGTCCTACTCGTTTTCAAACTCTGTTAATTTCCCGGCCACTTCCCGTCAATTAAGTCTCAGGTGAAATGTCACTTCCTTGGACCTTCCCATCTGAAATATTATCCCTGTTTTGTTCTTAGCACTTCATGTTCCATTCTCTCCTAGCGTTAGTCATACTTTTCAATTATGCTTTTATTTGTGTGTTTATTTATTTGACAATAGCTCTTTCCATTAGTCTGGAAGCAATATGTCGGGTAGGGATTACGCGCATTTTTGTTCACCAATGTGTTCTTAGCACTTAGTGCAGTGCCTACGACATTGTAGATTTTCATTGTTCATTGAATGAATGAATGAATGGTAATAAACAGTTCCCTCATTTCTGCTCATTCCCATATACCTGTCTCAAGTCCTCCACTTCTTTATCTGTCTCATTGTTTATTTCTTTTCTAATCTTTTGCATTTATAGTTTGACCACTACAAGCACACTTGACATTTATTATTATATTATCTGTTATTCCTTAGTTGTTTTATGTGTGCGGGGTTAATGTTTGCATTGGTGAAGGCAGGGACAGTGGCTCTAGCCTTTCTCCTATCTCCTTCTTCCCCAAAGTGCCTCGCGTAGTACCAGACTTGTTAGGAAAATTTAGTCAATACTTGACCACCTAAAACAAAGTCCCTTTCTTTCTTTCTTTCTTTCTTTTTTTTAAAGATTTTATTTATTTATTTGTCAGAGAGAGAGCGAGCGAGAGTGAGCACAGGCAGACAGAGTGGCAGGCAGAGTCAGAGGAAGAAGCAGGCTCCCTGCAGAGCAAGGAGCTCGATGTGGGACTCGATCCCAGGACGCTGGGATGATGACCTGAGCTGAAGGCAGCTGCTTAACCAACTGAGCCACCCAGGCGTCCCAACAAAGTCCCTTTCACCCAAAGATTTAGATGCAGGGTGTGTTGAAGTTGTAGACTTACTTTTATTAACAATAATGCCTTTTCAGGAGAAGAAGCTGTGCTTTCTATCTTCATTGTTCTGATAATTGAGAAGTAAAGGCCCTCAGGTGCAGAACTCTGGAGTAAGGACTGGGGAAGTTTTAAGGTCCCCTTTCAAACATAGGTCTGAAATGTTTTTCAATTAAAACTCAGACAACTAATACTTGCTTTGTGCTTTGAGTACTAATAATCAGATTCAGGATTAACTTTGCGTGAACAAAGTCATTAAATGGTAAATGGGCCCTGCTTATTCATCTAAAAATTAGATTTTAGATTGACTAGCATTAAATTCAAAAAATTACATCCGTAGCTCTACTGTTTGGTCCTATTCTGCCTTAATTTTGATTTTATTGTTTCATCTGTACTCATCTCCAGATCTAGATTATAAAAATCTTTGAGAGTAGACACCTATCTTTTTAAAAAAAAACAAGTGGTCTTTATTATTTTAGTTTTCCTCCTTATTAGAATAAAATTTATATACAATAAAAGATACATATGTAAAGTATACAATTTGATGACTGTCGACATGTACTTTTATACTCCTGAAGTATGACTGCAGTCAGGCTACCGAGCATTTCTAGCACATCCAAAAGTATGTTTGTGCCCCTTGTCGTTCTCGTGTCACTTCATTCCTTGTGCCGTGGGACCACTGACCTGTTTCTAGCATTATAAGCAAATTTACATTTTAGAGACTTTTACACTTTAGAGACTTACAGAAATGCAAACATACAATATATACACTTTTATTGCCTGAATTCTTTTTTTTTTTTGATATGATAATTTTGGAAGTCATTCCATGGCTTTCAAGATTACTACCATATATTAAGTACCTTCTGGCTGTTGAATACCATTCCATTGTAGGATTATACCATATCTTGTTTATTCAGTGCTGATGGACATTTGGGTTATTTCCAGTTTTAGAATTTTACAAATGACAAATTACTATGAACGTTTATGAACAAGCCTTTATGTGGACATATGTTTTCATATGGAATAGGATTATAGATGATGGACACTGGGTTATAGATGGTCTATGTTTAACTTTTCAAGTCTGCTAAACTGTTCTCCAAAGTGTTTGTACCGTTTACATTCCCAGCAATTTATGAGGACGCATTGCTCCCAATACTTGGTATTGCCAGTGTTTTTGATTCTAGCTGTTTTGAAGGGTGTTTAAAGGTATACCTTTGTTTTAATTTTTTTCTCTTGATGACAAATGATGAACACTTTTTTCCATGTGCTTATTATTCATTTGTATATAGTCTTCAGTGAAACATCTGTCAAATCTTTTGTCCATTTGTAAACTGTCAAGCTATATAAAGAGTTCTTTATATATTTTGGATTCAAGTCCATTGCTTGATATCATTTTTAAATATTTACATTTGATGTAGAATTTTAGGTCATTGAGGATTACTCATGAATTCTTTTCTATCTATAACATTATAGTTCTGTTTATGTCTATTTTTCTGGTTCTTCATATTTTAAGTAATTTTCTATCATGCTCATTCTGAAAATTTTGTTGCATAGACTCTGCATTCTATTATACTCTTTGAGGAATTTTATTGATGTTTCCTTTTTTTTTTTTTTACATTATTAACCAGGCATGACATAAGTTATAACATTTTATTATTTTCTGTGGGCAGTGCGATAAATCTTAGTTCAACTCTTTACACTTTTGTTGTGTTGTTTTAAATCTGTCACTTGTATATGGTTAAGACAGCAAATGGAACCTTTTTAAGTTTTCATACAAAGAACTAGGAGGTTTACTCCTTTTACTTTTTCCTTCTGGGATTTTCCTTCTCACTTTCCAGGGGCAGCTGTGGTTGCCCAGGCTCTTCCCTTGGCTCTTCCATCCAGAAAGATGGCAGCGCTTCTCTCATAGCTTCCTGTGCCACAGAAGAGGTCTGTAGCTGCAGCCCAGCTGTGGGGCAAAAAAACACAGGAAAACACAAAACTTACCCCCATTGCTGGTTGCTCCTACAAATTTCTACTTCCCTGCAGAATCTGCCTGCTTTTGTTTACTCTTCAAAATCCTTTGGATTCTCTTCTAGGGTCTGTTGTTGTTATGAGTGGGAGGATTGCCTGGGAAGGAGTTATACCATCTTGCTGGGAAGCAGAACTCTACCTACTGCATAATTATTTTATTTTATTGTATTTTATTTAAATTCAAGTTAGCTAATATACAGTTTTATTATTAATTTCAGGGGTAGAAGTTAGAGATTCATCACTTTCTTATAACACCATGTGGGTCTCGGGAAGGTTAAACACCACGTGCACTGTCACATAGTTCATAAGCTGTGGAGCTGGGCACCCAGGTCCTCCTTTATCGCTTTACTTCTTGGGCTCGAATTCTATGCCAGTGTCTCTCTGCCTCTCCATATTATTTTGGCATAGGCGCTGTTTACTTTTATTGACTTAGGAGGCTGATGATCCCTCCCCAAAGTATTACACCTATGCAGAATGTTTCCAGATTTGCACAAAAACCGGGGACTGAAGAAGAATTCTATTTGCATTACAAAGGGAAGCCCAGTCTCATTTCTCTAGATAGTTCTCTTCTTTATCAAAAAGTACACTCCAGGTATTTGCTCACAAAAGCCTTCAATACATGCTTGTTGAAATGAATTGAGTCCTTGGGAAAGTGTTTAGTGAGATCAAGTGAATCAGTGAAATAACGATGACAGTTCAAAATCATATCGAATTTAAAAGATCTAATAGCACCTTTGGTTGTACCTTAACACATACATTGTAACAACTTGAAACTCATTAACAGCCTGTTCTCTGTCTTGTATGATCAATTGTCTGCTTTCACTTACAAGATTTTTTTCTCTTGCTCTGCTTCACAAAAGAAGAGATGAGGACTAATGGAGGTACATACTAAAATCGGAGAAGTTTTATACACTCCTAAGAAGTTTCTCAACATTTCTTAATATCTTTCAGAGTTAAAAAAACACAGGGGTGTTACTCATGAATTCTTTTCTATCTATAACATTATAGTTCTGTTTATGTCTTTGGACTTGGTTATTTCTGGAAAGGGTAGGGCTTTTTTTTTTTCCGTATGACTCAGTCAGTGTTCATTTCGACAACATTTATTTAGTAGCTAGCATGTGCCAGACACTGTTCTAAGTCCTGAGGCTAAAGTAGTGAAGAAAATTAAAAAAATAAAAGAAAGGAAAAAAAAAGAACTAAAGAAAGAAAAGAAAAGAGAAGAAAAGCATTGCTGGCCACATGAACTTCAGTCTTCTAGTTGGCGGGGTGGGGGGGGAGATGATAGACTAATAAATTAATAAAATAACAAACAGAAATGTGAAATATATACTATGCCAGTGGTGATAAGGGCTGTGGAGAAAAACAAGTCAGAGAAAGGAGATAGTGCTGTTTTAAATAAGACAGAGAATACCTCACATAGTAGATAATCCTCATGCCCAAACCTGAAAGAGATGCAGGATCCGGCTCTGGGTTATCTGAGTACAGCAGGCTAGACAGCTTGAGAGTCTTTGATGGTTTGTTATCTTTCTTACAGAGCAATGGTTTGAGGGCCCTGTGTAGGGCGGCCCTGAAAAAGGAGATACCTGGCACATTCAAGGCACTGCAAGTAGGCTGTAGGTTAGTGGGGCCAGCTCACTGCAAGCAAGGGGGTTGGGGGGACAGGGAGACTGAGGTCGCTACGTCACATGGAGTGCTGTCTCTGAGGAAGACATGGGAGTGGAGGATTGGCTTGAGCAGTGGAGGGAGATGGTCTTTTGTTTTAACAGGTTTCTCTGAGTAGAATGGACTCTCGGAGACCAAGATCAAAGGAACAAAATAGTAGAGACAATGAAAGTAATTCAGAGACAAGATCCTAAAGGATTGGGCCAGGGTAGTGACAGGGGAAGAGGAGAGAAGTGGTCACACTCTAGATACATTTTGAAGACAGAGCCAACAGGGTTCGCTGAGTGGAATGAGAGAAAAGAGGAAGTCAACGATGAATGCCAACTGGCGACCAGAGCACCAGGAACAATGTGGCTGTCCTGAACTGGGGGGGAGCAGGCCTTGAGAAGGGTATGTTGCAAAAGAATAAGAATATAGTTTTACATGTGAATCCAGAGTTTAGGGGACAGGTTGGGCTAGAGACATGATTGTGAGTTGTCAGAATATGGGTAATAGTTAATACCATGAATATCGTCAAGATTACAAGGGATCCTTGCAGCGCTATAAAATTAAGAGATCCAGGAGATGAAGGACAATAGGAATAAAAGATAGGGAAGGTATGGGTTGGTGAGGTAGGAGGAACTCAAATTAAGAAAATATTTCAGGGGGGCACTTCGGTGGCTCATCAGTGAAGGGTCTGCCTTCAGCTCAGGTCATGATCGCAGGGTCCTGGGATCGAACCCTGCATCGGGCTCTCTGCTCAGCAGGGAGTCTGCTTCCTCCCCTTCCCCCTACTCATGCTCTCTCTCTCACTCACTTTCTCTCTTTCAAATAAATAAAATCTTTAAAAAAATATTTCAGAGCAGGGAGCAATCAATACATCAGCTGTGGCTAACAGGTCAAGTAAGTTGAGGAATAACAATGTGGAGGTCACTGGAGGTCATGACCACATTAAAAACAGTTTTATGAGAGCAAAAGGGCCAAAAGACTGGTTGCAAAAATATTTTAGAGTTAACTGGGAGAGAGGAACTGTAGACAGTGAGTGTAGAGAAGACTATTTAAGAATTTCCCCCTAAAAGAGAGGCAGAGAAACGGGGGGTAGCTAGAAACAGGTACAGGGTCAAGAATTTTTGTCTCATTTTTTTTTTTTTTAATTTAGTAAGATGGGAGAAATTGCCAGATGATTGTTTGGGTGCTCCTGGAAGTGATCCAATGAAGAGGAAGAAGTGATGATGCAGGAGACAATGTGGAGAAATGCTGACAAAAGCAGAAAGGGGACAGAGGTTATACCCCAAGGAAGGGCTGCTCTTAGATGTGAGGCTGGACAGCTCCTCCAGAGCAAAGAGGAGGGAAGATTGACACCCTTCGCAGATAGACAGGTGCATCTGGCCTTTGTCTTCCAGTTGCCAAAACTTTTGGTTGATGTAAGGGAAGATGAAAAAAAAAATTAAAATGATGTTGGCATCTGACATAAGGGCATAATAAAAATTCTGGATTTTACTGAGAAGAAAAGAAAGGCTGGAAAGGGTTAGCTTGTTCAGTGTCTTATTTCTCAAGGTGGGAAAACTAAGGCCAGGAAGTTATTAGCTACTTATTGGTAGAACTGATGCCAGAACTCAAGGTTTCCATCTAATCATTCTGTCCTTAGCTCACTACGTTGTGTTACTTGGTTATTTAAAAAGGTATCATCCCAGTTGGTAAACACAGTATTTTAAATGGACTATCTCTCTATGAAAGCAAATTATATCAATAAATAGTATATTACCAAGTAAGCATATAGTAATAGGGAATCGTGAATTGTAGTCTTTCACATTATTTCTTCCAACTGTCACAACAATCATGAGTTGTACAGGGCTGTGACCCATTTTGCAGGTAAAGAAATTGATACCTCAAAGCAATTAAGTAACTTATCTAAGGTTATAGAGCCATAGGTGGTAGAACCAGATTGGAAATATAGGTTTCCTGACTCAAATCTAATAAAATCTCTTATATATCATTACTAGTAGTGAAATATCAAATCATGCTCCTGAGTTGCCCAAAAGATTAAATTATTTTCAATATCTTCTATTAAGGTAGAGAAATAATTAAGTTACATGTAATTCAAGTAAGTGTTTTAATACTTTAGGAAATACATTTCAGTTGTCTGAAGACATTACTCATCAGAACTTCTTACTTCCCCAGGACAGATGAACGTGCAAACACAAGAGAACAGATGGTCAGCAGGTAGCTGATGAAATAAAACTTTTGGGGATGAGTACCACTTAAATATCAGACAACCTAGTTTAAAAGTCATTGGTCTTTTGAGATATAGAAATATTTTTCAAATTTCTTAGATTTTGAGATCGTTGGTGGGAAGAGAAGCTGATCTTTGAGAGAAGCTCCTGACTCGTGTCTCTTGCGCAAGTATGGGGAATCCAACCTGAAAACCCAAACGGCATCAGGATCCCTTGGAAGACACTCCAAGATGTGAAAAGCAAACGTAAGACTGGCTGCAATGCCAGTGGATAAGAAAGGACAAAGGAGTCCCGAAGCAGTACCTCTGAGTGGGGGACCTAAGGGCATTGTCCCACTTTACTTGAGCACTGACACGCAGAGTCAAGGAAACCAACACAGTGCTTTCAGTTTGAGACAGAAAAGGGATAAGAACAGAATGTTACAGTTCATGTCAGCATGGGTTAACTAGGTAACTTTCAGGCGATAAGAAAGTGAACTATTTAAGATGTTCATAGAACCCAAATCATTTGATTTTGGACTTCTATTTCCTAGTCTTCATTTTTATTAAAGCACTGATGACAAAGCAGAGTGAGTTTGAAGCATCCATTGGTTCAAAATTATGATTCTCAACTTGCAGATGGGGCCATGCAAATAAAACTCCAGCCTTTCTCGGTGCATCCCTAAGCTGCTGGCCCCGTTGTAAGAATCCGCCGTCCAGGTCTATGGCGATTTCTAGCTAGAAGGACACCATTAACTACTAGAAAGTCTTCATTGTCAGCCTCGTACCTCTCTTTCCAACTTTTCTCCTAAGGTCTCTCTCATAAAAGCAAGAGTTCCAAGCCTTTTCTTAAGTCCCTTCACCCATGAAAGAATGTGCAGAGTCACATAAGAAATACTCACTAGCTGTAGGGCCCTGGGCAAATTACTTAACATCTCAACACTTAATCTCTTCATTTTGGCCAAATGTCATGCCTTCCATAGGTCTAATTCAGCATCTGCCTACTCTCCCTTCCTCCACTCTCATGTTTTGAATCCGGGGTCAGTTTCACTTGTGCAGCTCATTCATTCATTCATTCATTCACTCATTCATTCATTCACTCACTCATTCATTCATTCACTCACTCACGCACCCTTCATTTATTTAAATCAACACAGTTTTCAAGTGCCTTCTAGGAGCCAGGCCTTTTGTTATGTCCAAGGTATATATTGGGGAATAAAATAGACAAGATTCTTCTAATGTTGAGAAATTCCTGTATTGATGTGCTTGCATTTCTTCATGAAAGCCTTTGAGTTCTACAAAGTTTTGATCAGGTTGACTCTAAATGATAATATATACTGGTGTGTTTCAAGCATTCATAGAGAATCTTAAGGAAGCAAAGTTTACTTACAAGCACATTTCTGTAAAAAGCCAACTAAGTGGAAAAGTCAACTAAATAAGAAAGGTAAAGGTAAAGCTAGTTAAATAAATGCATTTAAAAAATTTTTTTTAAAAGATGTCATTTATTTATCTGACAGATATCGCAAGTAGGCAGAGAGGCAGGCAGAGAGGGGGGAAGCAGGATGTCCACTGAGCAGAGAGCCCAGCTCAATGCAGGACTCAGTCCCAGAACCCTGGGATCATGACCTAAGCCGAAGGCAGAGGCTTTAACCCTCTGAGCCACGCAGGCACCCCAAATAAATGCATTTTTAAGACTATTTTTCAGGTCTAAACATAGGAAAAGGTGCACATTTTCACAATTGCTTTGGATAAAGCATGAAACTATGGGAAGTGTTTGAATTCATCTTCCCCTGCCATTCTATAGTTATCCCACTTCACATAGTTTAAGGTGTTGACTCTTTTTAAGGAAGATTTATCTATCTATCTGTCTTTCTATCTGGATCAATCGATAAGTCGATCAAAAGGTAGATACATTTGAAAACATGTGATACTTAAGATAAGCAAGAACCCTATAGCTATGCTTGTTAGAAGTGACGAAAAGTAAATTAGGGGAACATCTGGGGACAGAACACACAAGTCTGTCACCAAAATTAAATAGCTATAGCAAATACATTTTTTCAAAAACATATTAATGAAGAACAAAAAGTCTTCGGTATTGTATGGTTAAAACATGCCTACAAGTGTGTGCGCACACACACATACACACACACACCCCTACACACACATACACACACACATTAAAAATCAGTGTCACTTGGGTAAATAATAATTTGATTTTTAAAAGACCCGCAGTCACGGCATTATGCAATTACAATTTTAACAACGACAAACTTTAATTAACGAGCTGTGAAATGCAAGCTGTTCGAAGTTACATCAGCATTATATGTTAAACAGAACGGAGCTAGCCAACTTAATTCTAGTAATCAAGTTAATACCTAAGAGATTCATTGAGTATTGTCCTTCCTACATTTTATTAATGGTTTCTGTGAAGCTCAGCTGCATAAAATGTAAAATTGCTCCAAAATTACAGGCTAAACCCCTAATTGGATCGAGAGAAAATAAATATCAATAAAAGGCGAACTCTGGGAAACGATATGTATGATTGAAATCTAGTTGTTTGGTGTGCATGGACTTTGTGCACTTTCTTCTTCATGTTCCCCTTGATTGTTGTGTTTATTCTGGAAGTCCAGAATTTATACTCTGGGAATAGTATACTTGGAATGGTGAATCTGAACTTAATGACTTACTGATTCATAAGATCTTTTACGTTTTCTTTAAAATATAATCTATGTATTAGTACTCAGGCATAACTCATTATGGTACCACATTTATTATGGTGCCAAGAGTATAGTAGGTTCAGCAAATGTTGGTGAAACTGAACTTGATCTTCCTAGTCTCCATCTGAATAGTGATTGTTCCTTATTTCCTTCTTCTCTTCTTGTCTGTGAAGTAAAGCCCAGGTGTGTTGTATCTACGATGTCCTGTGGTTTACTCAGAACTCATTCTCCTTCATCCATCCATCCATGATTCACGTGGTTAACATCTGCCTAATCGTGTAAGCAAGGAACTTGGAAGCCACCCTTTCTTTGCTCTCTTTAAACAACCCCCGTCCATATCTGTCAAATCATGTCACCACTTTTCCGCATCTATGGCTGCTGCTGTAGGCTAGTGCATCCTGTCTTTGTGTAGGCTGGAACAACACGCTTCAAAGTGGCCCGCTTGACTTCCTTTTTCCCCTATTTTCAGTCATTCTACACTGTATTACTAGAGTTACTTTTCCAAGATAAGAATTTCACCTCTTCTCTTTTGGAAATATTCTGAAGTATAAGATGGAGTCTAAACTCTTCAGCATAAGAGATAAGAAACCCCACTACAGTAGTCTACCTGTTTCCCTCTCATCAATGGCCATGTTCTCCAACACATCCTTCAAGCTTGCTGAAATTCTCTTTTTTAAAAAAGAGAACTATCAATGCATATCAACGCACCCACTGCATCCCACTGTCCTTCCAGAAAAGTTTATTTCAGGTCTCTTACCATGTGTTATCCAGGTATGAAGCTAGGCAGTAGTTCAAAGATTAAAAAAAAAAAAAAAAAAGACAGAGGCCCTTTCTTATTTACTAATTGTCGTTGTTTCCAAAGTTACTTGCTGTCTCCCTACAGCCTGGTCAGGTCTTCCTTATCTTATGGGAATAAAGATGAAAACCCTAAAGCCCTTCTCAAACTACTATGCTTTTTCTTTTCAATGCATGAAGGGTCTTTAGAACAAAAAGATTGCCAGTATGACTTGGACACAGTAAAAAGGGAATAGTGCATGAAGTGGGACCAGAGAAGACATAGAAAAATTCACAGAGAGCATTATAGGTCATAATACAAAACTTGGTTTTCTACCAAGTACAATGAGAAGACTGCATTATTAGCGGTATCTAAACAGCAGTTTTATCTATTAGCCTCCAGTAGGCTTAGCATCTAGACTAGTCTGTGAGTTTACCCAAGGCTTTTTTTTAAGATCTGGAAAAAAAAAAATTGTAAGCTTAAAAGTGAGAAAAAAAGTTATTCCTGGAAAATTAGAATCAATAAAAGTATAAATAAGTTTCTGTAGGATGTAATATCATGTGAAATAGTTAGGCACAGTTCAATCCAACTCTACCTAAATGTTAACACAATAAGTTTAAATCATAAGAACAAAATAATCTTTAAGAAAACTCAGATTTATAAAAATTACTTAAAAAATTCCAAAAAATTTTAGGGAAGTCATACTTAACATGTGATATGAATGTGTTTTTATATGTTTGAAATAATATCGGGTGGGGTCCTCCAAACTTTAGAATGCTGGGTGACCAAGAAGGTCTCATAACAGACATGGACATGCTTGCTAATATCTAAAAAGAATGGAGTGTCTCAGAGGACAAGAACCTTTCAGAAGGTGAATACTCTCCATATACATAACTATTGATAAATAATATCCTCAGATAGTAAAATGTGTATACATAAAATATTGCATATTAAATATAAGACATTATCTATTTTTTCAAGTGACTGCGTTTTTAAACATTTTTATATAAGAAGTATGGGCTCAAGACTTTAGCTATAATATATACACCACTAGTATATAATCCTGCCCCTCGAGTAAGGTTCAAGGCTTTTTTCAATGTCATAACAAGGTTTTTTTCAATGTCATAACAAGATGTATCTGGCAGTTCTGAAAACTAGACCCAATAAATATTTACTTGGTATTTCCCTTGGCATGTGTCTGAGAATGTATTTCCTACCCATCTAGTAGACTGGGTTACTTTTTTTTCCCTTCGTTAATTTTTGTCTCATATTGACTAGATACACACAAAAACACATATACTCATATGCACAAACACACACAAACATACATATAAACACACAATTATAAAGATCAGGCATCTCACATCCCCAAAGAAAATTGAAATAAGATTTTTGCTTTTTCTTTATGTTTCCAATATAACCTGGATCCCTGCCAGCCACGCCAGAATTGGATACCATCTGTGAAATTAATTTGAATTTCACTAAGTTTAATTTGCTTGCCTCTAAATCAGCCATGGCAACCCTCCAAAATTATTTTTCCAAGTTTAGACTTTAATTTTATTCCAAGATCTTTCTCCTGAGTATATTTTGGTCTCTTTCACTAGAGAACTGTCCATTTTAACCATTCATATTTCTTATCTTCCCAGTATTTGATTTAGTGGTTTGGGTCTGAGACTAAGCTCTAATATAGTTAAGAAGGAATGATGTTTGTTATTTCAGCTAAGAATCAAGACAATTGTTCCCAAGTCATTAAAAAAAAATTTTAGTTTTTAGAAATGTTCGCCCTGATTTGGAAGTTATATGTGGCAGAAAGGAGGGAGGTTGAGGGAGACCTCAGAGCAGCCTTTCTTACTCTTGTTATCCCAGAAGAACCCTTGAAATAATTTTCAGGTCTCAGGGAGTCCCTACATGGCATTATTATATCTTTAGTCCTCTATACATTGGTGTAATTTGTAAGTTTTAAGTATAATAATCCAACTAAACTCTCAGTGCTCTTTTGCATGTAAAAAGATTTTTTCCTCTAGATCAGTGTATTTGGCCAGCTTCTGAGATACTCTTTTTTGTAGGTTTCTTCCTTCTCACACGCTAATGTTAGCCAGTAGGGAAGGGGGAGGAAACATCAGTTCTTTTGGTTTTTAAATTCTTGCTTGACTTTTTTTTTTTTTTCACTTCTTTTTTTTTTTTTAATTTTATTTTATTTTTTCAGTGTTCCAAGATTCATTGTTTATCCACCATAACCAGTGCTCCATGCAATAGTGCCCTCCTTAGTACCCACCATCAGGCTCACCTAACCCCCACCGTCTCCCTTCCGAAACCCTCAATTGAACATCACTTCTTTTTTTTTAAAGCCCATCCAAGTAGGTTTGACGGTCTGATCACTAATTTCTACCACACAGTTGCTGAGGAGCTGTTGTATGTGATAGATGACATGTACAAGAATAGTGTTAGTCCCTACTTAAAACTAAGAACATCTTTTTTTTTTTTAAATTGTCTTGTGTTAGTCACCATACAGTACATCATTAGTTTTTGATGTAGTGTTCCATGATTCCTTGTCTGCGTATAACACCCAGAACTCCATGTGATCCATGCCCTCCTTAATACCCATCACCAGGCTTACCCATCCTCTCATTCCCCTTGCTTCTAAAACCTTCTGTTTGTTTTCCAGAGTCCATAGTCTCTCATGGTTCATCTCCCACTCTGATTTCTCCTCCTCTATTTTTCCCTTCTCCTAATGTCTTCCATGCTATTTCTGATGTTCCACAAGTAAGTGAAACCATACGATAATTGACTTTCTCTGTTTGACTTATTTCACTCAGCATAATCTCCTCCAGTCCCATCCATGTTGATGCAAAAGTTGGGTGTTCATCCTTTCTGATGGAAGCATAATATTCCACTGTGTATATGGACCACATCTTCTTTATCCATTCGTCTGTTGAAGAGCATCTTGGCTCTTTCCACAGTTTGGCTGTTGTGGACATTGCTGCTGTGAACATTGGGGTACATATGGTCCTTCTTTTCACTACATCTGTATCTTTAGAGCAATCGCTGTGTCGTAGTGTAGCTCTATTTTTTAATTTTTTGAGGAATGTCCACATCTTTGTAGCCAAACTTACTTAAAAAAAAAAAAAAAGCCAGGTATTCGAATCAATCGTCATATACCAGGAACAGAACATCAAATGACCCGATCCTAACCAACTCATGTATTCATCACATCCCTCTCTATCCCCATTCATTGCAGTTAGTGCAATATGTGGCTTTTGCCAAACATCCTTATGATGAAACTCTGGTGTGTTCTATTCCATTATATTCTAGTATATTATATTTCATGAAAAATAAAAAGCCAGTCAAGAGCTACTAAAAATATTTTTTAAAAATTGTAAAAAGCCAGGTAGGTAAGTAAACTCAGCTTACCTTTTTTGAAATTGTTCCCTTCTTTACTTCTAACAAAATCTTCGAGCTCCTAAGACAAAGATAACAAATTTCTGTCAAATAAATGACAAAAGGGTTTGGTAGGCTACCAAAGATTGGCTTGGTAGATTTAGTTTAAATGAAAGTTGCAAATAGATTTGAATAGATGTTTTTATGATATGAAAATTATTGATAGTATCATTAAGATGTTGACTTGTTACACAACTTGTAGAACCTATCAGGTGTGGTCCCGCATATATCCTAGCATTTTACTCACTTGAATATAACATGCTGGCATTATTGGGGTCTTAGCAATTGTGTTACCTTTACTTTTCTGGGCAGTAAGTTCTGCTGCTAAATAATTTGGCTTCTAAGCCTTTTCATTGAATGTTATGTTTTTTTGTTTTTCTTTTTTAATAAAATCTTTATTCTGTTTTGAAATTCCAGTAGCCCTTAAAAATAATTGTCCCTTTTATTTGTCAAATGGATATGATTTGTAGTTGTGACTTTTTCACTTTGCTGCAATTCTAGTTTTCTGGATATAGAGCAGGCAGAAAAAATCTGAGAACTTGGATTACTAGCCCATTTAAAATCATTGACAAGTAGCTTTCACTATAGTGCCAGACTATGTGTGCATCTGTGTGTTTCACTAGCACAGTGAAATGACGGAGAGGATTAGAGCTCATCAGTAAACATATCAGACTTGTTTGTAGGCCAAGGACTAGAATCCTTCTTTTCCATTGTATACATGCCCTAGAAACTTACCACGTTGTATCATTAGATGTGTTTCTAACACACAAACATTAACAACCTATAAAATGTAAGGGTAGAAAGAAGAACTAAATGAGAAAATTACCCAAAGTATCAAAACTTCTCTGCACAATTGAGTTTGAATTTACACAATTTGTATTTTGCAACCTTCACAAGCAACAGCCAAGTGGCGGGGCGGGGCGGGGCGGGGGCAGGCAGCTAAACCATGGCGTGGAAAAATTCCTTCTTTAGGATAGAAATTACTCATCAATCAGTTGATAGTACACGATGGGAGGCTGGGTGTAGTAAGCCGACAGTATCACTGTCGCATACTCTTGTCCTTCCTTTTGTGCAAAATTCTCACCAGTTATCAATGATCTCCTTAATCCTACATCAAAAACTGAAAATTGGCTTAAGCAAATGAACGTGGTCCCACCAAGCCCTGCCATACAGGACTGAAAGACTGCTATCTAAGTATACCTACCAGAGTCAGTCACTGTTTAATCTGTAAGCATTGAGAGGCACGTAAGTTAAAATGTGTATCTGTGTGTGTGTGTGTGTGTGTGTGTGTGTGTGTGTGTGTGTGTTAGGGGGGTTGGTCACAGTCTGCTGTGGAACCCCAGCCACAAATCTAGGATTCCAGAGAGCCCTCACTGAGAAACACCATCTTAGGATTAAATAGCACCAACCGTCCTTCTCTTGCTCTTCATTTTGATCAAAATGTCAAAGATTTTTTTTTTTTTTTGAGTTTCTACTGAAAACAATAATCACCTAGTGATTTTGAGCTCGGCCTGTCCAGTCCCCGAGGCATTTGCCTAGACACAGCAGACGCGGAGAAGTGCCATATATTCCCCCTTCCAGAAGGCACTCCTGGCCCCACAACAAAGGGTGTGGTTAGCTGACAGTCTCCAACCATTTGCTTCCTCCTGACCCACCTTGACCTTTGAGACAAGGTCTTGCTATTCTTGGGGTGGTCTCAGGCCAATGGCTGAGCAAGGTGCTGTATGATGCCTGACCATTTCCACCCAGTGTAGGGCTCCCCCAGTGAGCAGTCCTTGCTCTGGAGTTTTCCTTTTGGCTGAGACAGACTGGTGAGAACTGTCCTGCAGCCTACTGGCTCCCCTGCCCAATCTGCTTCCTTCCTTTTCCTTTAATGGGAGTTTACTTTCTAAGAAACTATTTGCACATCAAAGTCCAACTCAGCCCTTCCTTTCTGGTAAATCCAAAATGGTACGGTTGTACCAGGAGTGGTCTGAAAAAGCAGGTGGTCAAATGGGGCTTTGGAATCCGACCACTCACTGGCTGGCTAGTAAAGAGGATCCCATCCTTCGCAGACAGCTCCTAGTACGAGGGGGTGGTCTAGTCGTTCCCGTGCTCACTCACAGTGGGCTGGGAGGTTGAGCTGGGATAGGCCATGTACTGCCAGTGCAATCATTCAGGGTTTAAAATGTACCATGAAACAATTATCAAGACAATGGAATTGGATGATTATTAC
This sequence comes from Mustela nigripes, assembly GCF_022355385.1. Classification (NCBI taxonomy): domain Eukaryota; kingdom Metazoa; phylum Chordata; class Mammalia; order Carnivora; family Mustelidae; genus Mustela; species Mustela nigripes. The sequence goes on along the minus strand of NC_081559.1, from coordinate 176,118,596 downwards.
TAAATTGCATTGAGTCTCTTGGCTAACTTTTAAAGAAGCCCTCACCTTAGGCAGTAGAGGAGCAGAAAAAGCTGAAAATCAAGCACAGGATGTGATAGAGTGGCTGACTTCAAAGATGACTGAATGTTCAAATGAGGCAGATCTGTTATGTGGAAGTCATGACTAGTTGGAAAACCTTAGGACCCTATACACAGGGTGGGGACATTTGGCTTGAAGGTTTGATTACCCAGACTTATCTGCTCTTCTGGCCTTGAAGAAGTTGCCCCCACTCCTCCCTCAAGAGCTAGTGTCCACCTCCCCAACTCCCATGCCCTGCCAAGCCAGAAGATACGAAAGGAGGAATCCCACCTCAGAAGCTGCCCACATGCTTTCCTGACTCCAGACCTACAACCAGAGATAAGTAACAGCAAAACCCAGCCAGGGATAAGCTACCTTAGAAGGGGGAACACAGGGACCACACTCCAAAGGAGCTACAAGAACCTGCTCGCAGGGATCAGCAGGGGCTGGGCTGAACCTCTGTGCTGGAGGCCGAGGGTGCTTGATCAAGGGAGTCCAAACATAAAAGACTGCTTGTCAGAGAGTTTACCGATTTGGGATGCTTGTTTGGGGGTAATATCCTGGCAAGGGCCCAAGGAGTCGGTGGCTTGAATGGCTCCTAGAGCCTAGGTAAGGCAATGGCTCACACCGAATGAAGTTGAAATACTTAACATTGCCTAGTGATACACACAAGAGAATGGAAAAGAAGACTGAGTGAGGGATGTGTGCTGGAATGGTCATATTACATGAAGCAAGAAGAATCGCCAGATGTTCTTATGTTCCGTGGGGGGAGTTCCCCACATCAAACACTGACCGAGGCCACCAGGAATTCACTGGAGAGGACATCAGTATCACCACGGTGTTCGGTGCTGTCACTTCTCTGTGGACCAGAGATAAAGGTAGAAGAGACTGTCAGAGAAACTGGCTTAGTAATAGCAACGGGGATAATTGGGTTCTTAACACCAGACCTAGGAGATCTTTGTTTCCCGGAGCACAGGTAAGATCAGAGTGGCAGCCAAGGGAGCCTAACCCCCAGAGAACTATGAAGATGGTTTGTAGAATGTTGTTATATTTTCCCACGGGAAAATACATGAATTGCCAACACAATCAAAAGAAAACCAGAATTCATGAACAGGAGTCAGGTCTATTGCCTACACAAAACCACATTCTTCTGCCCAGTTTCTGGATCTGAGCCAATTTGCAGACTAGGATCCACTGACTCGAGAGGATTGGGATCCTCAGGGGAAAAGACTCTATTATACCCTGTGATGGTTCCCCCAGTCCTTCTCCAAAAGAGCCAACAGCCTAGTCCAGTGCCTCTATGTTGGGAAAGGGGCGACACCCAAACACACAGAGGCCTATTGGACCCAGGATTTGTTCTGATACTGATATCAAGTGACCTGATGTGTTACTATGCTTTCTCCATCAGAGCGGGGCATACCTGGGAGTCAGAATAAGAAGGGCTCTGGCCATCTTCCAGCTGTGGTTGGGCAGCAGGTCTGTGGGTGCACCCACTGGTCATTTCCCCATTCTGTGGATGCTTATTGGGCATTAACACACCTGGTTTCTGGAATAGCTCCCACACTGTATGCTGGCTCTATGCGATGGAAGCTTTCATAGCGGAGTGGAGAGCTTCTGAAACTGCCTTCCATGCTTTGTTCAGGATGGGCAAGAGAAAACAGCATCCCGGGGGATGCTAGAGAGTCATGCTACTCTTAAAAATCTAAAGGATTCAGTGGTGGTAGTTTCTGTTTTGTCTATATTAATCGCATTTGCCCCTTGCACAAACCAGCTGGGTCCTGGAGAATGACTATAGACCGTGCCCCGATCAGCCAGGTTTCTGCGTGGTCTTCGCTGCTGCGTGTGATGTGGCTTTGTTGCTGCTGCCGGTTAGTAAGAGCTCAGGTACATCACGGAGCTACCGATTTGGCAACTGTGTTTTTCTATTTAGATGGGGGTGGGGGGGAAGGAACAGAAACCATTTCCCTTCATATGCAAAAAAAGAACCCTCTTTACTGTTTTGCCTCAAGACAAAACTCTCTCACTGTCAGTCCTGACACAGTCCGAGAGCTCTGGAGCTTGAGGACATCCTGCAGAGAGTCCCACGGATCCGTTCGTCACACTGGTGTGCCATGTGGATCCGCTGGAGGAACAAGAAGGGGCCGGTGCGCAGGGAAGGGTACCTGCGCTCCAGAGGGTGAGAGAGAAATCCTTGGAACACGCACGGATTCCCCGTTCACTGAAGATTTTAGGGGTCCCGGGGCTCACAGTTTGCTGGGCCACCCCTTTCCAAGTAAGTTGTGGCAACTGGCATCCGTCTTCCATCCCAGAGGCAGCTCTCAAACTTTTTAAGTGCCTGCTTGCCCTCTTCAGGTTCTGAAGGCAACGCGTTCTGTCCCCAGGAATTCTGCTCTGATCCTGAGAGTGAGTGGCAAGAAAAGCTGCCCACCTTGAATGAGGCCTCGAGCAGGAGAGGACTCTGGAGCAGGTGCAGGGTGCTGCAGCACCCTGGGCAGCCGGCCCTTTGGAACTCAGCCTCACTGGGGCCGCGAGCCCGTGGGGTGAGGAAAGGAAGTAAAGCAGGAAAGAGAGATACAGGAGAATGGGCCCGAGTCGAGCGGGGGGAGACTTCAGTGCTCCTCTGAAGTCTGCATGCCTTCTCCTGTGGGCAATTGGGATCCCTTCTTTTTGGTTTTGTTTTGTTTTGTAGACGTATAGCTTAACAATAGAAGTTTTAGAGAAACTTCGTTGAGGTTCCATGTACAGGATGGAGTAAAGGATGCTGGATGCTCTTAAGAGGATCATTTAAGCTTTTACATTTTCTTGTCCCTTCCCCCCTCCCCTTAAACATGCTCATCCAAAACATTAATCTTAACTAGGGCTTGGGAGGAGAGAAGAGGCAGGAGACTCAGACTGTGTGCGTCAGATGCTCCGTTTTGTCCCTGCTTGATTCGGGGCTCATTTTTTTCTCTTGCTTGTTAGTTTCCTGGAAAGCGGCTGTTTCACTCCCTGCTCCAGAGGACGGGGAAAGTCATTGCTATCAATGCCTTCATTACTACCTAGATCCACTACAACCAAATTGCATGTCTTGGGGAATTCATTACAGTGAGTTCCTACCTGTATATTGTAAGTACGACATTGCCTATAAAGGACTCTTAAGTTCCTTGGAGAATAATGTTATTTATTCTCTGCAGCTCCTTTAGAATCTCTTTAAAGTGTTTGACTTCCAGAGGGCTTGAAAATACTCTCCAACGGAAAAAAGAGTGAAACTGTTTCTAAACGTAAAACAATGAAACACTTGTAATAATCAAGCTTATCAAAGGGAATGTGGTCATTTCATTATGCTTCCACGCTCAGGGTAATTGAGTTAATTCTTGATTTCACTTGTGATAATAAATATTTGTAGAATTAATTATTAGTCATATAATTCAGAGTAAAAAAAACCTAACCGTTTGTCAAATATGCCCTCATTGAGACCACACACAAACACATACACACACACACACACACACTAGAGAGAGAGAGAGAGAGAGAGAAATTACACTTTGTTCTCTCAAATCTCCTTTTCCTTATAGTGAAATCTTGTACTGTATCGAACGATATGTAAACAGAGGCCAGGGGTAACCTTCTGGGTGAGTGCTTCCTGTATTTTTCTTTGGTGTAGGTAATCAGACTCCAGTATTTCCTTACAAGTGTGAGCGTGTTTCTCCTAGGAGTAAGGCCAAGTTCGTACTTGAGTAAGAGCTCCCTCCGCTGGAGTCTCAGCTTTAAAGCCTCTGCCTACTATTTACCTTCCATCAATAAGTTCCCCTTCCTGCATGTATCCCGCCCAGCACTGGCAGATTAAACCAACAGAGCATTGAATAATGTCGTTCAGAGAAGCTGCCAGGAAGCCCATTCATCAGTCCAAGGAGGCTGAAGTGCAGAGAAAAAGAAAAACTCTCCGTAGCGACTAGTCATTCTCAAATCCCATCGGCTGCACAGGATATGCTCTTGGAAGCTGGGAGCATAAACTGACTATAATAATCACATGCCTTCAAGGTCCTCGTCCACTTTTTCATCAAATGCACCTTTTCATGAATTATTGCTTTCGAGAAAGAGTTGGAGATTTACATCCCAAAAGTTCTACCCCAGGGTCACTGTGTTTTCTTTAAGAAAGTTTACAAATTTGGGCTATCTTTCTAAAAAAATAAAAACTCAGTTAACACTGTTTTAGGGCATTTGGGTTAATCAGATATTCTAGTTAATTCTGAGTGACTGCTTTTGTCATACTTGGACTGCAAATTTTCCATGAACTGGAATAAAATAAGACCAGATAATTAGCACAAACTATATAGGCCATGTTCAACCATTCTGGTGAGGTCTAGGGTTCACTGTTATGAATATTCATTACTAGCTGTGTAACCTTTATTAAGTTAGAGAAGCATTTTGAAGATTTTTTTTTTATCCCAAAATGGGGCTGTTAACACATTACCTACCTCAAAGGTTTGTTCCAAACATTTAATGAAATAAAGAAGGCAAAAGTACCTTGCAAACTGTAAAACCTATTATAGGAGATACAGTTTTGAAGCCATGAGGTAGATGTTTTCAGACTGGCTGAACTTTGTAATGATATCTGTGAATGAGTATCATATGTGGGATTAATATCGTTAATACAGGAACATACTATGTGTCATAGCTTTATCATGAGGAGCAGCTGACCAAGTAACATTTGGCCTAAAGGAGAATGTTATCTTTTCACATAATAGAAACACACCAATTTTTGTTTGTTTGTTTGCTTGTTTTAACTGGTGTTATTTTTCTAAACCCAGTTCTCCATTTGCAAAGAAAGAGAAAAAGTGCAATTTCATCTTGGGGTTTTTTTTGTGTGTGTGTGACTTTCTTTTTTGAGTGAGCAGGTATTTCTAGCTTATCATCATTCAATAGCGTCAGTGAAATTTGAGTATTTTTGCATAAATGGCAGGGTCAAAGTCAACATAAGCCAATTGACACACACAATCCTCCAAAAATTAATTAGATTGTGTGATCACAGGGCTGCCAGAATGTGTGTACATACTTACTGTGTTGAGCTCTGTCAGTATCTACTCCTAACCACATTTCTGCTTTCCCGCGTCACAAATCCAATCACATAAGTAGGAACTCAGTGAATCTTGGTTGAAGGCAGTCATTATACTCACATATGGTAGAACTATCATGTTCCCTGGAACAGTGTTGAAGTTAAGTATTATAATTTTTTGGACATTGAAAAAAAATCATAGGCAGCTCATTATGTGGACTACCAAAGTGTACTTCAGGCATTTTTCCATGCGGTGAGTGATCTTTATCAAGGAGAAATTGTTATATAATTGGCCTAGTAAATGTGTGCTGATGATTCTCATATTGAGCTGTTACAAAATTTATTTTGTTTATTGTGACCAAAGAAGATGAGAAACCATCTGTCCTTAAGGGGTCAAGTTTCGTTAGAGTTATGTACCGAGGACAGTTCTATGTCATTACGCACATCATTTCCTTCTTACCTTGTCTTTTCTGATAAAGTTATGTGCTTCCTTCATGTGTTCAAGTAATTCTTTGTGTATTTCACAACACAGTGTATTAAAAAAGAAATTCTTTCAAGGACTCAAGGACTCTGAACTCTTGGAGTTTTTGTGGTTTTTCTTTTCTTTTCTTTTCCTTTTTTTTTTTTTTTTTAATCTTTAGTACCTAGCACAGCGCCCAAGATCCCCACCACAACGAATCTCACTATACTGTTGTTGTATAATAAGAGAATAACAAAAGAAATACTTCATGTTTTCTCTACCTTGTTAGGATCCTGGAGCTAGGACAAGGTGGTATCCTCAGAAAAATATTCGCAAGCATAGGGCCAACTGCTTGCTTGATTTAACAATTTGCCTATAAAGTCTGCTAAAAAAAAATCTGAACTTCCCAGGGAATACAAGTAAATGATAATTTGGTTGTTGTTTAGGGTTGGAGCATTTGAAGTGAGCAGCTGGGACTATATTCTCCTTGTACTTTGTTCATACATAAGGAGAAATGAAAATTCTGAAAAGACATCTGTATTGTAAATCAAAATACATTGCTGAAATCAATGTTGAGTTGACATTCTGCTTGCAAATATTCTTTTGAGATTGGTTCTTGTAAATCTCTTTCCCATCTGGTTTTTATGTCTGCTCTGGGACTTGTATGCACATAGTTGTCTAGGCTCTGCTCAGAATGTTGAAATAAAAGTGTGTGGTTTTTAATAAAAGGTTAGCCGGGAGGGGAAGATACTGTCTTGGTCATATCTAAACTGCTTTATATCTTGTAGCTTGGCTTCACTTTCGGAAACTTCACAGAGTGTTTTCTTGGAATGACAAAACTTACTTGAAGTCATGAGATAACCCTACCCTGCAACTTATATCTTTGTAAAGAACGTTTGCTGGGAGGAAAAGTTTTATTTTTAAACACAGGAAGAATGAGCAGCTGAGAAGAGTCGGTGATTGCAATTTCCTCTCTTACTCCAACAGCACTATTTCCATTAGATTAATGATGGAAAAGAACAATTGTATATATAACTTCTCTTCCGTATTGAAAGTTAGTTAATTTGAGAATGTTTACCCCTTCTTAAAAGGCAAATTCAATGATGACAAAGGGGAAAAAAATCAGTCAGAGACGTGTCATGATAAAAAAAAAAAATGCCCATGATTGGAACTTCACATCTGGAACTGATATTCCTCCATGAATTTTAGGAGGAATTGATGTTCTGAATGGTCTTCCAAGGGAAAACATAATTGCCACTGTCATCACAGAACATTTATTCAACTGAAGTGTCTAATTACAGGTCAGTGATTAATCTTTACACCCCAACCAGTCTTGCATTCATGCAAAGGAAAAGAAATATCACCTTCTCTCTTGGAAGCATGAAACTGGTCCTTACTCTTTGCTCTTCTCAGTTCAGTGCTGTGTGTGCACGCACATGTGCATGCATGTGTGTAGGGGCACGTGCCTGTCTCCGCGTGCACTTATATGTGCATCAGGGCATCTCAGAGGGAGATGGGAAGAAGAGAAAGCACTGAAAAAGCTCTGCATAACCTTGAATATCCTCCCCACCAAGGAAAGAGTTAAATAGATCCACTGGAGCCAGGAGCTTTTTCTCTGAGAATAAGGGCAAGGCTACTGACTTCAGTTGGTCATTTTGGGGGGGAATCCTTTTGACTCGAGTAATATAGAGTAAGAAATCACAGAAAGAATAAAGGGAATTGAAATGTCCCCCATTATAGACCTTTGGGGACCATTGTTGCGTCCAGTGGAGCTATAAGGGAAGGATATTAAGTCAACCTCAACACCTTCTTCATGCCAGTGATGTCCCTTCTTGCATTTCATGGCTAGCTCTCTCCACCCAAACCCTCAAACAGCAAATCCACACTGTACTGTCTTAATGTAAGGTTTTAGACTTCACTTTTTTTTTTTTTTAAGATTTTATTTGTTTATGAGAGAGAGAGAGAGAGAGAGCGCGCGAAAGCATGAGAGGGTAGAAGGTCAAAGGGAGAAGCAAGCAGACTCCCCATCGAGCTGGGAGCCTGACTCGGGACTCGATCCCAAGACTCTGGGATCATGACCTGAGACGAAGGCAGTTACTTAACCAACTGAGCCACCCAGGCACCCTGGACTTGATTTTAAAATAGAATGGTACAAACTATTTCATAAAGCGGACTATTTTAAAATTCTCTATTGATCTCACTTAAACTAAGGATTTTATAATGATCCTCAAAACACAATGGCTTTTATGCCTTGACATGTGACTCTAGAGTTCTCTTTTCTTTCTTTCTTTTGTAGAGATTAGTCATTTTCAAACTCTGATATTTATAAGAAAGATATTTTTCAGTGCTAATTTCGTTTATATATGCTTTTTACTTGTTTACTTAAGACTCACATCTGTGCTTAAACGATCAGTCCCCTTACTACAGTCCTCCAGGCCTCCCTCTCTGGGTTTGTTTGTTTGTTTGTTTTTCCCCTAAAGTAAAATAGAAAAGGAAACCCAGTGAGCAGCCCTCGCAGCCTGCTTGCTGACCTGCCAGCTAATCCAGGATGCCTTAAGGGCACTGGTGAGCTTCCGAAAGAACAATTTAAGAACACTTCAGGGAGCAGGGGAACAGTAGGCCACCCGGGCCTGTATATTCTAGAAGCAGCTTAACGGAATACCTGTTCCGTGTTGGTCTTCAGAAGGGGTTTGGTGGCTGACACCCTGTGTGAGGCCACGTTCCTTTGTAACCTGACGATAGAGCCTCATTACTTACTACATGTGTGTGACTAATACTAGTTTCTTCCAAGCTCAGGAGTGAGCCCAGAGTGCAGTGGGCTCTCCTTTTGTAAACCTAAAGACGGCAGTATCACCACACACATTACATTCCTTACAATTATGTTACGAACGTGTCAGTTGCACTTGGACTTTATAAAGCGTCTGTATTACTTGACCAGTTGGACTCCTGTTAGGACTCCCAACCATTACATAACATCAAGCCAAACGGACAACACGGGGCTTTCCTTCCTGGTTTTGAACCACTTCCTCCAGCTAATCTTGTGAGACACATGTTTCCTTGTAGTTACCACTGTGTTCTAATTCTTCCTGATTGTTTACAAGTCCGTCTGTGACTTTGGACATTACCTTGCCCTTTTTTCCTAGGGTTCCGTCCACCATCTCACATGGAGCTTTCTTTCACTTTCTCTTGTCCATCATTAGAAAGTCATCTGCTCTTTGGAATAATTTGTAACTAAAGACAGGAAAGACCTACGATGAAATAGATGTTTCTTATTATCATCATATGACTGTTGCTTGATATAGGGAAAGTGCTTACGAGTTTGTGTTTTAACGGGCAGATGTTTAATTGTGAGTTGTATGTGCATGTGTGGTATGTGTGCACCATATGCAGTCAGTGTGTCTCGGGTGGTTTGATTGGTGTTGCACTGGAATAGATTCTGGTGGTCTCGGGAATTTGAGATGGAGTTTGCACAAACAAGTCATTTTAATGCCAGCCACTTTTTATTACACCACAACATAGGCCCATTATGACGGCTATAAAGACAATATAGGCTAACTTAGTATAGATCATGTCACTTCTGAAGTGGTCCCTCTCCAAGATAATTGAAACCTCTCTGGCCCATTGGGAAACACCGTCATGTAGGATAAATGGTGTCAGTGGCTTACCACTCTTCAGAAACTGATTTATTTAAATGGATTTTGTACAACAGGAATATATCTTCAACATAAAGACTTGTTTATAAACTAGATCTTTTTTGTTGTTGTTATTCCTAAACACCAGAGTAAGTAGGTAAATATTCTGCCCAGCTGAACGTCAGCATCTGGACAAATGTGCAGATTGGTAAGAGGCACTAAAAGATAAGCAATAGGGTAGTCATTCTCTTGAACAATCAGTTTCAAAGGACAGAGATTGACATCCAGTGGATGACCCAGCAAACACGACATTTATTTTGAGACAGAGTAATAATGTGGAAAGGGACAAAAGGGAGAATTTGTGGGTGTCTCATCAAGCACATTGACCAACACCAAGGGAAACAGTAGGAATGAAGAGCAACTGTTTACACAAGCTTGTTTAGCAGATCTGACTGCATCTTTTGGGACTGTATTGGTGAAGATGGAAAGGCCTCCCCCCGCCCCGATTGATCTGTATATTAAGGGAAAATTGAGCCCAGAAAATCTCTGTATCAACTCCTGGAGAGGATTTCATCTGTCTCATGTCGCAGAGCATGGTTTCTTTGAGAAAAGTAGGGGTGAGGGGAAAAGAGATGGTTGGAGTGGGAATCCGTTGATATTTTCTAGCTTCATGGCCTATCAAGATGATTAGGACTTTACTTTTTTGTTAGCGTTGTTAAGCCCTTACTGAAATACAAGTGAGGAGCTAAGAACAGACACTCCATATATAAAAAAAATGAATTCCAGCAGGGTTTGGATTCACGCTGTGATGAATGTGTGTGTGTGTGTTTTCACTTGTGTGTGTATGAATGATAGTGTGTGTACACAGTTAACTGACCTGTGGATTTTAAAGTTTGTAAGATTAAACGGAAAGAATATATTTTTACAGAAAACATGATTATTTTCTAGTGAGACTTTGTAAGCATTCCCATTAAAATCAGAACAAGGCATTTAAATGATATAAATATCTTGTGTGTATTATTTCTTGTTCCAGAAACTGTAGCCTGTGTTTCTTGAATCCTGACTCTGTGAATAAGGACATGATGCTCATACCAAGTTTTGCAAAGGGAAACAATTTTTTTATTTGCCTATTTCATATACACAGACAAAAATTCTTTGTAGGTTTTAGTATGTTTAGTAAGTTGGATTGTTTAGGGCTTCAAGAATCCTATGAAGACTTTTGGTATTCATAGAAATGTACAGCATCTTTAAAATGTTGGGGCACCTGGGTGGCTCAGTTGGTTAAGCATCTGCCTTCAGTTCAGGTCATGATCTCAGGGTCCAGGGATCAGGCCCCGCATAAGGCTCCCTGCTCAGCAGGGAGACTGCTTCTCCCTCTCCCTCTGCCCCTATCCCCCACTTATGCTTTCTCTTTCCCTCTCAAATAAATACATTAAAAAATCCTAAAAACATGTTAAGTAGGGGTATGAAATAATCAGATATTAATTTTAATACTGTGGCTCCTCGGTAGAAAATAGATTGGAACAGAATAAGAGTAAATAAAGCAGAATTGTCAGGAAGTTCTTTGGACATGATGGAGGCCTGATTTGGGGGACAGAGTGGAGATTTTGAGAAGTGAACAGTTGCATGGTGTAGCTAAGGGGTAGCAGGGACAGGACTCAGTGATGGGCTGTCCATGGGGCTAAGGAACAGGAAGGTGCCAAGCATGGCCCCCATGTTCCTGGCAGGAGCAACTGGCTGAATGGTGTTGAAGAACGGAGGAGGAATGTATTTGAGATGCAGATGGGTGTTTAGGAAGAAAAGAAGTGCAAGTTGGGGCATGTTCAATTTGAGAGTCTAGTGACACAGTCAAGTGGAGATCTAGGATGGGAAGCTGGTTGTATGCATCTAGAGCCCCAAAGGTGGTCTTGGAAGGACACACAGAATATTAATTGTACTTGAAGTTTTGAAGAGAGGGTGAGCTGGTAAGTGACAGTGAAGTAAGACGCAAATAAGGTGATTATAAGATAGAGTGAAGACACAAAGAGGACCAAGACCAAAGAGAATTTCAACATTTAAAATGTAGAGGGTGTGTGAGAAGTTTCCAAAGGGGACTAATATTGAGTTGTTGGAAAGGTCAGAGGAAAATCAGAAGAACATATAATGGTGGAATCCAAGGACAGAGAATATTTCTAGCAGAAGGAAGCTGATGAGAAACTGCCTAAGTTTTGGAAGGATTAGAAAAGTTTCATTGGATTTAGGAACGTGGAGTGAGGTCAGCTGTGACCCAAACAAGAGCAGGCTATTTGGGTGATGGAAACAGATGCCGGAATGGAATCATCTGAGAGTGAATGAAATGTGTGGAAGTGAAGGCTCTTGGCAAAGTTATTCTTTGGATGACAGTTGCTGTTAGAGGAAGAGATACAGGGGTCAGGAGCTTGAAGGGCATGTGTGAGTCAAGGAAGTTTTTACCGTTTTTATGCTGTTTCTGTTTTTTTAATGAGAGAGACTGTAGCTCATCTGAGTGCTAATGGCAAGTGTCTAGATGTAGCAAGGGTTTGAAGATATTGCCACAGTGTGGAGAAAGCACGGAGGCAGCTGGGCAGGGACAGAGGTGCTGCACACAGAACAGAAAGCTGGAAGACAGACCGTGTGCGCATGCGCATGCACATGCACATGCACGTACCTACACTCACACGCACGTACCTACACACACACACACACACACGTACACACCCCCCCCCCATATCAGATTTCTAAGAAAAAAGAATCTGGCAAGAGGCATTTCTGCAGGACATACTGTTTATCATAATATACCAAATGTACCAGGGAAAGTGCTAATTTCTTTACTTCTCTCAGCCCAATTCCCACAGCACACTAAAATGGAAGTTCCACGAGGGTCTGGATTTTTCTACATCTTGCTCTTTGTTGTGCTTTCCAGTGCCTAGAACTGTGCTTGGCACATAGTCGGCCCTTAATAAATATTTGTCGAATAACTGAATAGCTAGATAGGTTTGGTTGTTCTACTTTTGGGGATGAGGGAAGTGACAATTAGGAGGTTAACTAACTTGCCTAATCTCAAAGGCAACAAATAAGGACATCTGAGTTTGTACCTAGTCAAAGGTCTTGATTAACATGTGAATTTGCCTCCCATTGGGAATCATATTTGATGAAGCAAATATTCCTTTTTAGAATTTCTGTGTTTCCACATGCTACCACCATTATGCCAAAGGATTTTGAAGTCTTAGACTCAAGCTTATTAGAGTTGCTGTTGGTGGTCTTTGCGGGGGAGGCAACTGGTTTTTCTTTTTTTTTTATTATTAAGTTCAGTTAACCAACATATATTACATCATTAGTTTTTGATGTAGTCAAGCTTATTAGAGGTTTGAGAAGTATTGACATTGACATCTGTTTGATTACCTATCAAGTGAAGGCATTACCAAGTTCTCCGGGTCCTATTTCAAGAGTGATCAACAAGCAGCAGGCTTGCTTCCTGTCCCCTCACACCGTGCACCGTACTAAATTCAGGCATCCCTCTTGTTGCCACATTCTCCCTCGTGCTCAGTTGTGGATATGCTTCCTCCCTTTTCCCACCTCCATCCAGGCCTTCAAGATATCTTTGCCTGCCTCTCTTAATTTGTGCCTGTGATCACCATTGTCTTGGTTTTTTTCTTTTCTGTGTCTTTCCACCTCTGCCCCACCTATTAAATCCCTGCTTTCACCCAGTTTTTCAGGGAAGCTCACATCTCCTGAAATTGTTAGAGTTCCAGAGAACTAGAGGTACCGTCACGTTGAGCAATAGACCTGATGATCATTCTATACTTAAAAAGTATGGACTTTGAGAGGCACAGTCATAGCAGATCTTGATCAATGCAGATGGCCATGTCAGCAGAGGATGAAATGAAAAGAAAATGGTTCAAAATCCAAAGCAGAGTGTCAATAAAAAGTGAGAAATCCTGAGAAAATGGAAAGAAAAATATTCCCTTTAGACATTTGAGGCTTATTTCTAATAAGGAAGACTTGGAATTCTAAATATTATTTATAGCTTATATAACTATATTTAAGTTACTTCTATAGTCAAATATATTCTCATTCTCAAATACAGAGTTCAGTCCTCAAATAATCATTTTTCCTATTGATAAAGAACACTGTGTACAACAATATGCACTTTTAACAGGTTTATTCCAGGATGCTTGGGTGGCTCAGTTGATTAAACAACTGCCTTCTGCTCAGGCTCTGATCCTGGAGTCCTGGGATCAAGTCCCACATCGGGCTTCCTGCTCAGTGAGGAATATGCTTCTCCCTCTGACCCTCCGCCCTCTCATTCTCTCTCCCTCTCTCATTCTCTGTCTCTCAAATAAATAAATAAAATCTTAAAAAAAAAAAAAAAACAGGTTTGAGTCCAAATGACTTCTGAAGTCAGGACACTGTTTAGTCCAGGGGACCATGTAAGTACTACCTACCTGCAAAATTCTGCATGCCAAAGTCTTATTTCTGTCTGGATGTACTATGGGCTACTTTAGACATTGATGAATTCATGCTTATTTCTTTTTGTTGGCTTAACTCTGTGTTTCTAGAAACTTCTACTTTAATGGCTATGCCTCCCACTCCTAGGTTATTACTATTGTGATGCTCATCTAATAAGATTTTTCAGTGAAAGGTCTTGAATCATTTGGAAGGGAGAAAAAACTGCTTACTCCCCCCTAGCTTTATTGAAATATAACTGACAAATAAAAATTGTATATACTTAAGGTGTATAATGTGATAATATATCACATTGTATATTGTATGTGTGTCCATGTATACATATGGACACACATACACACATTGTGAAATCGTTACTACAATCAACTTAATTAACACATCTATCACCTCACACAGTTTTTGTTTGCTTTTTCTTTTGGCAGTAGTGGTGAGAACATAAGATCTATTTATTCTTTTAGCAGTTTTCTAGTATATAATACAGTATTATTAACTACAGTCACCATGTTGTACATTAGATTCCCATGACTTAGTCATCTCATTGCTGAAAATTTGTATCCTTTGACCAAAAAACTGCTTACCTTTAAGAAGTGTATTATTTCTTTATAGTTGCCAGAGTAGAATTTACAAATTTTACAATTTATGTGTTCCTGTGCTCCAATACTCAATAATGGGATTACCTGAGAAAAGATTAAATTGCATTCTTAATTCAGAGGTTTCAGGCTGGTTAAATGCTGAGAGCTGTGCTAAATGCTATTAAATGGCTTGTTCTCACTCATTTCTGATGTGGTCCAACAGCAGTTCTTACCCACTTGCACAACAGCAGTTCTGACCCACTTGCAGTGGAAGTGGTCGTCAAGGAGACCTGGCAGAAAGATGACAATAGTTCAGAGTTTGAGATCAGGTCTACTATGTGTCTTTTAGACAAGCAGATTAAACTCTTGAAGTCCGTGTTTCATATTTTAAGATAAATAGATGGGGTAACATTCATTTATTTCTTCAAATATTTATTGTGTTCCTTCTACAGTCTAGTTACTGTGCTTTTTTTCTTTTCTTTTCTTTTCTTTTTTTTTTTTTTTTGAGGTCCAACACTGAACAAGATAGTCAGTGTCCCTGCCCTCATGGGATATACTGTGTCCTAGCTGAGAAAGATGAACAACTAGGTGATTATAAAACAGAGAATAGATGAGACCAGTGGAAGCATAAGCACCAAGATCCTGTATTGCTCAATTTATTAATCTCTTAGGTGGATTGCTGCTGATCTGCATTTCTTTGAACTTGTCCTGCACTCTCCATTGTCTCCCCGTCTTTGGACATGCTCCTGCGCCCAGAAGAGCATTTACCCCATTCTTCACCTAGCTTATGTCAACATGGTCTCCAAGGTCCAGCTCAAACATGACTTCGCAGGAAAACCTTTGAACTTCTGAGTCTGGTTTAGATGATCCTCCTGAGGGCCCCTTGTCTTCATGGTCCTTCAATCACAGTAGTTTGACTTTGTTTATTTACTTGCCAGTATCTGCTATCAGCATTTGCACTCATTCATTGTAGGACTGTCATTTTTCCATCTCTGCATTCCTGGAAGACAGTCTGATATTTGCTCTATAGCAATTGCGGATCATACAGCTATCAGACATTAACTGAATACCCACGAGGTGCCAGCACTATAAGGAAGTCAATTTCATCATGTTGTTTACTTTATTTTTAGAATAATCCTCTCTTATTGTGGTTTTAATATTATCCCTCTTTAGAGATGGAAAAATGGAGGCTCACAGAAGCTCAGCAGCTTGCCCAAGGTCTCACAAAAAGAGAAAGCCAGAGTTTGAAGCTGTTTTTCCAGAGGTTTCCTTCTTTATTCTACCACTGCATGAACATCATGGGCTTTATTGTATTAATGTGTGTGTGTGTGCTGTGAAGGGAATCGTCTTCTCTAAGAAGGAACCCAAGGCTAATGGCTTTTATGCCATATTTGCATAAGCTGGTGTAAATCCACCCTTAGATAATTTTACTCAACAGTAGGAGAAAAAAAACAACACATTTCCTCAAATGAACAGATGTCTATGCATAGATATCTCTATGAGGGAAGGTCATGTTAGGGCCTAATATGCATACCTCTGTAGGGTTATATAGATGTATTTGTGTGTACATGTGTATATATGTATATATACACCTATATACATAATATATACTCCTATAGATACACACATATATGTATATATGTATATATGTGTGTATCTATAGGAGTATATATTTATACATGCATGTATATATAGGAGATATATATGTATGTATGTGTGTATATATCTTAAAGAGGATACACATATACACCTACATATACATACACATATACATATATACACATGCACTTATATGCATATATATACATGATGTACATACACAGGCCACAGAACATTAAGAAGAAACAGAGAAAGAGAGCAGGAGATCTAAAGTCCAGAGCCTTGGGGATATTAGGATTTTAATTCTGAAACAGAGAAGAGATTATGCAGTTTTCATGGAAAGATTTGTAATTGTGACAGACCCAAGTAAGGGATTTGGGAGACAGGCAATATTGACTCCAATGAGATGTATGGAGGTGCTTGGAGAACATCTTCTGCCAACAAGACAAGAGTTATATCTTCATTGAAAGCCAGAGGAAGTCCTAAATTCCCACTTGACTAGCCTTTATAGAATCAGTTCTAATATTGAAACAACACATATTTTCTTTGCTTTCAAATTTTCCCAACATAATCGGCTAGCCAGACAAAATCTTTGTTCTTTTGTAGCCAGAGACAGTGGCATAAAATAGAGATATGAGTGTTTCTGCTATAATGCCAGTGTCTGCGCTATTGAAAAACCCTACATTCTGCAAAATTGAACACTAAAAATAACAGGGCCCATAGGGAAAATAAAATGAGGAGAGACCACTCGAAACTGTGGAATTTGCAGAGCACTAAGGAAACACAACAATTACTATTAAAAATTTTTACATGTATAGGCATTGTTAACCTGCTAACGGCATTTGCACCTGACTTTAAAGTTAATTGGTCACTAGCAGCTTTAAATCCTAGATTCAAGATATGGTATGGTGCATAAACAATGAATTCTGGAACTCTGAAAAGAAATTTAAAAAAATTTAAAAAAATATGGATTTTCCAATATGAATAAGTTTTACCAAAACTAAAAATCTGATCTAATGTATGGCCTTTTTCATTAATCCATATTGTTTTAATTCAAGGAATAATGTTTTTGCAGCTTCTTCAACTGTGTTGGCAGTTTCGCCAGCGAGCTTAACATCCCTGCACATGTAAAGATACTCTTGAAGTACTAAAGGGAAGTGCTTTTGTCAATTTTTTTAAACCTTTTTCTAAAGATATCCGTATATGTCTTTTCTTTAATCGTGATAAAGCTTGCTCTGGATAACCTTAAAACATTAAGCGACTAGGAAACAATGTATGAAAACCAGTATTACTTTTGAATTATAAGAACATTGTTCCCTATTTACCAGTCATATAGAGGATAATTTACATCATGAATAAAATAAAATGAATAAAAATTCATGACCAAAGGTGACAATTATTACCAAGCAGAGGAGCGATAGAAGTGTGTCCGAGGGCAAAAGCATGCTACACGAATAGGTCAGGGATCCTGCGCAGTGAGCAGCCCTGCAGCCCTAGAGTGGACAGTGCTTGTGAGGAATGGAAGGAGGCCAGTGCTGCTGGAGGACGGAGGGCTCAGAGGAGTTCAGGTGGAGCCAGATCAAGCAGGGCCTGCCTGGCCTGGGCTGGGAATGGAGAGTTTCATCTGTAGCCCCACCAAAACAGCAATCATTAAAATGTTCCAAACCTGGAGATGTATGATATTAGACTTGCATTTTGAAAGTATGTCTCTGCTTACACTATACTAAGATCAGTACATAATTTTTGAGCTTGTTATGATAATTTTGCATCTTCAAAATATCCCTGTGAGGAAAAAAGCTATCCTTACATTTGCATTCTTTTTTTTTTTTTTTTTTGGGTCATGAATTTTTATTTATTGAAGTCAAATGATGGGTACATGGCACATGGTTACATGAGTGAGAGAAGGAAGCAGGCTCCCTGCTGAGCAGAGAGCCCGATGTGGAACTCGATCCCAGGACCCTGAGATCATGACCTGAGCCGAAGGCAGCGGCTTAACCCACTGAGCCACCCAGGCGCCCCATTTGACATTTTTTAAAAGATTTTATTTATTTACTTGACAGAGAGTACAAGCAGGCAGAGTAGCAGGTAGAGGGAGAGGGAGAGGGAGAAGCAGGCTCCCCAAGGAGTCCAATGTGGGGCTCGATCCGAGGACCCCGGGATCTGACCTGATCCGAAGGCAGTTGCTTAACCCACTGAGCCACCCAGGCACCCCTTGACATTTCTTTGAACAGAGGTCCCCCCACTCTTTTTTTTTCCTACTCTTTTTTTTCCTACTCTCAATCCAGAAAACAGCTTCTCCTCCTGCCTGAGCTCTCATTTATAAGCTGTTTCAGGTTTATTGAAGGTTTTTGCAGGTTTTTCTGCCACATTATACACACACATTTTTAGGGATCTATCACCAAAAAGGAAAGTTTGAAAAGATCACTAGAATTAGCAAAAGAATCAAACAAAAAGAAGTTGGAGTTCTGGCAGTAAGCTATCTACCTGAGGCTACACTGCCTCATTCCCTTGGCAACCATACTTGCTGTTAATAGTTTTCATAAATAATTCAGGCCTCCTATTTGCACTCTCCCTAATCCCTCTTAGGGAGGCAGTAGCACAATGTACTTCTTTACTGAGGGGCTTCTGGTTAGGCAAGTCATACTCCTACCCTTGTACCTTCACACAGACCATTAAGGCATAGTATTAAGAGCTCCGGTAAAGTGCTAGTTATTGGACAGGATCTAAAGAAAACACTGGCTATTTCCTAGTTAATTTTACAACCATCTTGCCACCTAACCTAACCCTTTGCTCACAACCTCCTTTGATGACATGTTCTTTCTCTTAGGAAGCAGGGTTGCTCTGAGAAAGGGCACCATCTTTAACAACTAATGGTTTCTCTACAAATAATGATAACAGGCTCTTTGGCAAGTTCTGGCTGCCGGCGGTGCTGCTTGAGGTGAAGTTATGAGAGGCAGGGCCTGGGCCAGAAGCAAGAAATTGAAGGAGAGAACACCAGCTGTAAATTTTTCACTTGTCTAATGGACTGCATTTTTAGGGTCAAGAAGCAGAGTTGCTGGTGGGGAGGAATTGCATTATCACAAAAGTGTTTGAAACAAGAATTCTCCCTAGTCTTTTGTCATGATCAAATCTTCAAGAGTCTGGGATGATAAATGGGCATAATGTAAACTTACCTAGGGTTCAATCACTTTGAATCTAAAGTGTGACCATAGATCATCTGATGATATTAAAAAAAAAAAAAAAAACCCAAACAAACAATTTATCAGGTTAGGGCTAAGATAGTTCTACATGGCATACAAACACACTTTCTTGGCATCAATTTTCTGACATATTCAGTAAGCAAAAAGTAATAAACTGACCTGGGTAGAGACTGAACATTTTTGGGAAATGTTCAGGAATATTTTATAATTTCGAGTTATTTTTCCTCCAGGAAGATACCCAGTGATTTTGGAATAGCCAGAAGGACAGAGTAGAGGAAAAGGTATTAACAAAGGCAGAATGGGAACAGAGCTCAAAGAGAGTGAGAAACAATGAGAGAGGAAATATATCAAAGGGATGCTTTTTAAAAAAAAATATTTAAATTCAGTTTAGTTAACATATAGCATATTACTAGTTCGAAGGGTAGAATTTAGTGATTCATCAGTTGCATCTAACACCCAGTGCTCATGACATCACGTGCCCTCCTTCATGCCCACCCGGTGACCCCATCCCATCTTCCCGCCAACTATCCTCAGTTTGTTTCCTAGAGTTAAGAGTCTCTTTTTCTTCCCTATGACCCTGCAATTGCACTCTTGGGTATTTACCCCAAAGATACAGATGTCGTGAAAAGAAGGGCCATCTGTACCCCAATGTTTATAGCAGCAATGGCCACGGTCGCCAAACTGTGGAAAGAACCAAGATGCCCTTCAACGGACGAATGGATAAGGAAGATGTGGTCCATATACACTATGGAGTATTATGCCTCCATCAGAAAGGATGAATACCCAACTTTTGTAGCAACATGGACGGGACTGGAAGAGATTATGCTGAATGAAATAAGTCAAGCAGAGAAAGTCAATTATCATATGGTTTCACTTATTTGTGGAGCATAACAAATAACATGGAGGACATAGGGAGATGGAGAGGAGAAGGGAGTTGAGAGAAATTGGAAGGGGAGATAAACCATGAGAGACTGTGGACTCTGAAAAACAACCTGAGGGTTTTGAAGGGGTGGGGGGTGGGAGGTTGGGGGAGCCAGGTGGTGGGTATTATGGAGGGCATGGATTGCATGGAGCACTGGGTGTGGTGCAAAAGCAATGAATACTGTTACGCTGAAAAGAAATTAAAATTTAAAAAAAGAGTCTCTTTTGTCTCTCTATCTGATTTCATCTTAATTTGTTTCCCCTTCCCTTTCCCTGTGTTCATCTGTTTTGTTTCTTAAATTCCACATACGAGTGAAATTATATGGTATTTTTCTTTTTCTAATTTATTTTCCTTAGCATAATACCCTCTAGTTCCATTCATGTTATTGCAGATGGCAAGATTTCATTCTTTTTGATGGCTGAGTAATATTCCTCTGTTGTGTGTGTGTGTGTGTGTGTGTGTGTGTGTGTGTGTGTGTGTGTATCACATTTTATTTATCCATTTATCTGTCAATGGACAGCTGGGCTCTTTCTATTGTTTGCCTATTGTGGATATTGTGCTATAAACACTGGGACTCATGTGCTCCTTTGAATAACTGTGTTTGTATCCTTTGGATAAATACCTAGTAGTAAATGCTGGCTCATAGGGTATCTATTTTTAACTTTTTGAGGAAACTTTGTACTTTTTTCCAGAATGGCTGAACCAGTTTGCATTCCCACCAACAGTGTAAGAGTGTTCCCATTTCTCCACATCCCCGCCAACACATGGTATTTCCCGACTTGTTCATTAAAATGAGCCTTTCTGACTCATGTAAGGTGGAATCTCATTGTGGTTTTGATTTGTATTACCCTGAAGCCGAGTGACATTGAGCATCATTTCATGTGTCTATTGGTCATTTCTGTGTCTTCTTTGGAGAAATGTTCAAAGGGATGCTTCTTAATGCAGTTGAGAATGTGAGGAACTGAGACCATAAAAGACTCCAGAATAATTTTGGATAGAGACCAACCAAGAGTGTTCATTAGTCTAAATGGGCTATTTGTATTTATGGTATATTGTTTATAATCTGTTTCATTTTTTTTTAAAGATTTTATTTATTTATTTGACAGAGAGAGATCACAAGTAGGCAGAGAGGAAGGCAGAGAGAGAGGAGGAAGCAGGCTCCCCGCTGAGCAGAGAGCCCGATGTGGGACTCGATCCCAGGACCCTGAGATCATGACCTGAGCCGAAGGCAGCGGCCTAACCCACTGAGCCACCCAGGCGCCCTATAATCTGTTTCTAAATAGGGACTATTTAACCCTGTCTGGAATGAGATGCAGTAAATAATTAAAAACAAACCCAAAATGACTTCTAATGCTACCAAAAATAGGGCATTTAAAAATTAAAGGATTAAAGAAGTTAAGTGTAGTGAGAACAGGCATTTGAGTAGAGCTTCCTATTATGCAATTATATCTAGCTTTGGATTCATGTATTTTAAGGAAAAGGGAAAAGAGATCTAGTATTGTTGGATTAAAACTGGAAGAGAAAGAAAAAAAGTAAGCAGCCCAAAATTTTTACCAGGACATTGACACTTCTTTTCTGGTACTGAAAAACAATTATTTATATACCAGATAAAGTCAAGGGCAATATTTTCATTATTATTTTCAAAAAAGGAAAAATGAAAAAAAAAGGAATCTTATGAAAGTATTTTATAATTATATTGTGCTTCATAATTTGTCATATGCTTTAATTTTTTCACTTGATCTTTACAAACAACCCTATGATTTATATAAGGCACATACAATGATCATTTTGAGACAAAGTTTAAAAGTTGACAAATACAGCAGTCTTGGTAAAATTGAGGGACAATGTACCGAAACTCAGGTCTTCTGACTCTTAATTCCACTTGATTCTTTGAAAAAACTGAAGGGAAACTGTTAAATCAGTACTTCTACTAGTTGGATTGCCTGAGAATTAACTGAAATTGTTGAAAAATAAAATACATTTTAATCTATCCTAGATCTCCTGATACAGATCTCTGATATAGAAATACAGGCATGTTCATTTAGAGAAGTCTACAGAGATGATTTTCATGCACATTAAAGGTTGAGATCTTCATGAGTTAAATCTTAAATTAGTAAAAACCTTGTTTATGGAACTAATATCATCCAGATTAATTCTTGTTTATGACTGGATTGAAGCAGATATAGAACTTGAAGTTCCAATAGGAATGTCCTTAAATCTCTTTCTCCCAAGAGTCAGATGTCTCAGGATAGTCTTCAGCAAATATTGAAAGCAGGAATCAGTTTGCAGTTGTGTGCCTGAAATGCTGATATGCTAAAATGTTTATTAAAAATAAATCTACCCCAGAGTTCCTCATATGATGTGAGCAAGCACGCTTCTATTAGAATTACCCTTCTTTAGGTAACTTTAAGTTCTGAATAAAATGGAAAAAACAAATACTTGAAGTCTCTAAAGAATGAAGGAACGAAGGCAGATTCTGAAGGGAAGCTGGTACTTGCAAGAAGGGATCAATGTGATGTATTTCCCATTTTAATGATTTTTGTTTGTTTGTTTGTTTAGCTTGTAGGGAGCGTAAGCAAGGTGGCTAAAACTCCAATGAAAATGTTTTCCTATCTTGAAGATAGGAATTCTTTCCTGTCTTGACAGAGTTCAAGGCAGTTGTGACTGTTGGAAAGTAAGAGAGGAATCTCAAAATGAGAAAGCTGGGGCATGGGGAGGAGCTTCTCAAAGTCTCTATAAAAACTGTTCCAGAATTTCTGGTCCCCCATAAATCATGTGTATGAGGAGTGGGAGGGACAGACTGTAATCAGCCTAGCAAAGAATAAAAGAACTGAACTGGCATTTGAATTTGCTGCCTTAAAGTCATAGTTGGCAGTTTTAGTCTTATCAAATTAGTTGCCTGGTAAAATGGAAATACCAGTGCTATTTGGAAGAAAGTGATGGAATCCAGAGACTCCTCAACATAATATTCACAATGTCTATGGTACACTTGAACATTTCCTGGCAAAAAATGCATCAGGAGGGGCGCCTGGGTGGCTCAGTGGATTAAGCCGCTGCCCTCGGCTCAGGTCATGATCTCAGGGTCCTGGGATCGAGTCCCACATCGGGCTCTCTGCTCAGCAGGGAGCCTGTTTCCTCCTCTCTCTGCCTGCCTCTCTGCCTACTTGTGATCTCTCTCTCTGTCAAATAAAATAAAATCTTTAAAAAAAAATGCATCAGTAAAATGTGATCTATTTTTAAAAGACAATCAATGGATGACCTAGATACTGGAATTAGCAGAAAGTGCATGAAATGACTCTTATAACTATGTTCAATAAGGTATATGTTCATAATGAATGGAGAGATTGCAAATCTCAGAAAAGAAAATTGAGACTATAAATACAAACCAAATTCAGACTTCAGAAATGAAAAATAAAAGTATCTGATATAAAAAAATTTCACTGCATGAGTTTAACAGCAAAATGAAGATGACAGAGGAGAGTGTCAATAAAAACAGAGGTCTAGCTAACAAGCTAATAGATAAACTTAAAATGGAATTCTAAAAAGTATTCAAATAAGCCAAAATAGGCAGATAAAGAAAAGCAAAGGAAAAAGGAGGGACAAAAAGAAAACGAATAATAAAAAGGCAGTCAGAAGTCCAGCGGAATCAATAGTCACATTAAATATTAATAAACTATCATCCCAATTAAAAAGGCAGAGATACTTAGAATATATAAACAGGCAAGACCTAATGCTTTCTAAAAGAGACACTTTAAATACAAAAACACAATTAATTTTAAGTAAAAGGAGATCAGAGTGCTTTACAAATATTAGATAAATTAAAATTTAAGACCAATAGAATTACCAGACATAGAAAGGGAAATATCATAAATATAAAAGCATCAATTCATTAGAAAGACCTAAGAATCTTAAATGGAATTTCAGAATACCTACAGCAGAATTAACAGAATTAAAGGGAGAAGAAACTCCAGAAATCAAACTAGATTTTACTACTCTTCTCTAAGCAATTCTTAAAAGAAGTAAACAACAAAGTAAAAGTTTAGATGACCTGAACAACATGTGCTTTCTGAATATAATGGAATTATATTAGAAATTCGGACCAAGAAGATATATATATATAGATAGATAGATAGATAGATAGATAAAAGCCAAACTATATGTAAATTGAGTAACATGCTCTTAAGTAATTCATGGGTAATATTTTGAACTGAATGCCAATGAAAATATCACACATCAAAATTTGTAGGATGTAGCTAATTAGTGTCTAGAGTAGCAGTTATAGTTTTTAATACTTATATCTGAAATTACTTATCTAAATTTCCACAATAAGAAGCTAGATAAAAAGGAGCAACATTAACCAAAGAAAGGAACTAGGAACCAGGGTAACTGTAAAGCTATAATAATCCGAAGACTCAAGTACAGCTGCGAAGATCTACAGACAATCAGTGGAACAGAATAGAGAGCTCAGGGATGGCCCCCCTGTTATATGGTTAAATGATTATTATTCTTTTTGTGTTTTTTCCCTTATTGTGGTAATAACATTTAACATGAGCTTACCCTCTCAAATTTTGAACGCTCAATACAGTATTACTATATATAATCACAATGTTACTTGAATTTTGAGGAAGTTACCAAGTACTATCCAGTATGGAAAGAAAGGCCATTTCAACAAATGTTGCTGGAATACTAGAAAGCTATACTAGAGAAATGAACTATGCTCCTAACTTCACAACATATACAGAAGAAATTAATCAGGAAGAACTCTAAATGTAAACATTAGAAATATAAAACTCAGAGAGGATAAAAGATAGACTACCTTTATGATTTAGGTGAGATAAAGGCTTCTTAGTCACAGAAAGAAATAACCATGAAAAATAAGAAATATCAGTAAATTAGATGTCATCAAAATAAAAAAGCTCTATCAGTGAAAAGACATCTTAAGAATATAAATCAGCAGGGACACCTAGCTGGCTGAGTTGGTGGAGCATATGACTCTTGATCTTGGAGTTGTGAGTTCAAGCCCCATGAAGGGTGTAGAGTTTACTTCTTAAAAAGTAAATTTAAAGGGGCACCTGGGTGGCTCAGTGGGTAAGAGCCTCTGCCTTTGGCTCAGGTCATGATCCCAGGATCCTGGGATCGAGCCCCACGTCAGGCTCTTTGCTCAGTGGGGAGCCTGCTTCCCTTCCTCTCTCTGCATGCCTCTCTGCCTACTTGTGTCTACTACTACTGTCTGCCCAATGGATAAATAAAATCTTTAAAAAAAAAAAGTAAATTTAAAAAAGTGTTTTTTTTTTTTTTTTAAAGGAGCATAAATCAACAAATGAAAGACTTGGAGAAAGTGATGACAAAATATCTGTTTGTCAAAGGCCTGGAGTTCAAGATGTTAGCAGAAGAGATATATGTTTTCTGTAGTTCTGACCCTTCATGCTCTCCCCCAATCTGTTGTCTGGATATTGGGGGGGGGGGGATTTGGAAAGACTGGCTTTGAAGATGGCAGAGATTCTGTCAGCCTGGATTTTGAGTGACTGTGATAATCAAACTTCTACTCTCCCTGATCTGGAACTCCTGTTCTGACCTTTGCTAGAGTGAAAGGCAAACTTTGATTGTGTGAGGCCACTGTCAGGTCCACTAACCATGAGCTATGTGTATCTTATGATTGCTTCAGATTTGGCTAGTGGAACTCAGAAGGCGAATTTTCGATTTTATTTCATTTATTAATTTATTTATTTTAATTTTGAAAAAAGATTTTGAGAGAGAAAGCAAGAGACAGCATATATGAAGGGGAGAGGCAGAGGGAGAGGGAGAAGCAAACTCTCTGCTGAGCAGACAGCCCAATGTGGGGCTCTGTCCCAGGCCCTAGGGATCATGACCTGAGCTGAAGACAGATGCTTAACTGACTGAGCCACCCAGGTGCCCCTTAATTTTACTACATTTAAATTTAAATATCCATATGTGTTGCATGACTACCATATTAGCACAGGGTTAGTAGAACTTGGCTACATTTTTATTTGTTTGTTTGTTTGAAGAGAGCTTGGACTATGTAATGGCAGTTTTTGCTATCTAAACAAGAGTCTCTATTTTATACATGACATAGTATACATGACATAGTCTCCATAATCTGACCTCTGCAAACTTCCCCAGTGTCCCCCTTTTAACTGTTCTTCACCTCACACACAGCCGCATTCACTCCCAAGAAAGTAACACTGTTTTTCCAACCCCTGCCATTCCTCTCTGCTCTTAAGCCTGGCAGGCTTTTCTTTCATGGCCATTGGAAAATGGCTTCTCATCTTTCAAAATTTAGAGCTCATGTCACCTCCCCTATGAACACTTTTCTGACACATCCTAGGATGAATTGCTCATTTTCTTCCCGTGTCACACTGCAACCTTCTGGATTTCTATTATGTCACCAACAACACTTTATTGCATCTGTCACTTATTGTGTTTCTCCCTTCTACTATTAGACTGTAAGCTTTTGAAAATGGAATGAGTCTCCGTAATATTTGTTTCCATAGCACTTAGGACAGCATCAATTACAATACAAATCATAATAAAGGACATATGAATAGGAAGTTTGGGAGATAGAACTCCATAATCATCCTTAACTATTTCTTTCTTTGATTTGCATTAGCTCCCAGGAGGTTAAGAACTGAGGAAGGCTGGCCCTGTGTTTGTATTCAAGAGGACCTACTTCTGATATTTTGCCCTCAGTGGTCACACAATCAATGCTTGTGGTTTACAGAATTGCAACCACCACTGCACATTACATTTCTTCCTTGTTAATCTCAGGCTACCTGCCACAAAGTGTTTGCTGTGAGAACCTGCTGTTTTAGGTAAGCATCTCGGATATGACTAAAATGAAGACTGGAAATTAGCAGACCAGATTCTGACATAGATGGATATGGTAAATATGTTGGATTGGGTCAGTTTTATTGATATGTTTCATTTTGTTATTAACAAATGACCCTAATAAAAACAACACATTTTGAAGTTTATAGAAAGACTTGAATTAAAAGTTCTGGGTATATTTCAAATAATGTATTTCCCTGTGGTGGTATGATGGTATATCTTTGAAAAAATGGAGCTCTTCATGGAATGTTTCTTTATTTAATAAACTTGAAGAACCTTTATCCTTTATCCTTTCCTGTTGTTTTCCATTTATTTCTGTAGGTATGTGCTTCCATCTGAGATAATTTCTTATATGCAAGTGGGCTAGCAATAAATTCAGATTTGTCTTTCTTTTAGCTTTTGTTCATTTTTACAATTTTTTGGTCTTTGCTTTTATTTTGAAGTCTATTTCATGGTATAGACTTCAAGGTCGGCAGGTCTTTTTCTTTCAGCTCCTTAAAGAAACTTCCACAGTTTCTGTTTAAAAGTCTATCACTTTTATTGTTCCTTTGAAGGTAGTATGATTTTTTTCCAAACCCTGCTAACTTAACTATTTGCTCTTTTGTTGAGTATTTTGACTATATTGTGCCTAGTTTTTTTTTTTTTTTTTACTTATTTATTTAAAAATAATCCTGCATGGAGTTCGGCGAATATCTTGAATTTATATGTTCTTGTCTTTTATCAGAGTTGGAGAATTTTCAGCCAGTTTTTCAGTTGAATGTGACATTTTCTCTTCTTTTTCTGGAACTCCAGTTGCACATGTGTTAGACGTTTGAGTGTGTCTCACATGTGTCCCATGCATTCGTCCAGTTCACTTCTTTAGTTTGGATATTTCATTTTTTTATCGAACAGGTCCCTAATTCACCAATCCTATAGTCCACTGTTTTCAGTCTTTAATTACCCAATGAATTTTTAATTCATTATATTTATTTATATATTTATATTATATTTATATTTATTATATATTTATATTTATTTATATATTTACATTGTATTTATATTTATTATATATATTTATTATATTTATTTCTATATTTATATTTTATTATATTCTAAAAATCTCCAGTGCTAATGTAAGCCAGATTTTTTAATACACCATTTAATACATTTAATACACCATTGAAATTAAATATTTTAATTTTTTATCCCTTTGCCCATCTTTTCTATCATTTAACGTATTAATCATAGTTATTTGAACACTTTGTCTTCTAATTCAAACATCTGTAATACCTCTGAGTCTCTCCCATTGATTGCTTTCTTTCTTGATTAATAGTTACAGTTTCCTTCTCCTTCTCTTGCCTGGTAAATTTTTATTTTACCTTTGAACATTGTGGATGATAAATTGTAAATCCTTTAGATTATGTTATCATACCTCAAAGAGAGCTATGTTTTGTTTTGTTAAGCATTTTAATAATTGGAGGTTACTTTGATTCTGCTGAGAATTGCTTCAGACTTTATTAGGTTGAAGCTGTTGCACTTGTGTTCATTCTTAGAGGGTAGCACTTACTCCTTTTTTTCAACTTTATTAAGATATAATTGACATATAACATTGTGCAAGTTTAAGGTGTATAACCTGTTGATTAGATCTATATGTTGCAAAACGATTATCACCCTAGCATTAGCTACAATTGCTATTTTCTTTTTTTGTGATGAGAATATTTAAGAGTTACTCTCATAGCTTCTTTCAAGTATATAATACAGTATTAACTATCATCACAATGCTGTACCTTAAATCCCCAGAACTTATTTGTCTTATAACTAGAAATTTGTACCATTTGACCAATACCTTCACATTAACCCTATCACCCAACCCCTGGTAATCATTTTTTCTACTGTTTCTGTGAGTTCAGCTTTTTCAGGTGTCACATAGAAGTGACATTGTATGGTATTTGTCTTTCTGCCTGACCTATTTCACTTAGCATAATGCCTTCAAGTTTCACCCATGTGGTGGGAAACTGCACACTACATTTTCTTTACCCACTCATCCATTGATGGTCACTCAAGTTGCTTCCGTATCTTGGCTGGGTTGTGAATAGTGCTACAATGAAGATGGGAGTGCTGATATATCTTTGAGATCCTGTTTTCATCTCTTTAGATGTAAACTCAGAGGGATTGCTAGATCGTATATATAATAGTTCTGTTTTTAATCTTTTGAGGACCTCCCATACTGTTTCCACTGTATAGTGGCTATACAGATTTATATTTCCACCAACAGTGGATAAGGATTCTCTTTTCTCTACATCTTCATCAACATTTGTTCTCTCTTGTCTTTTTGATGATAGGCAATCTAAGAGGTATGAGGTGATATCTCATTGTGATTTTGACTTTATTTTCCCTGATGACTAGTAATACTGAGCACCTTTTCATCTACCTATTGGCCATTTGTATGTCTTCTTTGGAAAAATGTCTATTTAGCTCCTTTGCCCATTTTTTAAAAAAGATTTTATTTACTTGAGAGAGTGAGAGAGAGAGCACGAAGAGGGGAAAGGGTTAGAACGAGAAGCAGGCTCCCAACCAGGAAGCCCGATGCGGGACTCGATCCCAGGACTCCAGGATCATGACCCAAGCCGAAGGCAGTCGCTTAATCAACTAAGCAACCTAGGCACCCCCCTCTGCCCCTTTTCAAATTAGATTTTTTTTGTTGTTGAGTTGTATAAATTCCTTATATATTTGGATTTTAAACTCTTATTGGATGTATGATTTGCAAATATTTTCTCCCATTCCATTGGTTGCCTTTTCATTTTGTTGATTTTTTTTCTTTTGCTCTGCAGAAACCTTTTAGTTTGATGTAGTCCCACTTATTAATTTTTACTTTTGTTGCTTGTGCTTTTGGTGTCGTAGCCAAAAAATTATTGCCAAGACTAATGTCAAGGAGATTTTCTGCTATGTTTTCTTTTTAGGAATATTACGATTTCAGGTCTTCTATTTAAGTCTTTAATCCATTTTGAGTTGATTTTTGTGAGTGGTGTAAGATAAGGGTCCAATTCTTCTGTGTGTGATTAACCAGTTTTTCCAACACTATTTATTGCTGAGATTATCCTTTCCTCATTGAGTATTCTTGTCTCCCTTTTCAAATATTACTTGACCACGTATACATGGTGTATTTTGGGCTCTTGATTTTGTTCCATATGTCTCTGTGTCTGTTTTATGCCGGTATCATATTGTTTTGATTATTATGCCTGTACAGTTTAGTTTGCAGTCTAGGAAGTGTCATGTCTCCAGCTTTGTTATTCACAGAATTGTTTTGGCTATTTGATATCTTTTGTGGTTCCATACACATTTTAGGATTTTTTTTTCTATTTCTGTGAAAAATACTATTAGAATATGTGAAAAAACACTGGGTGTTATATGCAACTGATGAATCATTAAATTCTACCTCTGAACTAATACTACACTATATGTGAATTAACTTGAATTTAAATAAAATTTTGGAAAAAATAAAACAATCTCATTTACAGTAGAATAAAAATCAATAAAATGCTTAGGAATAAATTTAACCAAGTAGGTGAATGATTTCTACACTGAAAACTATAGGACTACAATGAATGAAATTGAGAAAGATGGAAATATACCCCACATTCATGGATCAGAAGAATTAATATTATTAAAATGTCCATACTACCTACAGATATCTATAAATTCAATGTAATCCTTATCAAGATTTCAGTGGTATTTTTTATAGAGTAGCCTTTATTCCTGGCGCATAATTGTTACTCCCATTGCCTGGTTCCTCCATTGTTTCAATGGAAAGCCAGAGATGTTTTTAGAGGTCTCTTTACTCAGTTGGGTGTGAAATTCAACATCTTCTCAACACTCTGCAGCCTCTGAAATTTCTGCAGAGCTTTCCAACCTCCCAGTGGTTTTCCTCTGCTAGGCTTTTTGGACACTTACCTTGTAAATGTACAATTTAGGAATTAGCCAAGATCCCTAGGGGGAATGTCTAGATTTTGGTACCTGTGTATATTTCCTATGTAATAACCTGTCTCCAGACCCAGTGTATTGGCAGCCCCAAGCTTTGATCTGTGTGATCGAAGGGGCAAGGATGCCCCTTTCTTTGCCATAGTTTAGAAAATATTCTCAGGGAGAAAGTGAGAATAAACATGGCACTCACCTTTATGCTTCCCTTCTTTCAATGCCCAAAGCCCTGTGTTGATCATTAAACAATGTCTGTAAATACTTATTTTATGGATTTTGTCCTCCTTTTATAATTGATTTGGGTGTGTGGCAGGTTTGATACCAAAACCTAAAGACTCTACCACTATCCCTTATTTCCATGGCCTTTCCTTGCTTATGCCAAGGTCTTGTATTTTCCTTCTTTAAAGACTTATTTATAGGGATGCCTGGGTGGCTCAGTTGGTTAAGTGTCTGCTTTCTGCTCAGGGCATAATCCCAGGGTCCTGGGAATTGAGTCCCACATTGGGCTCCTTGCTCAGCAGGGATCCTGCTTTTCCCTCTGCCTGCCACTTTCCCTGCTTGTGCTCTCTCTCTCTCTGAAAAATAAATAAATAAAATCTTTTATTTATTTGAGGCAGGGATGGGCAAAGGAGGAGAGAGAATCGCAAGCAGGTGCCACACCCAGTTTAGAGCCTGATGAGGGGCTCTATCTCAAGACCCTGAGATCATGACCTGAACCGAAACCAGAGTTGGACGTTCAACTGACTGAACCACCCAGGTGTCCCATTAGAAAAATATTTTAAATAGATATGCCAATATTTGAAACATTGTGAAGCTATCCATAGAATTATATATATTCAAATTATTGCTATTAACCAAAATACTCCATGATCCAGCTTTTTTTGCTTATCGATTAGAACACTCAATAAAAAAGAAGTTCATTCCTAAACTTTAGGTGAAATACAGCACTGCAAAGTCTTTCCATAGTCAGAATCTGTCAAAAGATTTCAGCCTTGTGAAATCTGTTGAAGGGTTACTGTTTCTTCTCTTGCTCAGAAAATCTGAAAGGGAAAATAAAATTCAACAGGAACATATACAATGTGTGAAAAAAGGAAGCCAAATAAAGTGCAGTTCTGACTTGTGTTTTATCAAAGTGAATTCTAGTCAAGGAGGAACATACCAGAAACTGAAAAGAGTGCAGTGAGGTCCAACTTCACAGTTCGGCACAAAGCTAATTGTCTTAATTGTTGTAAGTAATTTAGAGGTTCTTAACATTCATTAAAGTAAAATAAAAATGAATAACCCCCTAAGTAATATCCTCCTTGGCTTAATGACATAGAGAATCAATTGTGTGCAGCATTTAACATGCATTTTGAGAAAATTGGCTTCCTTTTTAGAAATGGCATCCAAGACATAGCTGCAAGGCAATCACCATCAATTACCTGATTATTTCTGTTTTAGTTATCGCATAATTCTCACTGGAATAGATTATACAGTTGAAGTTTGAGGGTGATGATTAATCCTGCATCTCATGCCCCCTAGTACAAGTTTGGAGTCAACTATGAAAAATTGCTAGGAATAAGATGGACACTGATCAAAATTCTAGAGACTTATTTTAGTAAACAGTTTGCATAAAAGTTACTTGGATCTTTGGCCACAACTGGGCTTTCTACTACCTTTACCCCAACTGGAACAATATAGTCAAAGGAGAATTTGTTTCTTCCAAGTAGGTTTGCTTGCCCAGAACTGTTGTCCTGCATGTCTTGAGCCCGGAAGTGGTGACTGAGAAAGATAGGCCCCTAGACATGCATTGAGAAGAAATTTCTTGGTCCTGACCTATGTGTGCTTATTTCATGGATGTAGGAGCAAAGCACAATTTGCTTCTCATGGGCAGGGATATGAATAAGGAGCATGAGACAGCACCTGGGTCATGCATGTTTGGTTCATTTTAAAAATATAATGAGAAGAATATTTATTTTAGAATCATAGTAGGAAGTATTACTTCCAAAGTATTACTTTATAATACTTAGGATTAGATGTGAAGTTTCTTCATATGTAATATGATAGATATACTATCTATCATAGGTAGGTATAGTTATCATAGGTAGAATACTATACTTCCTTGTCCACCTCCCTAATTAACATTGATCTAGCCATTCTACTGTCTGTAGAACTCAAAACACTTAAAAGAACTTAGAATAAATTAATAATGACCAAATGGTATCATGAAACTACACAAATACTAATGCCTTTATCACATCCCATATTAGAGCAAGATTTAAATAAATATATATTTTATTTCTAAAGCACTCTTTTTTTTTTAAGGTTATATTAGTAACTATACAGTATGTCATTAGTTTTCGATGTAGTGTTCCATGTATGTACTTCATATTACATATGTAACCCAGATGTGAGCTTATCTTTGAGTTTCAAATGAAGTGTGTTTACATCCCATCCAACCGAACAGTAGCAGAGATTCTGCACATGTGCATATATGGTTCAATGGAAATGTTGGGAGAGTTATATCTGCATCTATCTTGGTCTCTTCTGGTCTCATATCTTGCTTCTGATCAATCAGTTCAGTGTCTGGAATATCCTATTTTACCAAGGATGTTGTCTCCATTCCGTAATATACACAGTGAATGCATCCTCTTTATCCCATTTTCAACAAAACTATGATAATTAAAACATTCCCATGTGGAGCATAACAAAGAACATGGAGGACACGGGGAGATGGAGAGGAGAAGGGAGTTGAGGGAAATTGGAAGGGGAGGTGAACCATGAAAGACAATGGACTCTAAAAAACAATCTGAGGGTTTTGAAGGGGCAGGGGGTGGGAGGTTGGGGGAACCAGGTGGTGGGTATTAGAGAGGGCATGGGTTTCATGGGGCACCCATTGTGGTGCAAAAACAATGAATTCTGCTACGATGAAAAGAAATTTTTTAAAAAAGCAAATAAACAAACAAATTAATAAATAAAAACTTCCCCATGTGGTATTTTGGTAGATTTAGTCTTGGATGCTTTACTGAAAGTTTGTGAAGATGGAGATGGTTTACATAGTCATAGAAATAAACTAGAATTGAGTATTTGCTCTCTTTTTATAAAACTTCTTTGCTAGTAACACTACCTTATTTTCCTTGCCTCTCTCCTCCTTTCCATTTTCTTTCTTTTCCAGTGTCCTTTTTAGGAATAAGCTCTACCCTCCCAGGTTATTTGCATTTATTCATGCAATTTTCTACAGTTCTCATTCTAAAACGCATCTTCAGGTCTTCAGAGTCAAAGCCATGGACCACCGCCTTGTGGTCTTTCTCTGAGCTTCTGCAAGGATGCAGGAATAGAGGGACCACAGACATTTGTGTCCCCAGTGATAGGAACTATACCAAATGTAGGTAGAAGTAGATTGAATATTAATTATTTTCAACTTTAGTCTATATGAATTGGATATCTATAACTTTGTTATAAAAGGGTTGTTAATTTATACTTGCACAAAACTAACAATAGCTCTATACATTTGATAAACATAATCACTAGCCCCTAATGTCTTCATAAGAATATGATTGTTTATCTAGTTGTAATTACATTCCTAGCTTGGATTGCATTTGTCCCTTATGGGACAAAGCAACAAAATTTCCACAGCCTGCTTTATGATTCTTGACATTTCTACAACTACAACTAGAATTGTTTCTTTTTTTAATTGAAGAATAATTGATGTGCATTATTGTGTTAGTTTCAGGTATATAACACAGTGATTTGATATTTATATAGATTATGTAATGGTTACCACAAAGATCTAGTTACCATCTGTCACCACACAAAGTTGTTACAGTAATGTTGATTATATTTTTTGTGATGTTCTTTATATCCCCATGTTTATTTATTTTACACCTGGAAGATTGTACCTCTAAATCCCATTCACCTATTTTGTTCATTATATCTTTCCCATGCCCCCTGGCAACCATCAATTTGTTTTCTGTATCTATTAGTCTGTTTCTGTTTTGTTTGTTTGGTTTGTTTTTTAGATTCCATGTATAAGTGAAATCATAGGGTATTTGTCTTTTTGTTAACATTATACCCCCATGGTCCATGTTGTTGCAAATGGCAAGATTTCATTCATCTTTATGGCTGAGCAATATTTAGTGTGTGTGTGTTTGTGTGTATACACACACCACATCTTCTTTATCCATTCATCTTTCAGTGGACATTTAGGTGATTTTCATGTCTTGGTTATTGTAAATAATGCTGTGATGAACATAGGGATGCATATATCTTTTTGAATTAGTGTTTGTGTTTTCTGAAGATAAATACCTTGAAGCGGAATTGCTGGATCCTTTGATAGTTCTATTTTTAATTTTTTGAGGAACTTCCATATTGCTTTCCACAGTGGCTGCACCAATTTACATTCCTACCTCCAGTGCTCTAGAACTCTCTTTTCTGTACCTTCTCGTCAACATTTCTTATTTCTTATCTTTTTGATTAAAACTATAGAGTTATTTCTTTTACATGGCAGTGGTGTTCATACATTATATGATCTTTTTCTAAGAGTAGGTTTTGACCAGGAAGTAGGTGAGCATGCTAGAGGGGTTCTGAATCTTGAAAGGAAGTGTTGTCCTGGAGGAAGAGGTGAGCTGAGAAGGACGTTAGGCGCGATCTGCCCCATTTCTCCAACCATACCATTTAGCCGAGAGAGAGCTGCCTTTATCCAACTTTATCCAACTTGGTGATAGCGTTTTTCCCTTTACTTTCTGACGTTAGATAGTTTATTAATATAAATCTGGGTTATATTTTTACTCAGTTACTTTTGATAAATATGTTCTTTCATTTTTGCATTTTATAGTTTGATCTCCAAATCCATAATTTGGTTGCAGACATAACAAACACCTGGGAGAGTCCCTAAGGAGCTTGGCAGAGTAATTTGCTAAAGTACCTAGCA
Organism: Mustela nigripes; assembly: GCF_022355385.1. Taxonomy (NCBI): domain Eukaryota; kingdom Metazoa; phylum Chordata; class Mammalia; order Carnivora; family Mustelidae; genus Mustela; species Mustela nigripes. Next base: position 176,082,946 of record NC_081559.1, on the reverse strand, counting down.
ACTGCCCAGAAACAGCTTCTATGTCTGAGAATGCTGATGGGAGTGTTCTTTTCTAATTCTGTCTAAACAGAATAGGAAGGTTAGTTGTATCCCTTTGTTTTGTTTTGTTTTTTAAAGATTTTATTTATTTATTTGACAGAGAGAGAGAGCGATCACAAGTGGGCAGAGAGGCAGGCAGAGAGGGGAGGAAGCAGGCTCCCTGCTGAGCAGAGAGCCTGACGTGGGGCTCAATCCCAGGACCCCGAGACCATGATCCAAGCCTAAGGCAGAGGCTTCAATCCACTGAGCCACCCAGGTGCCCCTGTTTTTAATATATGTAGAGATTAGATGAGAAAAAAAAAAAGACACAGCTTTGAAAAATTTCTCCTGTTTAATAAACTTTTAGAAAAAAGTTAAAAATTTCCCTCAAATGTTAAGAATTTGTTTAAAAGCTACAAAGTAACAGCTGAAAAATAAGTAGCACAAATGCTTAAAATTTAGGACTAGTTTTAAAATTGTTTCTAAAGCTCCGTTCTCTGAATAGTCATGATGCTAGGAGTCACCTGTTCTTAAACATACACATTTGTGGATTTTACCCCAGACCTCCTGAATCTGACTTTCTAGTAAAAGAGCCCAAAAATCTGTGTGTTTAACAAACATTACAGCTGATTGTCATTATAAGGTAAATTTTTAATACACCTTAAGAGTGAGGGGGGCTGTGCGTAAGAATCTCTTGGGTGTGTTCCCCCCAAAATAGATTGTCCATCACACCAAGATACTGATATATGTATTCCACCCTACCTAAGCAAGCCACTGTCACTATTTGGGTATGTCATATGCCTCAGTTGTTTTGGGAGATAAATCTAGGATATCAGCCTCTACTGAATAAAATTAATGTTAGAAAAAACTTAAAAGAATACACTAGAGACCAGGAAGGGAAATTATTTTCCATATTTTTATTTTGCATAGTGTCTGTTCCGAAGTATCACTGGTAAACTGAGTGGATGTTCTTTGCTTTCCTGTTACTTTCTAGGCCCCTTAAAAGTAGAGATCGTTCCCTAGCATCTCCAGTTCTAATGAAATGTTAGCTACCTTTGTTATTCAATAAGTGAATGATTTAATAAGTACACAAATTGCTATGTTAAACAGTTTTAATGAGGAAACATCTTTGGTACACGAGGAGTATTCTCGGCATACATTCATAAAAAGCAAACACATGCCAAGTGAAGACGTTGCAGAATTGAGGCTCCAGCTGCAAAAAGGGAAGTCACCAGGTGCCAGTTGGATGACAGTGGCTATCCACATTTGATTCCATTGCTTAGACAAGTGAAAACTTCCCAGCTGGGTCTTTACTTCAAATTAACCTTAGTCTTCAGCGGCAGGAGCAATTATTTGGACCTACATTTAGAGACAGGAAAAGGAAAGAAATTCTTCTTTTATGCCTCATTAGGCTACAGAATAAGTAACACAATACAAATGTCTCTGAAAGGATTAATGATACAGCTCAAGTTAGATACTATTTGTTCTAATTGGAAATGCGATCATCATTTCCTCTGATCTTTGGATCTCGGGATGAGCAAGGATCACAGCTGAACAGTAAGTAAAGAGGCAACTGGAGAGAGATGAAATCATCCTTAAGTTGGTTATTATCAGGTCCTCCAACACTTCTTCCCAGTTTCACGCTTTCCTGGAAGCATAGCCACAGGGTTGCCTGGTACAGCTCCATTGCTGTTGACTGGTAAATGATAGCCCTAAGGACAATGGGGACTTTGGGCACGTTAATAGACTCTTGCAAGGGGCCAAAGGGAGATGACAAGAATCTAAGCACTTGTGTAGACTTTGGGTAAAATTGTTCTTGACGGATGTGGTCCAGTTCCTAAAAATTATTCCCTATTTAAACCAGCAAAATAATTAGAAGAACTTCTTTGAGATGATCCATTATATTTCAGATATGCGAAGGAAGACTCAGACCATGAGACTATTACTAATAAAGAATAAAGAATGAAATGTTGAGAAGCAGTCCTAGTTCTCTATCTAATTACTTTCTATTACATCAGCCTGTTAGCATAGTGCTTAAGGGTACTTCTGAGAGCTGACTGCCTAGGCTTGGAGCTTGGCTCTACTTCTGTCTGTGTAACCCAGGGCAAGTGACTTAACTTCTCTGTGCCTCAGTGTTCTCATCTAAAAAAAATGAAGGCTATGCCATTCCCTACTTCACAGAGTAATGTTGAGAGGTAGGAGAGTTAGTGCAAAGTGGTAAATTATCTGATCCACAGAAAATACATATATATATATATATGTATATGTACATATATATATATATATGTACATTTTCATATATCGTGTAGTAGGATATTTGTCCTGTTTGTTTACATTATTTGCTTCGTTGTTTTCTATATAATGTCCTCCACTAGATCATAACCTCCATGAGAGCAGGGACTTTGCACTGATCACCACAATGTCCGCAGAATTTAGACTAACGTCTAATGAGGAGGAGATGATCAGTGGATAATTCTCAAATGAATGTGTTAGGTGGAACCGTATGAAACAGATGTTCAACTTATGTTTCACTACAAAATAGTGGCTCTGTGTAGTTCAAATGAATAGATTGGATGCTCTGGACTTGGGGACAGTCAATTTGGACTCTCAGTATAGCTGAACCACCTAACAGCTACGTAACCTTGAGCAGGTTTCTTCATTTTTCAAATTTATAGTTTGGAGATGATATATACCTATCTATAAGGGTTTTTTATGGGAATAAAATAAATAATGTATGTAGAAGTAACTTCCACACAGTAAACAAAGTATTCTCTTTTTGGACACAGAGTAAATTCTAGCATTGAATTCTCAAAATGCATTTGCAAGTTTTATCTCATTTGTTCCCTATGACAATATCAAGTGATGTAGATAAAAGAGTCTTATTGTGCAAGGATAATTATTCACTACAAGGGAATCCACTTAAAGCTGCAACAAGAATTTCATAGCGTGTAAGGGGAAAATGTTTCCATTGAGAATTTATCTTGAGAAAGATGGAGTTTAAAGTAATAAAAATAATGTTTTTCTATAAATATAATAATTCTGGTTACAATGACAACTAAGGCTAATTGAAAAAAGTGAAGTTAGTTTTTGTTTTGTTTTGTTTTGTTTTTAACGTGACTTCTGGCAAAACTATATAAAAGCAAAAAGGAAAACCTAAGCTAGGGGCCTCACAATGCCTGACTTCAAGCTATATTATAAAGTGGTAATCATCAAGACAGCATGGTATTGGTACAAAAACAGACATATAGATCAGTGGAACAGAATAGAGACCTCAGAAATGGACCCTCAACTCTATGGTCAACATAAGAAAGCAGGAAAGAACATCCAAGGGAAAAAAGATAGTCTCTTCAACAAATGGTGCTGGGAAAATTGGACAGCCATGGGCAGAAGGATGAAACTAGAACATTCTCTTATACCATACACAAAGATAAACTCAAAATGGATGAAAGACCTCAATATGAGACAGGAATCCATCAAAATCCTAGAGGAGAACATAGGCATTAGCCACTTCAACATTGGCCACAGCAACTTCTTTCAAGACATGTCTCTAAAGCCAAGGAACACAAAAGCAAAAATGAACTATTGGGACTTCATCAAGATAAAAAGCTTCTGCACAGGAAAGGAAACAGTCGACAAAACTAAGAGGCAACCCATGGAATGGGAGAAGATATTTGCAAATGACATTTCAGATAAAGGGCTGGTATCCAAAGATCTATTAAGAACTTCTCAAACTCAACACCCAAAAAACAAATAATCCAGTCAGGAAATGGGCAGAAGACATGAACAGACATTTCTCCAAAAAGGACATACAAATGGCCAACAGACACATGAAAAAATGCTCAACATTACTTGGCATCAGGGAAATACAAATAAAACCACAATGAGATATCACCTCACACCAGTCAGAATAGCAAAAATGAATAAGTCAGGAAACAACAAATGTTGGTATGGATGCGGAGAAAGGGGAAGCCTCTTATTCTCTTGGTGGGAATGCAAGCTGATATAGCCACTCTGGAAAAAAAATGTGGAGGTTCCTCAAGAAATTAAAAATAGAACTACCCTATGACCCAAGAATTGCTCTACTAGGTATATATCCCAAAGATAGAGATGTAGTGTAAAGAAGGGGCACCTGCACCCCAATGTTCATAGCAGCCATGTCCACAGTAGCCAAACTGTGGAAGGAGCTGAGATGGTCTTCAACAGATGAATGGATAAGGAAGAAGATGTGGTTCATATATACGATAGGATATTACTGAACCATCCAAAAGTATGGATACCCACCATTTGCATCAACATGGATGGAACTGGAGGGTATTATGCTAAGTGAAATAAGTCAGTTAGAGAAAGACAGTTAGCATATGGTTTTATTGATATGTGGAACATAACGAAGTGTATGGAGGACCACAGGGCAAGGGAGGGAAACTGGGAAGAAATCAGGGAGGGAGACAAACCATGAGAGACTCCAGTCTCTGGGAAACAAACTGAGGGTTACAGAAGTGGGAGGATGATACCCAGGTGATGGGTATAAAGGAAGGCACCTGTTATGATGAGCACTGGGTGTTCTAGACAACTAATGAATCGCTGAACACTACATCAAAAACTAATGATGTGCTACATGCTGGCTGACTGAACAGAATTTAATAAAAAACTATATGAAAACACAAAGCAACATCCTTTCATGTTTAATAGACTTTCAAGACATAGCCAAAAAGGTCATTTTTTAGAAACATTCAAGTTTTTATCAGTTTTCCCAAGAACCTTTATTATTATTTTGATATTGGAAACTTTTTCCTTCAAAACGCCTGCCTTGTCATCAACCTGGCCTTTTCTCTCTCTCCTGCTATTTTGAGCTGCCCAACTAGGCCAGATTCTTCTACGGTGGTGGCTTCTCGTGTGATTTTCACTGTTTGACAGCTCTACTCCCATTTATCGCTTGAAATTCTGAAACTTTTCTGCGATTCATAGTTTTTCTTGGCAAAGAACTTGTGTTATATTTATAGACTAATGATCAAAGACATTGACTTAATGGTTAGAGATAGCTACGAATCTTAAGAGAGAAAGGATGTGGAGAGCAGACTAATTTTATACATGATCAACTCATTAGACTATTAGAGAATATTTTCGTGTTCTGATGGCTTTTGCTTTCCTGTGCAGTCTCATTATTGTGCAGACTCAGAAATAAAACTGAGATAATGAGGAACTTCTATATTATTACTATCTTCATTTTATAGATACTTAAAATGCAGCTCAGAGAAGTTTAGTGGCTTCAGGCAACACAGCAAGTAAGTGTGCTACCCTAATCCATGTTCCTTACGCAAAAGAGCAGATAAAATTGGGGTTAAGAGTAAATCTGTTTCCTCTTGGTTGGTAGCAACTTGAATTCATGCTTTCTTGTAGGAAGAAAATCTTTTCACAGGACCTGTAATTCTCTATATGTGTTGGGATTTCCGAGTAGTCTATAGATCCAGACTCAAGTCGTCTCTCGTGCAGGTGGTTTTGGTCTTCATAGGAAGTGAGAGCTCCACAGAGCTCACGTCGGAGAATTTCTTCTTGAGAAGATTGAATGGAATAATGGAAAGAGCTTTGAAGTGAGAATCAAGACTAATGGTTTCTAAGTTTGGCTGTGATGCTGATCAGTTGTCAGACAAATCAAATATGACCTTGGATAAGGGGCTTTCTCATTCTGAGTCTCCGTTTCCTTCACTCGAAGATAAAGAACCTGCATTCGTTTATCACTAAAGCCATTCCATGTCTCAATTTTGCACCTCTGCCTTATGCCTGCAGTCTGCTACCGGCGAGGCAGGCTATGTCTTGCTGCTCTGAATTTGAACCATAACGTCTGACATAGGTGGAGTGTAACTGCAGCTCTCTGCTTTCCTTCTCCTTCTCCTTTCCTGTGAACCTCAGGTTTTCTACAGGCGGTATATTGGTAAGCACATGGCCTCCAGAGTCAGACAGACCTGGGTTCACAATCCCAGCCCAGTGATATTAGGAAATTCGCTGAGTTTTGCTTCCTATCTTAAAATTGGCATATTAGGCAAATGCTGGCTACTACTAAGTATTAAATTTGTTACTATATATAAAATCTCTGGTACATAGGAGAAATTCAGTAAACACTAGTTCCTCTGCCCCTCTCCACCTTCTCCAGCCACAAAAAATATAAAACACATTTGCTTTTGGGCTCTATGCTCTCTTCTCTGGGAGAACAGAGAGATGCAGATGTTTAAAAGAGAAAAATAAGCTAATTATTAAGTGAAATAGACTTAGGTACTGTTAAGAAATGCTTATTTTAAAGAGCTTGAAACTGTTACTAGTGGAAGTACATCCACTTGGAAATTCCTGGACAAAGCACTAATGGGATTAATTCTAACCTTGTGACCCTGAACTTCAGGCCATTGGTTTGCTCTCTTACTAATCTCAGAAAGCTTGGTGTTTGTATTGCCAAAAACAATGTAGGGGAGTAAACCTGCCTTTAAAAGACCTTAGTGTTCCCCTATCTCGCTTTTTTCAGACAGGCCAAGCTGAAGATTCCCTTAGGTAGACTGGATATTAGTCTTCTTGGCTGGTATTCATGGCTTCTTCTGAACTTCCTGTGGGAGCTCAATTTCTGTTTTATCTATCTATTATCTATCTATCTATCTATCTATCTATCTATAAATAATCTGTCAATCATCTTCTAAACTTCCTGTGGGAGCTCAGTTTCTGTTTTATCTATTATCTTTCTATCTATCTATCTAATCTATAGTCTATCTGTCAATTATCTTTCATCTACTTATCTACCCACTTACTTATTCATGCCTGTCTACCTAACACATCTGCCAAATATTTTTTTCTTGATTTGGGACCTGTGTAGCAGTCTCACAAATAGGTTTTCAGAGTGAAAGTAAACCAGTTGCTTTTGTCATTTTGTTCTGTTATCTCTCAGTTTCTTAATTAAATTTGATTTAATGAAATGAAATTCCTGCCATGTGCACTTGCACAGGATTTCTTTTAGAGATCTAAGCAAAATCATTCTTATCCGCAGAGCTCAAATTTCAGTCATTCAGGGGATGTGAAGCTGTCCTGCAGAAGGAATCCAAAGCCAGGTCGGTCTCCAGATGTGCCCTGTTCCATGTCACTATGTCTCTCTGACTGTGGATCTGTGATTCTTGCAGCAAGATAGCATAGGACTCAAGGCAGGATTTAGGAAGACAGTCAGGCAGAGGTTTTGCCTGTGGTCTAGCCACTGAATGACTTAGGAACCTGCTTGTCCTCAAGGTTTGAAATAAGTGACCAGAAGTCTAAAAGGGGTCCATGGTAGAAGGGAACATTAAGGATTGGAGAAGCAGATAGATCAGGGAAGAGATCAAACTGGAGTCAGGGGTGGGTTTCAGACACATTAACTTAAGATGCAGGTGGCAGAGTACAAAGTCTGACACTAGATGAATGGGAGCTGTTTGAATCCATCTTTGCCACTCTATCCTTCGTTTCTCACATGATCAGGGGACTTGACCCTATTCCATAATCATGGTACAAAAGAATATAAACTAGTTCCTGATTGTCCCTATTTTTCGGTTTGTTTTCTGCAGCAAAGGTCAGATGTAACCCATAATATTTTATTTGTTAAGAGAGTTTATTTATTTGCGATAGAGCGAGAGCATGAGCAAGAGAGAGCGTGCACCAGCTGACGGGGGCAGAAGGAGATGGAGACGCAGACACCCCACTGAGCAGAGGGCCTAGTGTGGTCTCTGAAAGGTCCCCCAATAATGGGTCTGTGATTAAAGGACCGAGACTGATACAAAGCGAAGGTTAAGCAAAGCTTTATTTCGCGCCAAGCTTCGAGAATCAAACTGACCGGCTAGGGCCATCTCTTGCAAAGAGGCGACTTCTCTCTGCCTCACAGACTAACTTCTATAGAGCAAAGGCCATGTGGTTGGGCCAGGCCACGCACAGGTGGCGAATGAGATTGTAACACACAGAAAAAGCTGCAGAATCATGCTAGGTCACACATAAGTGACCAATTGAATTACATTTTACCCTATAGCAGATATTTGAACTAGCCTATCATCTTGGTCAGAATTGACGCCCAAAAGGCGCCCAAAGGGCAGGGCCCATACTCCTTGGTAGCTAGGGAGACAGTATGCCCCCCACCATTGATTGGATACCTCCACCTGGCTTGACCCACCCTTGTATTTGGGCTTTGTTACCTGGGACTGGTTTCCGGGATTTGTTTTTAAGTTCCCTGAGGGGGTGGGCATGGTCAGTTTAAGTTTTACTGCATAAACAGCAAAATCACTGTTTAACCGGATGGAGCTGCTCTGGCTAAATAGGCCCTTATATTATATGTTTATAAAAAATAAAAAATAAAAAAATTTTAAGTAAATAAATAGGCCCTTACAGTCTCAGGATCATGACCTGAGCCAAAGGCAGACACTTAACTGACTGAACCACCCAGGCACCCCAACCCATACTATTTTAAATAGTCTTCCAAAAACAGGACCATTTTCCTCTTTCTACATCAGTGGACTTGAGTATAAATCATTATTTCAGTACAGTGAGTGAGAGAGTTCAGAGAATAAAGACAGCATTTCCCTGGCTCTTGAGTGCTGTGGTCCCTGGCATAGACCCATGGGCCCTGTCTTATGGCAGATTCTCTATACACATTTTTTTGGGTTGACATGACTAAGTTCAGATTGTTAAGAGCAAGTCAGTGCAGGCCATTTCTATCATGAAACCACGTGTTTTCCCTTAGCCATCACTTTCCCTGAGTTGGAAACTTTACTTGATCAATAATGACCCTTCTAAAAGCCATTGTTCCAGAATCCCATAGAGCAACTTTGGGGGCTGGTGGGCCCCGCACATCTGTCACTCCCCTTTGACGATCTGCAAGGTGCGGCTGCGGCATCTGTAGAGAGTGGATTAGCAACTCTGTCCTATTTTGTGTGAGAATCCCCGAGGTAGAACGGGAGGCTCAACACAGAGCCTGCACATGCCTAGCATGCTGTCTAGAATTAAACACCTCATTTGAAAACCAAGACACACAAGGAAGGAAATGGAACAAATCCCTTGCTTTCAATTGCATTGCAAATAGGACTGAGTGAGGCTTAAGTGTAGAATTCTGCCCGGATTGTTCTGAATCTAAATGGTTCATCTCTTGCAAGACACTGGTTGATTTATTTTGATGTTTGAGGCTGGGTAGAAGTATCGAGTGTATGAGCTACTTTATTCTTATATTCAACCACTCATTTGGTCATTGCCAATACCTACTGGACACCTATTATGTGCTCCAGATGAAGCAATTCCCCATCTTTACGGAGCGCACATTCTAGAGGAAATGAACAAATATATAGATCACATAATGTCAGCAATGAATAATAGTAACCCAGAAGAAGGCTGGTGTGTTGGTACCGGGATGTCTGGGACCAGCTGTTATGGTGCCAGTGACAGATAATGCTCACAGATGGCTTTTCTGAGTCCATGCCATTTGGGTGGAGACTTGAGCAAAGAGAGAGGGGACCACGTAGATATACAGAGAAGAGGTTCCTTGCAGAAAAAAATTATGCAGAGACTCTGAGGTGGGGACGCACTTAGGCATTCTGGGGACAGTGGGAAGATTGGAGGGACTGCATGACGTTTTGTGAGAGAGGATTATGGAGGGTAGAATAGAAGTGGGCAGGTCACAAGAAGGATGTTTGCTGAGATAAGGGTTTTGGATTTTGTTGTAACTGTGAATAAGGAAGCAATGGAGAGGGGCACCTGGATGGCTCGGTGGGTTCAGCCTCGGCCTTTGGCTCATGTCATGATCTCAGGGTCTTGGGATCAAGCCTCGCATTGGGCTCTCTACTCAGCAGGGAGCCTGCTTCTCTCCTCCCCCGCCACCTGCCTCTTTGCCTACTTGGATCTCTGTCTGTCCAATAAATAAATAAAATATTTTTAAAAAGAAAGAAAGCAAGCAATGGAGGACACAAGAAGGAGAAAATAAAATCTGATTTACATGTTTAAAGATGACACTATGTCTAGGTAGAATAGTGGCTCTCCCAAAATGTCCTTATTCTAATCCTTGGAATCTGTGAATGTGTTTCTTTACACAACAGAGGAAAAACTTAAGTTGCAGATGGAATTAAGGCTACTAATCAGTCAATCTTAAAATAGGGAGATTAGTTTCGTTTATCCATGTTGCAATCAGTGTAATCACAAGCGTCCTTAAAATGGGAAGAAGGTGGGACGTCTGGGGAGCTCAGGAGGTTAAGCATCTGCATTCATGATCCCAGGGTCCTAGGGTCCTGTCCAGAATCAGGCATCAGGCTCCTTGCTCAGCAGGAAGCCTGCTTCTCCCTCTGTCTATGGCGCCCCCTGCTGGTGCTCTCTCTCCCTCTAACAAATAAATAAAAGTCTTTAAAAAAAAGTGGAAGAAGGTAGAAGATGAGGTCAGAGTGACACATTGTTAGAAGGATACACTCCACCTTTCTTGGCTTTGAAGCTGGCAGGATGTGGTCGCAAGCCCCAGAATGTGGGCAGCCTCCAGAAGCAGAAGGAAAGGAAACAGATTCTCCACCAGAGCCTCCAAAAAGAATTGTAGCTGAAAACCTTGGTCTTAGCACAGTGAGACTCCTGCTGGGCTTCTGACCCACAGAAGAGTAATAGAATAAATTTGTATTATTTGAGCCACTGAGTCTGGGGCCATTTGTTACCTCAACAATAGAGGATGAGTGCAGTCTGGCTTCCGCTTGGGGATGAATTGTACGACCTAAGAGGGCAGTAGGGCGTCTGCTTAGGTTGCTGCTGTGATTGTGCCGTCTGAGGGTCATGGTGGCTTAGACAGGAGTGGCAGTAGTGGAGGTGCAGGAAGGTTGGCCTACTTGGGGTGTATGTCCAAACCAACAGAAGTTGTCCTGAATAGTTCCCAGGGTTATGGTTGGAGTCATTGAGTCTGAACAACGGGGACGAGCAGTGGCGCCATTTACGAACATGAGAAAGAGTAGGGGGAGATTACAGTTTAGGGGAGAAAAACAAGAGTTCTGTTTTCAGAATTGGAGTTTGAGATCCCATTCAGAGATCCACATGGAGGTGTTGATTAGGCAACTGGACAAATTAGTCTGAGGCTCAGGAGAGGTGGGTCAAGGCTTTAGCTATAAATTCGGCATGGTAAGGCTGCAAAATAGCAGGGACTTCGGTCTCGGGCATTGTGCGGCCACCATTACAACCCCAGCTGCTTACACTTGAAATGTTATATGAGAAGGAGGGATGGTTTTAATTTTATTGAGACCATTATTATTTAGAATCTTTTTTTAAAGATTTATTTATTTATTTGACACAGAGAGAGAGAAAGAGAGAGAGAGATCACAAGTAGGCAGAGAGGCAGGCAGAGAGAGAGGAGGGGAAGCAGGCTCCCTGCTGAGCAGAGAGCCCAATGCATGGCTCGATCCCAGGACCCTGAGATCATGATCTGAGCCGAAGGCAGAGGCTTAATCCACTGAGCCACCCAGGCACCCCTAGAATTTTACAGTAATGGAACTGATACCCTAACCAATCTGCCAAATTGTTTAATCTCTTCTTATTCCACATCATTTGAGCTATTCAAATTGCCCAAATTAAGCCCAGAGAACAGTACAATCGAGCTTCTTCTGTCGCAGGTTTGGAGAGATAGCCATGAGTATTTCCTGACCACGCCAGGGCAAACTGAGCAACAGAGACAACTGTGGCTTCACGGGAGTGGTGCACGTAGCCTTGATGTCTACAGTGGAAAATGGCTTAGCACGATGTCAACATTTGGAAAAGCCCCATGAGGAGAGAGATGGGGAGAATGGAGCATTTCCGCTGAGGACACGATCTTGCGCTTGTCCACATATCTTCTGATCATGTTCCATTGCTTAGAATTAAGTGTCTGGTCCCATTTATCGATAAGGGGGCTTTTCATCTGGACGGCTGTGTGTGTAGCTGAGATTTCAGAGTTCTGTTACCCAAGAATGAAGGAGAAAGTAGATGTTGGGAGACAATAGCCATTCTGATCCCAGTCTGTTCCTGTGGCCAACCTAATATTTGTATGCATCCTTCTGCTTCCTCCAAGAAGACGTTCACCTCTCCTCAAGGGTCACAGCCCAGTCATTCATCAATTCAAAGCCCAGTACTGCGTGTGGTTGATGTCTTTGCCACTGTGACGAGGTGTACCTGCTTTTGGCCCAGTGCAGTATAGCCTAAAAGACCAACGATTTGACCCCCTCAGGAAGGTAAAACAGTAAGTTAGGTGCTGTATAGTGGCAATGAAAACAAACATAAAATCCCCCAAAACCTCCTGTTTAAAAAAAAAAGAAGGATCAGAACAATATAGCACTTAATTTATAACAATGATGAAATATTGCTGTAAAGGAGTTTCAAAGACTCCTGTGTTGGTTTGTCAGAGCCGCCATAGCAATAGTACAGACTGAGTGCCTTAATCAACAGAAGTTTATTTTCTTACAGCTCTGAAGTCCAAGATCAAGGTGTCAGTAGATTTTTTTTTTCCCGAGTCCTCTTTGTCTTGCACATGACTGCATTCTGTCTGTGTCCTCACATGGCCTTTCCTCTGCATGTGTAACCCTAGCATCTCTTCTGTGAGTCCAAATGTCTTCTTCATATAAGGATACCAGTCCGTTTGGATTATGGCCCACCCATTGAAAATGAGGCTTTTAATAACCTTGTTAAAAGCCATATCACCAAATACAGCAGCACTCTGAGGTACTGGAGGTTAGAACCTTCAACATATGAATTGTGGGGGGACACAATTCAGTCTATAATTCTTTCCTTTGGTAGTGGAGTAAATTCTTTCTGTAATTCATCTGGCATTTCTGGTTCTGCTCATTGGGTAGAACTTTCTGGATTAAAGCCCTCTGTGTCTCCCCATGGCCCAGATTAGAGGGAGGTGGGGTAGGAGAATCAGGCATTTGCTTCAGGCACAAAATTTAAGGGGACACAGTAAAAATTCAATAATCAAGAGAACAATGTTTTAATGAAATGTTTTAAACAAACAAAATGAATGCAAAAGATCCACGATGAACAAAATAAAGATTTTTAATAAAGGCAAGAGCAGTATGACTGATTTTTCCTTTTGCCTCAGGCTCCAATATGGCTTCCTATGACCCTGTTACTGATCCTGTCATCATTAAAATTTTTAATATTTTATTCATTAAGAACTTTTTGCACTAATTTTGATTGTTCAAAGTATTTCATGAAAATATCATTTATCTTCATTGCTGACTTTTTGGCAGCCCCTTAAATATTGCACCTGAGGCTAGTGCCTGACTTGCTTCACCTTCATCTTGCCTCCCTTCCCCCAAACCCTGGCTTTTCTTCTGGGAATTTTGCTTTGTCCATTGTCCTCTTTCAGTGCATTCAAAGTGGATACTGGAAAGGTATCACTGGTGTTCTCAGTGATCAAACCACATTCTGCTGGAACAGGTTCAAAGATTTATAGGTGTTTTAGTGTACAACAATTTCAGGCTTTGGCCAGCCAAATTTCCATTCATCTGGTAATGTAATCCCCTGAAAAGCCTAGTCAGTTTCTGGTCTTTTTGCTTCAAATCAATTCCATTGGGAAGTGACAACAGCCAGTGGTCTCACATAACCTACTTCTTTTTTTTTTTTTTTAAGATTTTATTTGTTTATTTGACAGAGAGAAATCACAAGTAGATGGAGAGGCAGGCAGAGAGAGAGAGAGGGAAGCAGGCTCTCTGCTGAGCAGAGAGCCCGATGCGGGACTCGATCCCAGGACTCTGAGATCATGATCTGAGCCGAAGGCAGCGGCTTAACCCACTGAGCCACCCAGGCGCCCCACATAACCTACTTCTTAAGCAGGAAAATTCCAATGTTTTATTTTCTATGCTCTACTCACCTCCACACTGGCCTTTTCCTGCAAGGTATCTGAGGTCATTACAAATAGGCCGCGGGTAGAAAGGAAATATCCTTAGTCCAATTTCTGTACCTTCTTTCCATTGTCTGATAGAGCACAGTTGCCAAGAAGAGCTCTAGAAAATCTTGGGCTACAGACTCATCTCATAAGATTGTTTCTTAAGAATCACTGTAGTATATAATACTCCATTATATGGAGTATACTCCATTAATACTCCAATATATGGACCATATTTTCATTATCCATTCATCTGTTCAAGGGCATCTTGGGTCTTCCCACAGTTTGGCGATTGTGGCCATTGCTGCTATGAACACTGAGGTACATGTGGCCCTTCTTTTCACTACATCTGTATCTTTGCGGTAAATGCCCAGTAGTGGAGGAATACACGTATTGCATGGAACACTAGGTATGGTACATAAACAATGAATCTTGAAACATGGAAAAAAATAATAAAATAAAATTAAGATGTGGAAAAAAAATAAAAGGGAATCACTGTAGTACAGAAGCTGCTACTTTTCCAACTCTGTAATGATCCAAATAAAAAGAAAACAAAAACAAAAGCATCTTTCTAAAGAGCTGAATTTCTGTCAATCTCTACCTTCAAGTAGGCTGACTCTTCCTATAGCTCAGTTTACTCTTATTTGGCTTTGTGGAAAATGACAGAAAGTAGTCAACATGCACCTGTATTCTGAGAAATTTTGTAGGCTCAATTAGGTTTTTGATTTTCAAGTTATCACAGGAGACACTGTCATAGACCGAACGATAGCCCCTCAAAGACAGCTGTACCCTAGTCTCAGAAACCTGTGAATATATTATCCACCACAGCAAAGGGTAATTAAGGTAGCAGATGGAATTAAGGTTAATGATCTGAGAGTTAGTAATCTAAGGTTAATCCTCTGAGAGACAAAAATTATCCTGGATTCTCTGAGTGGGCCCAATGTAATCACAGTAGTTCTCAAATGTAGATCTCAATAGTTCCCAAAAGATGACTTCAAAAGAAGTCAAAGTGATTCAATGTGAGAAGGACATGACCTGAAGAATTTTTACCAAATGTTTTGCTATTAGATTTCCAGCCTTAAATTTTTATATCCTTTGCTACCCACTGCCTAACCATTAAGCCAGTGTTAATTGTGTTACAGTTTCTGTATTCATGAGTACATTGCTTCATAGCTCTGATGAGACTCACTTAAATGAGATAGAACTGGATTTCTGGTTTACCTAAGTCTAAAGAGAGGCGTTCCCCTGCTGATATGGCTGTTCGGTGGATTAGTAATGCAGATCTGTCTCTTGTTCTTCCGCCGTTGCTAGGTATTGCTTCTTTCCACATTGAGGAAGGGGATTCATCATCATATTTTAGTTACTAGAATGAAGAAATGAAAAGTGAAGGACACACACTTTCTCTTGAGGAGCCACAACTTAGAAATTGCACATGTCAGTAACTCTCATATCGTGTTGGTTTAAAATTAAAAAGTCACACACCGCATTTAGTTGCAAGAGGGGACAGCAAGCACAATATTTATTTGGGTGGTCCTAGTTGGTCCGAAGGTTGTGGGTTATTGTTAAGCTGTTTAATATTTGGGTGGTCGTGTGCCCAACTAACATTTGAGGATTTTATTACTGAAGAAAAAAGGGAAGGATGGGAACATTAATTCTTGCTACACATAGGAAGTGGCATCACATTGTACAAAGGAAGGATTGACTTACATTTGGATTCCAAGTGGGGAAAAAAAAGTACCCAGAGAAAAAGTGACTTTAAAACTCTTCCCAGGGGCAGTGAAATAGCATGGATTCACCATTCATCACAGAATCTGCATTCCTGCCAAGATAGTAAAAGCACAGCATGTTCAAGTCAGAGACTACGTGCAAAGGTGCATGGCAAACTCGTGGTCAAGTTCAGCAAAACTCTCAGGTAGAGACTCAGACTTGGCAAAGAGCTCTTACACTAGGAAGTGGACATCCCAGAGCAGACCTTGTGATAGAAGAACAAGGTGGAACATAGAAAGCAGGCTCCAGATAAGTAAGGCCAGCCTATAGGCTCTTTCCTTAGCCACTGTGGTGAAGAGTTATTATTAACTCCTGCAGATGAGAAATCAAACTAATGCCAGAATCTAGTGTGTATTGCTTATAGATTAAACTGTATATATTTTTATTCCAGAGTATGCATTTAGTCATTCTCAACAAATCCTTTTGTCATCTTTGTGCGTATCCCAGGTTAGCACCCCTCTCCCACATTGGGTGTTACTGCATATAGATACTTGGGGTAGTTGGACTATACAGATTACAGACCAGATTCAGTTTTTCTGAGTGGAAAAACTAGGTAGGCACCCCCCCCCCATAGAATTCTGATCAAATTTGTTAACCAAAGAGCTTAACCTTTCCAGTTCACTAAGAAATAGAGAAGCATCCTGGCAGGTTAGGTCACTGTGCCTTTTCACCCATAGAAGTTCTGACATTTGTGCTAAATATCATTGGTTATTTGCTCACTGTCCTATGAAATATCAACAATTTAAAAAATCTCAACATCTTAGGACTTCTGTGATCCTCTTGGTTAATGCCCTTATGTTCTAGCTGAGGGAGGAAACTGGTGCCCAGAGAAAGTAAATGAGTTATACTTCAGTCAATAACTATTGAAAGAGTCACACTTGGAGTTTTAGTCTTTTGATTCTTGTTTTTCTGTTGGTTCTTCCTCCTTCTAATTTTTAAAATTACCCAAGTAATACATGCACTTATCATCTTTTTAACCATTAGATTATAAAGTCCATACACTACTAATTTTAGTTCTTTATGCTTGTCCTCAGAATTAACTACTCTTACGTGTTGAGTATCCATGCCCTTAAATATATACACAACCATGTTTGTGTGTACTTTTCATAGGACAACATAGAGTATTGCTTGTAGGTTTTTCTTTATTATTTAAATAAGATCATACTCTACATATTGTTCTGCAATTTACTTTTATTTACTCAGCAGTATATTTTTATTACTTACCTTGAGTGATACAATTAATATATGGTATTACATTATCCAAATAGATCACACTTTATCTATCTTATGTAGCCATTTTATTTCTAGTACATGTTTTTTTTCCTCAATATTCACTCCTAATCTAATTAAATTTATGCATTCATTATTCAAGATCTTTTTAACCACTCAAAAGAAAAGCCCCTGAAAGACAATTGCAATGCTCTGAATGTCTGTGTCCCCTCAGACTTCATACATTGAAATCCTAACTCCCAAAGATGATGGTATTTGGAGACTGGACTTTTGGAAGATGCTTAGGTAATGAGGGTAGGATGCTCATGAATGATATTAGTGCCTTTATAAGAGAGGCTCCAAAGAGATGCTTAGTCCTTCTACCCAGTGAGGATGTAGCCAGAAGGTACCAGCTATGGACCAAGAGAGTCCTCATCAGAACACAACAGTGTTGGCCCTTAATATTGGACTTCCCAGCCTCCAGAACTGTGAGAAACAATTTTCTGTTGTTCATAAGATCCAATCTGTGGTTTTTTTGTTAGAGCAACTCAAACACACTAAGACAGGGATAAACTACTACTTGTTATTCTGGCCCATGGAGGAAGAATATTTGAATTTTTATTACTTGGTTTTACCTTGAACATATTAACAGTGTTAGAGATCATAGAATTAGAAGAAGCATCAGAAATCCTTTGGTTTGGCTTCCTCCTTTTGTAGAAACAACAGTAGAGTAGATATGAAGAATTTAATGATTTCCCCCCTAAATTACAGAAGGGCAATTGATGGTTTGTGCTTTCTATTTATTTGTTTCATGGGCCGTTTTCGTTGCCATCATCTAGGTTAGGATTCCTTGAGTCACTCTTGGCTTCTTCCATGTGTATTGTTCCTTCCTTTCCCCCACCCCCATCACTGATCATGCTACTCCTAGAAAACCTTCAGTGACCTGGATAAGTTCTAGACTCCTCTCTTCCGTCTTGGTCTACCTGGAATCACTTCTCTATGAAGTAAATCATTACTCTGTAATGTAAAACTCTATGATAACAAAAAACAAAAAACAATTCTCCTTTTTTTTGGTCCATGACAAATAAGTCTGCTGTATGACAACACTCTTTTCTTATTAGATGCGTCCTCAGTGTTATCAGTATAGTCCCAGGATCTTTCTCAATACTGTCCTACAAAAAAATCAAATTGGCCAGTGACATGGAACCTATTCCTCATCCTTGTTGTGAAACTTTGCCCACCTCTAGGCCAGGCACTGATGGTTCCCTGGAGATGATTGTTTTGGTTTATACATATCACTTAACTTTTACCTTTGCTTTATTTTTATTACTCTCTTCTTTCTTTGCTATTTATTTATTTATTTATTTATCTTTTATAATGTTCAGTTAGCCAACATATGGTACATCATTTATTTTTTTCTTCCCTGTTTATTTTTTTTTATTATGTTATGTTAGTCACCATACAGTATTAATCTTACCTGGCTTATCTTACCCCATGCACTCAAGCTGTTCAAAGTTCTCCCATCCCCAGGATCCAATTCAACCCTCCCTCCCCTTGAAGCCTTCCTTGACTGTTTCTGTGTATAGTACCCTTCATTATCTTCATATCTGTATTCCTTACCTTATATTGGTATGGAGATAACTCATGCATCTCATTCTTCTCCTAGATGCTCTAAAGATAAAGGCCATGATCTTCATTTTCCCTGTCTTCCATATAATATCCACCATGGTACTGAGAATCTAGTGGCTCATTGTGTAAGCAAATGAATATTGAGTAGAGAAGCATTAAATAAGGGAAAAGCCTTCCATATGGAAATGTTTTCAAAGGACTGAGATGATAATTTGTCAAAAATTAGTACCATATCCTGGCAAATGACTTCAGCATTTTGAAAATACACAATTTTAAATAATATCCTTTTCTCATAATAAAAGTAATATATGTTCATTGTACGATTTTCAGAAAGAGCACAGGGAAAATAAAAATGATTTCTAATTTCAGTACCCAGAGATAACTTCTGGGGGTATTTCGTTTTTCTGTTTTCTACTCTGGGGTTATGTATCTATATATTTACTTGCTTAGTTTTGAGACAATCCAGAACAGTTGGCAAATACGATTTGCACCTTGCTTTTTTGCAATTAATGTTATATTATCATCATTTTCTCCATTTAAGAGTTAAGTAGAAAATTTTTTCTATGTTACATAATATTCCATTACATGAAATGCTTCATAATGTCTCCAGTCACCTATTATGGAACATTTAGGTATTTCTAGTCTTCTACTGCTACAAATCAATAAGCTAAGAATTATTGAGTATTCACTGTCTTCTAGGGATTCTGCTAAGTTTTCTTTTCTTCTTCTTCTTCTTCTTCTTCTTCTTTTTTTTTTTTTTTTTTGCTTAGTTACACTTTAAATATCTCTAACAGCCATTTATTATGCCCATTTTTTAGATGAGCAAACTAATGACCATACAGGTTAGGTTCTTCACCCAAAATCCAGAATTCTAACCCAATTTTATCCATCTTAAGAACCAGTGCCAACCATTATGAATATAATCATGACAGATTCTCCTAATACAGAATTCTTTGTTCACATCTAATACTTTTTTAAAAAATTTAAATTCAATTAGCCAACATTTAGTACATCATTAGTTTTTAATGTACTGTTCAGTTACTCATTAGTTGTGTGAAACACCCAGTGCTCATCACATCACGTGTCTTCCTTAATACCATCACCCTGTTATCCCAATTCCCCCACGCATCTCCCTTTCCACTACCCTCAGTTTGTTTCCTGGAGTCAAGAATCTCTCATGGTTTGTATCCTTCTCTGATTTCTTATCATTCATTTTTCCCTTCCTTCCCTTATGATCTTCTGTGCTATTTCTTTGTTCCATATATGAGTGAAACCATATGATAATTATCTTTCTCTGATTACCTTATTTCATTAGCATAATCCCCTCCATTTCCATCCATGTTGATGCAAATGGTGGGTATCCATCCTTTCTGATGGCCAAGTATTACTCTGTTGTATATATGAACCACATTTTCTTTATCCATTCATCTGTTGGAGGACATCTCAGCTCCTTCCACAGTTTGGCTATTGTGGACATCGCTGCTATGAACTTTGGCGTGCAGGTGCCCCTTCTTTTCACTACATCTGTATCTTTGGGATACAGATAATCTTTGGGATAAATACTTAGTAGTGCAATTTCTGGGTCATAGGGTAGCTCTTTTTTTAACTACCTGAGGAAGTTCCATACTGTTTTCCAGAATGGCTGCACCAGCTTGCATTTCCACCAACAGTGTAAGAGGGTCCCCCTTTCTCCACATCCTTGCCACCATTTGTTTTTTCCTGTCCTATTAATTTTTGATATTCTGACTGATGCGAGGTGGTATCTCATTGTGGGTCTGATTTGTATTTCTCTGATGACATCTAGTACTTTCTAATAAAAAAATAACAACAGTGGAATTACTAAATCAGGGGATATGAAGAAGCATCCTATTATGAAATTGCTTTTCAAAAAGATTTATACTGATTTATACTTACTTACACACTGTATGAGGCTGCCCCCTTTCCCTGAAAGAGACATGGGATCCTTAGTCATGCCTGTCCACTATTAAACCCTTTATCCTGGAGCGCCTGGGTGGCTCAGTGGGTTAAAGCCTCTGCCTTCGTTGTGGGTCATGATCCCAGAGTCCTGGGATCGAGCCCCGCATTGAGCCCCGCATTGAACTGTCTGCTCAGCAGGGAGCCTGCTTCCTCCTCTCTCTCTGCCTGCTTTTCTGCCTACTTGTGATCTCTGTCTGTCAAATAAATAAATAAAATCTTTAAACCCTTTATCCTAATGATTCTATTATGGCACCTACCATAATATATTTATTGATAGTATTGCAGTCTGTCTTGCTAAACCGTGAAATCCTTGAGAGTAAGAGTGAGTCTCATTTGTCTTTTAATTCACAGTACCTACCACTGTGCTATATTCATAATACATTCTTACTATGGCTTTTTTAAAAAAAAAATTAAAAATTCCACTATGCCTTGAAGTTTCAGTTTGCTGTCCTCAACTGTCACTTCGCTGTCCTTTCGACTTCTCACACTTCTTCAATATGCAGCTTCAGCTCTAGAAATTCCGGTCTTCTCATTGATCCTATGGCCCTCCCACCTCTTCTTCTCCCACCACCTAACGTTTGACTCTCTAGATCCATCTCAACTATGACCTGTTTCATGAACCTTTTGCTCTTACCATCTTCCTCTCTGGTGCTGAACTTTTCCCCTCCAGAGTACCTTGAAGGATTAACTGTTCATAATGCATACATTATGAGCAGTTTTTATAGGAGGTTTTTATCAAATTTTGCAAATCATCATATGATTCTTTTAATGAATCTTTAATCATCTTAATGTCACTTACTCCTCATACTTCTTAATCCCTGTTTACCTTTGACATATCTTGAGACCCTGGGCACTTGCAGCCATTTTCCAAGCCCTGTCGAGTGGTCTGTTAGAAGCACTCAGAACTCCCCTAGGCATTTGTGGATGGGTTAAGGGGTTGTCCTCTTCCCAGGCTTCTCTTTAGGTGGGTTTGTGTAGCTTCTGTGATCATGGCATTTTGGAAGAAAGTTTGGGCATCATTGATTCTTCCCATGTCTTCCCATGAAAATATTTCATCACAATATAGCTAGAGGCTCCTGGAATCCTATAGATGAACATTTTGCCAATAACGTGGTTTAGGAGTTCTTAATTAACTGGTTTCCTCAGCTGTCTACTGGAACCTTGATAACTAGCATCTTTGATCAACATAAGATCACTGAATTTCCTGTGGCTGAAAGAAATACAGTCAGATAATGAAAATTTCTTGCATTTGTATGCTCCAGTCCCCAAATGAGCCTAATGCATTTTGTCCCCTCATCAGCTTCCATTGCAGTTTATGTGAATATTGTTTTTAGAATATTGTTTTATGTTGGAGTTCAATAAATTATAGTTTTTTAGCACAGTCTGCATTGCATAGATGACCATATTTTTTTTCCCCTCTTGGTATCAACACAGCTTTTAAAATTAAAAATTCTTTGGCATATTAACATGCCCTAATAAATCAAGTACATATGTCTTTAAACCACAAACACAAATATTCCATTTGCCATCAAATTTGTGGATACATTTGATTTATCGTATTTTTCTGTTTTACTATCACTAGAAGTTGCCAGCTTGCCTCTGGAAATCTGTACTTATGGAAAATTCGTATTTAATGTAGAGACTGTAGAGCCCAAAAGTTGGTGGAGATGAAAAGAGGCAGAAATGGGCTAGAGAGGAAAGGAAAAGTGAAGTTAGGGCACCTTTGGATTTATGGCAGTCTTCACATAGTGGGAATGGAGGAGGCACCACAGGAAATGAAAAGCGCCATGAGAAGTAAGGAGCTGACCACAGGAGGAGCCAAAAATGGGAAAGAAGGATTAGACGCAACGGAAAAGTTCAGAAGAACTGGCAGAAAGAAGGAATGATGGAGAAACCATTGGCAAAGATGAAGATCACCACCAGAATGAAAAACCATTACCAGAGCAGAATGAAAGTGCAGAATTTAAAGAAAAGGCTCAACACAGCTCCAGCTTCCTTCCTCCACCACCTTCCACCTTTACTTTTAGTGGCTTTTAGGAATTTAACCATGGGTTTCTCTTGGAGAATTCTTTATTAGACAGAGGGGAAGTGAGGCAGGAATGACACTGTTTACTGAGTGGGTCAATGCAATGATTCCAGTAGCTGCTATGGCTCCTTTAATGAAAGACTGATTCCAGATTTTGGCAGAAAATAGCCTGGCCAAAGCAACAACACTTCCTTGGGCTTGGCGTGAAACTTCCCCACTTATGCGACTCCCTCTGTCTATTATATGTTGCCCAGTCAATTCCACGCTTAGAAAAAGAGGCAGAAACCACCGCTTACGCAGGAGGGAGTGTTCATGCTGAAAACAGAGTGGGGGAAGTCTGGGGCTTTGATTTAAACATTTTTATTTGCTCTTTACTTCATTGCAGTGAATACTTATTGGACACTTAATAAGTGCCAAGTGTGGCACTAGATTCCAACAATGAAGAACTCACTGATATTTAAGGAATCACAGTGGGTTAATTCAGGACTTGGCAAAGGACAGCCTGTGGGTCCGAGGGGCCCATGGCTGTTTCTGTCAAGTTCATTGGCCCCTTCATTTGCATATTGTCTCTGTCTCTGTCTCCTTTTGTGTTACTATGGCAGAGTTGAGGAATCAGGATAGCGGCTGGACAGCCTGCAAGAATGAAACATGTTTATTATCTTGCTCTTTATACAAAAAGTTTGCTGACTGCTAGATAAACACAGTTGTTATAGTGGAATTATATTGGAGTTCAATAAATTATAGAAAGAGCCAGGGATGTTAGTGAAAGCTTCAAAGAAAGGTTGATGTATGACATTTGATTTCAGTTTTGAGAGATGTAAAGGAGTTTCTGGGCGAGAAGGAGTAAGAGTAGTGCTTTGGGAAGAGCAGTGATAAAGACATTACTATAAAATAACTTGTGAATTTAGGAATCTGCCCACTGCTTGTTCTGGCTGAAGCATAGGTTGGAGTGGGTGATAAGACTGGGGTTTAGAGGCTAGAGGGCTGTGTAGGATCCAGGTCCTATATGGAATGACCTCCTACTGAGAACTTCATATGCAAACATTTGGCATGGCAAGATACGCATAGCGGTAGCACACTGTATCTACCCTTCTGAAGTTCAGCCTCCAGTGGGACGTATAAGACATTAAATAAAGCACACACTAGAATGAGATCCTTACTATAGAAAAGTCCAAACAAAATATAATGAGGATCTTTCTAGTAAGGAGAAATCACATCTGATTGGAGAGATGAGAAAATTAATTCATGTTAATAGATGTCTTGAAGGATGGCTGGAATTTTGGGGGGCAGTTGGGCACAGGCAGAGAAAATAGCCTAAAAGGACACAGGCAAAAAGAAATGTTAAGAGGTTCGGGATGTATCTTAGCCCTGATCCTCTCGTAAATGGAATCTGAGGTCAAAGCTTTGTACTCATATTTTATTGGGAAGTGCATCCCAGGGAAGCAGAAGGCAGCGATGAAAGGGAGAGTGAGGCATGGACGGAGGGACAGCAAATGTAAGGAGAGCATTTCCCAGGCTGACCAGAGCTGCATAAAAAGCAGAGCTGATTGCTTTGACTTTGAGGACAGTGTCCTTGAGGTTGGATGAATTTCCGTGTTTCAGAACAGTCCACGTGGTGGAGTGGAGGAAAGAATGAGGGAAGAATTTCTCTCCTCTTTATTTTGTTGGCCAGTTCACCCCCTTGGGCATTAACTTCCCTGCACTGCTGGTTTGTGGCACGCAGCCCTCTTAGCTGCTGGGAAAATAAAAGGCCAGATGTGTTCAGTCTAGCCAAGGTGCCCATGTGGCTGATTCCTCTTGGTCTGTAACAGTAGTGGCAGCAAGAGCGTGAGCAGTGACCTAACCTCATGACCTTGAGGACAGTGCAAAACTTTCCAAGGGCCACTCCAACCAGAAAACGAGTGGGCAGATTTATGGTAGAACATAAACCGAGCCCAACACAGGGAGCATTAAATAACTTGTCTGGAATATAAGGTAGGAATATAACGGGACAGAAGCCCAGGAAAGTTAGATCACCTTCTGGAAGACACTGGTCTTTGGGGGAGGAAGTGAAGGAGCAGTGATTCGGCAAGATCACAGCCACTGGCTTATGCCATTCTTGATGGCAATCTCCATGATATATGGGGTTGGGTTCCTTCTTTGTTGAGGTCAACACTGTCCCTTTAGAAAGCAAGAGAGTATAGTAGTTAAAGCCATAATCTTGGAACCCGAAGGTCTGGATTCAAATCCTGTTTCTACCCTTACTAGCTCCCATGTCTCAGTTTTCTCATCTTTATATGAGAGCTATGATAGTTGCCTCCTAATAAGGTTATTCAAAGGACTAAATATGTGTGAGGTGCTTTGTGTAATTATTTTCAGTGCTCCTCTGTATTATTTTAAGACGGTAATTTCTTATTTGTAATTCTGAAATCCAAGAATCACTGAAAACTGGAAGTCATTTTGTAACTCATTTGATGGCAAAGGCTCATCTCAGGATATTTAGAATCTTTACGTATTACACATAATGTCGATTTTTTTTCTTTATTTCATCATATGAACCTTATATGTTTTCACTGTAAAAATATTACTGTGTTTAACTAAAGAGGGCTGTTCCAGGCCCTAAGGGTGTTGTTTTATGTCATTTGATCTGCACACCATGTTCCTAGTCAAAAAGCCCCAGATTTCTAAATTCTGAAACATAATTGCACAAGAATTTCAAATAAGGGATTATGCATTTGTATTATTCAGTGGTTTGAAATCACAATATAGGGATTAACAATGATTCTCCATATCCCTCCTACAATAAAAGCACATTAAAAATTCTTGGGAAGCTTTGAATTGCTTTCAAAACATAACCCAGCATGTGAACTTTTGAAAAATGTTTCTATACATTTTTAATGAAAAAAGAAAAATTCTAATCATCTCCATACCATTTTACTCCATTGTCAGCCCACTGATAAAACAACCAGTGGTAATAAACTTGCATATGACTGAAATATTTTCAAGGATAACCAGTCAAGATAAACTAGTTTTGGAACTTGGTTTGGATCTAAACACGGAAGACTAGTAGTTTAATGATAAACTCTTTAAAAACTACATTGCATGTAACATTGGATGTCAACAAAACTTCAATTAAAAAAAAATAGAAAACAATTACATTGCATTAGAAATTCACTCATAAGGGGCGCCTGGGTGGCTCAGTGGGTTAAAGCCTCTGCCTTCGGCTCAGGTCATGATCCCAGGGTCCTGGGATCGAGCCCCACATTGGGCTCTCTGCTCAGCAAGGAGCCTGCTTCCTCCTCTCTCTCTCTGCCTGCCTCTCTGCCTGCTTGTGATCTCTGTCTGTCAAATACATAAATAAAATCTTTAAAAAAAATGTTAGAAATTCACTCATAAAATTTATTTTTTTCTCCAAATGGGATATATTTTAGTATAAGTTTTAGTAACAGTTTTTATGACTACATATATAAAGCTGAAGGCTTTCTTTGAAATAGACTGTTAAAACCTACGTCACTTTGGTTATGTAGCTTCTGTTTCTGCTCAAGAAAAATGAGACAAAGGAGCCATTTAAAATGTTGCTGAGGGGGGCGCCTGGGTGGCTCAGTTGGTTAGGCGACTGCCTTCAGCTGGGGTCACGATCTCAGGGTCCTGGGATCGAGCCCCACATTGGGCTTTCTGCTCAGTGGGGAGCCTGCTTCCCCCACTCTCTTTGCCTGCCTCTCTGCCTACTTGTGCTCTCTCCCTCTCTGTCAAATAAATAAATAAAATCTTGGGTATAGGGAGGGCACGTATTGCATGGAGCACTGGGTGTGGTGCAAAAACAATGAATACTGTTACGCTGAACAGAAATAAAAAATAAGAAAATAAAAAAAATAATAAAATGTGGATGAGCAAAATCAAAACCTGAAAACCTGGTGGTCAACTTTTGGATTCCAGTATTATTTTCTGCTTTACGTACCTCAAAGCCTACTGATACTGCTTATTGTCCATCTAAACTGTACTCTCTATATTGGATGCCAACTGTGTGCAGTTCCCAGCCTCATCAAATACAAGAAGGCATTCCGGAGTGAAAAATTGCTGCAGGTTTTCACTCCACAATGCTTTCTTATATTTCAGCCTCCCTCCCTACCCCTGCCCCCAGGGTTTTTAATTTCTGGAATAGTATCTCTTTGCTGCTTATGGGTTTTACCTTTATTTTGTAAAATCTCACAGCTTTTAAAAATCTGAATTTTACCTTATAAAGAAGTGACCCACTCTTTGAATGTTTTCTATAAATTTACCATTGGCCAATTTCTCCAATTATCTTAGATTTACTCCTTGATCATATATCAGACCTGTCTCAAAGGTATCTAAGATTAATACTAACACCTAACATCAGTACTTCCAGGAAAAGAGATGCTTTAGGACTAACAAAAATAAGGGCATATTATGAAAGGAGAGGTCATAGTAGAACTGCCTCGTTAGTAATGTTGAAATTTATAACAGTATTTATGGTGCTATTTGGGAGTTCACTAAAAGAGAGAACTTGGTAAATCTAAACAGTGTGAAAATTATTGATGGCATATGTTGGTGTTTGTGCTCAGCCTAAGGAGTATGTTATTTTGTTTCTTGCCTAAGTTCCATGCTGAGAGACATAAGGAATCAGGCAGATGGAGATTAAAATGGCTGGTTCATTACCGCTGGAGTTATGGGAAAATGAGGCTTACGCGTAAGGCAACTCCATTAGCATACAGACTTAGTCACTCCATGTCAGGTAGTTCTGGTCAACCACAGGCTTCACACCAAGGTCAGGGCTGCTACTGGGAAGCTCACTAAATGACCAAGAACAGGCTGGAGTACATCTTCCCCAAATTGAGTAGATGCAAAGAAGAGGAAAAGGGAAGAGATTCATCCACAGTTGCCCATTTGCCTGAATTTGTGAATCAGGCAATTTAATCCCTCTCCCATGAGGAAAAGTTAGTAAAGGCATAGAGAAAGTCAAGAATGTTATACTGATTATTTTCCTCTTCATCCAAATATAAGTCTGGGTAAAGGCAGTATCTTTCAGTAATACATGGTCTGATAGGTAAAGGGGATTAAGAGAATATGTATCATCATGAGCACCGAGTCATGTATAGAATTGCTGAATCACTACATACACCTGAAACTAATATAACACTGTATGTTGATTATACTAGAATTTTTTAAAAAATTAAAAAACTAAAAGATAACACGTGGACCTAATAAAATAATACAGAGTGTGCAATCAGTATTTACACCAGCATTCCGATCTTTACCCTTCCCTCCAAGGACACATGTAGATGGCCTAATATCAAGCATTTATCTTCCATGACAAAAATTTGAGGTGTATTCTCTGAAAAAAAATTATACTAATTGTTAAAGAATGCCACAGAGTAACTCTCTCATTTTTTAGAAACTTAGCCTTGTAGATCACTTGTGATGTATTTTAGGATATTTAGAGGTCAGATTTCAGTGGTAGCATTCTAGCTATGTATACTGCATATATTACTTTGTCGGGAGACCCTAATAGAGTCAGAGAGCCTTAGCAAATTTGGCTTACATGGTGAGAATGGAAGCTTTCACCAGGGCCTATCAAAAAGATACACACACTTAGTGGGAGAGGCACACACCTCTGTCTAAACTACCAGATGACATCTCGTTCCCCAGTCGGACCACAGCTGCAATGAAAAATATTACCCAGGAGACTGGTTGGTTTATGCTCTTCCCAGAAAGCATTCTTTTCTACTTTGACATCAAAACCATATCCAAAAAATCCCAGAGCGGAACATCAAACCCAGTTGGAGATGGGTACACCTGTATATTCCAGGTAACACCAGAGTTCTCCTTTGGTTGAATCATCTCTGGCCCAATCCACGTCATAAGTGTGAGGCTATCATCGTGGAAGGTGATTCATTGTATTATACTGTGGAGATCAGTCTCTAAGGATTGCCCCCTCTCTTTCTGAAAGTAGTCTTTTGTTATACTATAGTAGATAAAATAGAGGGAGGACACACAGAAACAGGCACATGAAATTTGCAGATTTGAAGTACTAGCAATGCCTATGTGCCCAGTTTAACTGAAAATCACGGGTAGACTGTCTGAGAGCAATGGGAGGTACCCAAGTACTATCCTGACTTTAGAAGAAATTATGCTTCTTCAAGATAGTTTTATTTCTCATTCAGATGGAGGGGACACATGAAATAACACACAATTAAACATGGCAGGTCTCCTGTGGTAAAGCTGTTTTACATCATTCTTTTTTTTTTTTAAATTTAGAAAGCATGTGCTCTATATCGTAAGTCTCTATTTGGTTGCATAAGCAAAATTTCTGTTCTCTTAGGTAAAAATTTTCCTGCTGTAGTAGTACCTTAAGCATATTATAACTTCTTAGTAGATAACTTTCCAAATCTGACTGTCAGAAATGCCATAGTTTTTACAGTTGCCACTTGTATTTCCTGGTGTGTGTGTGTGTTAGAGGGAGAGATAATGGGTATAAAGTACTTAGTCCAGGGCCTGATATATAGTATGTCCTCGATAAATAGGAATTACTAAGTCCTGTTTGCTAAACCCAAACTCGTCAAGGTGAGGTGAGATAGTTCTGGTGAAGAGGTCTGTTGGCAACCTTGCTTCCTCTCCCCCTACGTAATGGCTCTTGGGACTTTGTTTCATTTCTCAGACCCCAAATCCAGCTATGACTGATGGCCTCTCAAATGCCCTACGAGTCACCTTAATGCCATCCTGACTCAGGATCCTGTGTACCAGGAATGAGTTCTGATAATCTGGAGAGCTCTTTATTATGTAGCCTTTTGTCTTTCTCTGTTTTATGAGTCCTAGCTGTGGGTTCTTTATTTTTATTTCTTCCTTCATGGTTTCTGCTTAGTTTTCCTGTTTAGTAGCCTTGCTCAGTTTAGGCTGTTTCTCTAAATTCTGTTCAGCATCTTACCTGGCTCTTGGAAACATTCTCTTCCAAAGCGGGGTTCTAATCTCATATTTCTACCTGATAATGAGACATATACATGGACCAACTTGGAGCCAACTGCTGTTCACCTCTCCTAGATATTGTTCAGCCCTGGGATTTTTGTTCCTGCATGCCGCTGGCCAGATGGACACTGAAAATCATCTCAGTCCTCAGCGCCCCTTGGAGCTTCCGTGTCTGAAATGCTCCCATTCACACCATCCTGTATCCTGGTGACATTGATGCTACTGAAACCTGGTTTCTCACCTTCCCACTAAAGATATGTCAGTGGACCAACATGCATCTCACCTCACCTTGACTGTGATAACACTAATTTTCCAGGCTGGGCTGCAAACTGGCTGATTTCCAAGCGCAGGGAATGGAGCTAGAAGAGAGAGCGGGTCATAAAACTCATCACTCAAAGATGTTTACGAGTTGCGTCCTGGCCCCTCGGACTCCAATGAGCTGAGAAAACTGATCTTTCCTTTGTCTTTTTAGAATCACAATCCCTGCAATATTTTATTCATTAGATTTATTTTCCTTATTTTTTCTCAGCTCAGGACTTCTTTGCGAGATGGAATGAAAAAAACTACAAACCCCTTCAGGCCACAAATCAGGAATTGTTTCAATTACCTCTTTTCTTGATGAAGTCCGGGGTATAGGTCCTGATGAAGCTATATCAGCACTTTTTCTGTTTTCCTTACAGAACAAATTGCCAGCAGGAATCCTGTTTATGAGGGTAGGAATTGCTCGTGCAAATTTCCCATAAGGATTCTGACAGAAGCTTCTCTCTGCTGCAGCAAAGGGCCCCTTGTATCACTGGTTTTGGGCATGCAGCCAGAATAAGTCTTGAGATCCCTTATGCCTACCAAGATCCTCTTCCCCAAAACTGTACAATCTGATTTGTTTGAGAAACATAATTCATTTCCGTAATTATCTCAGAAGGGAGAAGTCTAAGTCTGTATAATAATGGTGTTCACGCAAGGATTTTCCTGAGGTTGGATGTCAGCAGGGTGCCCAGGTAAAAGCTGAACAGTGAATGTAAGTGCTGAGGTCACCGGCAGGGAAGGGTGCAGGCGGCCCCATAATGACATGCGAAAGCCCAATTCCATACTGATGAGCGCAGCTGTGAGAGACAGGGGCGGGTGGGGGGCTGGGAGCAGCAGCAGCAACAGCAGCAGTGGCAAAGCCAAACATCCGTCCTAGGTTGACTCACTTCAGACAGAAGTATGAATGAAGAGGCTTCAGAGGTGGTATTCCAGGCCAGACCAGTGATGTCTTCATGTGTGACACATAATATGGATGAACAATAATAATCATGATGACCTTTTATTTATTTATATATTTTAAAGATTTATTTATTTATTTGTTTATTTGACAGACAGAGATCACAAGTAGGCAGAGAGGCAAGCAGAGAGAGAGAGGAAAGGAAGAGCCTCCCCGCTGAGCAGAGAGCCTGATGAGGGACTTGATCCCAGAGACCCTGGGATCATGACCTGAGCTGGAGGCAGAGGCTTTAACCCACTGAGCCACCCAGGTGCCCCCTCATGATAACCTTTTATTAAGCATTGAATATATTAACTGTTATGTAGATCTTGCATCAGCAATATTTTTTCAATTGTCTTCTAGTTACCAGACACTCTTATAGGCACTAGCAATTAAGCAGTGAAGAGATAAAATACACAGATACAAGACAAAGTTATTGCCTTTATGAATCATCTAATACTCATTAAATACCTTCAATGTACTTCAGAGTCTGGGTTCTTTCCACTAAACCAGGGCACCTCCTCCTGGTTAAAAAACAGCAAACATTTGGCTACACATACAAACGATGTTAACAGTGGTTGTGTTTGTTTCCATTTGTGAAGAGCAGGGATATATCAGCCGTTGGTTTAAATCATTTACTTCCTCCTTGGGCTAAGCTGGTATCTTAGTTGAGACTTTAATAGGTCTTTCTACTCACTATTCTATTAGTTTGTCTGGTCCTGAGTGATATAGAATATGGCAAGATTTCATAGATTTCGTGGTCATTGGTCTACAGCTATGACTTCTTTGCTATAAACTGTGTCCTTTGATGGATCCCATGCATACAAATCTGGCATTCTGCAAGCCCCTGGATGATGATAATAGGGAAAGCACAGCAGGAAATGCTAAGACATACCTAGAGTAATTGTCAGTTCATTTAAGGATGAATTGATATTCCCTTGAGGATGAAAGAGATGATCAACTTGCCACAAAGTAACTGGCAGATAATTTGGGGAGATGGTGCCATATCAAGGGAGGCAAGCTTGATCTTTTCCCAGCATTTTGGGCATTTAGCAAGGTCAAAGGCTAGGTTGTCTAGACCACAGGGACCCCAAACTTTGGGCCCATGCATAGCCTTTATCTCTGCAGTCATAGCTACTTAGCCCATGTGCCCACTGACAGTCCCAGGGTGACCAAGGATACAGGTTGGCTGACAACCACTGGGTGGTGCATCATACTGTGCACCCAGTTAAGCACCTCCTCTACGATGGAGACTCTGGTGGACATTAACATAAAATAAAAATACCTACATGGTTTTTGCCTACTTGTATTGGTACATCTGCATGTTTCTTTCCTAGATCCCCTTGTCTCTGATCTAATCTTTTAGGCCCCTGACCAAGTAGACCAGCCTTTGGCCAATGCTCAAAGGTCTCTGTGTATTATTGCCTTGAGTCACTTCTCACTTCATACAAAGTGAATGGACAAATGCACTGGTCATACCTCTCCCTTTGGAAGATTTACCTTACCATGGTATTTTAGTACCCAGCGTGAATGGGTCTGTACTCAAGTAGAAATCCATTTTCAGCTCAAACCAACACAGTGGGAGAAAAAAGATATTGTGAACCAGCTTTTAATTTTTTAGTCACAGGAAATGAGGTCATAGGTGTAAACTGTGGGAGAAGTGTCGCGAATATGTTGAAACATGGCTTCGTATAGCTTCCTTATGTCTCTAGACCTGGGTGAGCTTGGTCCTAAATATACAATTTCTGTTGTTCGGTTTCTAGTAGGTTGTTGCCGTGCCTACCCAATATTGTGATTTGGAGAATCTGATACAAGCCATTTCAGGTCTGATGGCTTCATCTACCAGATACTCTGTTTTCTGGTGCTCAGTCTTTATCAGGACCCAGCAGTGCTCCAGGAGGTACTTTTTAAATAGCAAGGAATTCTCTGCTATGGAATATTTCTTTGTTGTGTCTGTCCTATGGGGGTTCCTATTGGAATAGAAGTTCCAGACAGCATTTTTATCAGAGATAGTTCTAGGACCATAGGTTCTACAAAGTTATATGACTCAAGTAGCAGAGAAGCTAACACCACAGCCACAGAAACTTGCTGTGGGCCCCATTCAATACTGTAAGTCTTTCAAGTCATCAGATAAATGGATTAGAGAACAATTCTGAAAATGTAGTTAGAAATCCAAAATCGAAAGAGACATACCAAGGCTATGCCTCCTTGGTAGTGAAAGGTACAAAAAGCAAAAATTGCCCTTATCCTTAGAAGGGATGTCACAGGATGTCTTAGACCACTGGACATCTAAAAATATCACTAATATGGTAGGCAGTTAATTCTTCATGGGGTTTGTCTTCAATCCTCTGACATGCATTTCTCCTGCTCAAGTACCAGAGTACTTACTATTTCCTGTTCACCAAGTCTTATATGCATGATTTCTTCAATATTGTGGACTGGTATGATTCTTGAGGAGTTGCCAGTGTGATCAAAGTTCCTGCTGACTATGTTGTGACAGAGACCCTGAGACTTACTATAGCCCTGGGAAAAGAAAATGAATGTATAATGTCCTTTCCACATAAAAGGAAACTGACTTTGACCCTCCTTTCTGATAGAATTAAGGAAGAACACATTCACAAGATCACTAGCTTCATCCCCAGTACCAGAGTCTGTGTTGCTCTGTCTCATAAAGATTTCACATCTAGCACGGTAGGTGGGTTGGGATGGCCATAACACTTGGTGAGATTTATGTGTCTACTGCCTTCCAATATGACTTATAGGCTTTATTTTCAGGGAATCTATGCAGGTGAATTTAATAAAGATATGTACAGAGCACTATGCTTGCATCCTTTAAGTCTGATAATAGGGCTGGTCTCCAAATTTCCCCCTGGAATAGAGTTATTCTTATGCTTAAGTTTCTTGGCAAGGGGGTAGAGGTAATCTCAGGAGTTTCCTATCACTTTGACTCATACTTCATGGGCCAGGAAATAATTAGTGTTCTGCCAGCTTTTAAGTATATATACCTCAATTGTACACTAAGGAATTGGAAAGTCAGTCCCTGGACTGAGTGAACACTCTGGAATGGACTTAAGTCAGAACCGTTGATCACCTGACCTTCATTAGTTTCTACCTGGAACACCCTGGAACTCCGGAACCTGGAACTCCTGGATGGTATTTTGGTACCTTTGTATCAGTGTCAGTTTAGATCCTGTATTTAACTGTCCTTGATTCCATTTTCCTTTCATACTGATGGTATTATAGGGTTCTTTCTCAAAAGAAATATCTCCTCGTCAATGAATAACCTCTGAGTCTGTGCACTAATTGAAATCTGGAATTTGGACTACAGTTTTTCATTGTGTTGGCTGACATTGTGTTGGCTCTTGATTTTTTTTTGCTTTATTTGTAGGTTGGGGGCAGAGGAAGTCGCATTATCTCAAGTTGAGTAACATCTTTTCTTAAAATTAGTTTCAGAGGTCAAATTTGGTGATTCATCAGTTGCATGTAAGACCCAGTGGTCATTACATGGAATGCCCTCCATAATGCTCATCACCCAGTTACCCCATGCCCCCATCTACCTCCCCTCCAGCTACCCTCAGTTTTTTCCCTAGATTGCAGCATCTCTTATGGTTTGCCTCCCTCTCAATTTTTATCTTATTTTATTTTTCCTTCCCTTCCCCTATGTTCATTTGTTTTGTTTCTTAAATTCCACATGACTGAAATCACACAGTATTTGGCTTTCACTGACTGACTTATTTCACTTATAATACTCTAGTTCCGTCCATGCCATTGAAAATGGCAAGATTTCATTCTTCTTAATGGCTGAGTAATATTTCCTTGTGTATATATACCACATCTTCTTTACCCATTCAGCTGTCGATGGACACCTGGGCTCTTTCCATAGTTTGACTATTGTGGATATTGCTGCTGTAAACACTGGGGGGCATGTACACCTTCAAATCACTATATTTGTATCCTTTGTATAAATACCTAGTTGTATAATTCCTGGGTCATAGGGTAGCTCTATTTTAAACTTTTTGAGCCATCTCCATATTGTTTTCCAGAGTGACTCTACCAGTTTGCATTCCAATCAACAGTGTAAGAGTGTTCCCCTTTCTCCACATCCTTGCCAAAATCTGTTGTTGCCTGAGTTATTAATTTTAGCCATTCTGACTGGTGTGAGGTGATATCGTATCTCATTGTGGTTTTGATTTGTATTTCCCTGAAGCCAAGTGATGTTGAACATTTTTTTTAATGTGTCTGTTGGCTAATTGTATGCATTCTTTTTTTTTTAAATTTATTTTTTATTTATTTTCAGCACAACAGTATTCATTATTTTTGCACCACACCCAGGGCTCCATGCAATACGTGCCCTCCACAATACCCACCACCTGGTACCCCGATCTCCCACCCCCCCAACTCCTTCAAAACCCTCAGATTGTTTTTCAGAGTCCATAGTATCTCATGGTTCCCCTCCCTTTCCAATTTCCCCCAACTCCCTTCTCCTCTCTAACGCCCCATGTCCTCCATGCTATTTGTTAGGCTCCACAAATAAGTGAAACCATATGATAATTGACTCTCTCTGCTTGACTTATTTCACTCAGCATAATCTCTTCCAGTCCTGTCCATGTTGCTACAAAAGTTGGGTGTTCATCCTTTCTGATGGAGGCATAATACTCCATAGTGTATATGGACCACATCTTCCTTATCCATTCGTCTGTTGAAGGGCATCTTGGTTCTTTCCACAGTTTGGTGACCGTGGCCATTGCTGCTATAAACACAGAATGGGAGAAGATATTTGCAAATGAAAGTACAGACAAAAGGTTGATATCCAGGATCTATAAAGAACTCCTTAAACTTAACACACACAAAACAGACAATCATATAAAAAAATGGGCAGAAGATATGAACAGACACTTCTCCAATGAAGACATACAAATGGCTATCAGACACATGAAAAAATGTTCATCATCACTAGCCCTTAGGGAGATTCAAATTAATTGTATGCATTCTTTGCAGAAATGTCTGTTCATGGGATGTCTGGCTCAGTTGGTTAAGTGTCTGCCTTCAGCTCAGGTCACAGTCCCAGAGTCCTGGGATCCGGTCTTACATCAGGTTCCCTGCTCAGTGGGGAGTCTGCTTCTCCCTCTGCCTGCTGCTCCCCCACTTGTGCCCTCTCTCTCTGACAAATAAATAAATAAAATGTTAAAAAAAAAAAAAAAAGAAAGGTCTATTCATGTCTTCTGCCCATTTCTGGAGTGTATTATTTGTTCTTTGAGTGTTGAGTTTGATAAGATCTTTATAGATTTTGGATACTAGCTCTTTGTCTGATAAGACATTTGCAAATATCTTCTGCCATTCTGTTGGTTTTCTTTTGGTTTTGTTGACTGTTTCCTTTGCTGAGCAAAAGCTTTTTATCTTGATGAAGTCCCAGTAGTTCATTTTTGCCCTTGTTTCCCTTGCCTTTGGAGACATGTCTAGCAAGAAGTTGTTGTTCCCAAGATCACAGAGGTGGCTGGCTGTGCTCTCCTCTAGGTTTTTCATGGATTCCTGTCTCACATTTAGGTCTTTCATCCATTTTGATGATGTTTCATATAGGGTGTAAGAAAATGACCCAGTTTCATTCTTCAGCATGTGGTTGTCCAATTTTCTCAACACCATTTGTGGAAGAGACTGTCTTTTTTCCATTGGATGTTCTTTACTGCTTTGTCAAAGATTAGTTAACCATAGAGTTGAAGGTCCATTTTGGGGTTCTCAATTCTGTTCCACTGATCTATGTATCTATTTTTGTGCCAGTACCATACTGTCTTGATATTATAGCTTTGTAATACAGCTTTAAGTTCAGAATTGTTGTGCCTCCAGCTTTGGTTTTCCTTTTCAACATTCCTTTGGCTACTTGGGGTTTTTTCTGGCTCCATACAAATTTTAGGGTTATTTGTTCCAGCTCTGTGAAAAACGTTGTTGGTATTTTGTTAGGGATTGCACTGAATGTGTGGATTGCTTTGGGTAACATAGACATTTTAACATTGTTCTTCCAATCCATGAGCAAAGAATGTTTTTCCATTTCTTTGTGTTTTCCTCAGTTTCATTCATAAGTGTTCTAAAGTTTTCAGAGTACAGATCTTTTACTTCTTTGGTTAAGTTTCTTCCTAGGTATCTTACAGTTTTTGGTATAATTGTAAATGGGATTGATTCCTTGATTTCTCTTTCTTCTGCCTCATTGTTAGTGTATAGAAATGCAACTGACTCCTGTGCATTGATTTTGTATCCTGCGACTTTGCTGAATTCCTGTATAAACATCACTGTCAGCTATCCATCCATCTTGTCCCTGGGACATTCTAATCTATGAGCCATCACCATGGGACCCTTCAGATCAAGTCACCTTGATTGTGATCTTGGCCCTTTCCATTATAAGAATCACATTTATTTTGCTTCTGAAGATTAATTGCTGCCAGTTGGCCTTTACTATTCTGAGATCATTGGATCACTTAGTAACCCACTGATACAAAGCAATTTCAAGAAAGCTGTTCTATTACTGTCCTAACGGATGGAAGTCTGCACTGAGCTTCTAAGATCTGCTGTTCAGTAGAGTCTTCATTGTGACCTCGGTAAAGGAGTATCTATCTCTGTGTCCTTCCAGTGAATAGTCATTTAGTTTGGTTTTCTGGTCTCAAATAATAAATCCATTCTAGCATTCTCACATCCATTAGTCTTTTGGCTCCTCTTCAATTTCCTATCCAGGCAGCCTTGCATCTCCCTCTCATGTACTGTGCACCATCATTGTGAACAGTCTTCAAGGAAACCAAAAGTGGATTAGAACTGGTTCCAGGTCTTTGCCAGAGCAGTAAATCGTGAATCTTTGTTCAGGCTATGTTGAGACAAGACCCAAGTTATTGGTCTTAGTAAAAAAAGAAATGAGTGGTAGTGGGTTTTGAAGAGGAAAAATCAATGCTCTTTAAGGCATGTGACTCAGTTATGGCCTTTTTAAGAGTGTTTAGACAGTGGGGTTTGCTCTTTGCTAATAAGGGGGAATTCCTTTTGCCAGCACGAAGTATTTAGGAGATCTGAAAGGTTTAATATTCTCAGATTCCTTCATTTACTGGTTGAGGGGTGCCCTCAGGGCACTAATTTTCCTTCACTTCTAGTCCCCACAGGAGTGCAGAGCTTGCTTCCTCCTGTTCTCCATGCCACAATGTCAGAGAAGATCCAAAATAGTAAGTGAAAAATAGGTGGCGTGTCCTTGCGGGGAGAAGTTGCCAGTGATTCAGAGACCATATGAACCGTTTTCTATAACCATAGTTAGAATCAGACGTGAGGCCAAGAGTGTGTGAAACAGTGTACAGAGGTGTCTGAAATAAATAGGAAGAAGAGGGAAAAGAAGTGGAGGAAGAAGACTGGCCTTAAGTTAATTGTCCAAGGTAGCTCTAGTACTTGGTAGAATATTAGAATTAAAATCTAGTCTGTCTGACTCCAGATGTCATCTCTTAACCACTGTTACTTTTCTGGGCAACAGAAAATACAAGAATGAATATTTTGACACTCAAGTAGGAGGGCAGAGCTGAGCTCAGCAGCCATCTGTGGATGCTTCACCTTCAGCTTTCAAAAGAATATAGCTGCCTAGAAAGCTACTGATCCAAAGTTTCAGTGCCTTCTGGAAATTCAAAGCTTGATAGCACTTATCCAATATGGCAAAGTTCCCTAAGGAGCTCCAAGGTCTTTAAAGCTTTCCCTAATCAAGCCTAAGTATTTGTTCTTCGAACACTAAATTTTCTACCACTCCAGAGTCTTTGCTCTAGGGATTACTTCTACCAGGACTTTCTTTCCCTGTCTCTTTGTATGGTGGACTCCTTCAAGGATCAGGCTAAGTGCCATCTCCTCAGAGAAGCTGTCCCTGACTACCTCATCTAAAGGAGGTGTGGCCCTCTCCTCTGCCAGTGTCATTTACTACATTGTCCTAATCTTGTTCTTCATAGCACCACCAAAGGCTTCAACAATTTGGTATTTGTTTATAAGCTTACTATTTGACTACCTCACTGGAACACAAACACCTTGAGGACATTACCATTGTATCCCTTGTTCTTAAATTGTGCCAGGCATACAGGAGACACTCCAGAAATATTTGCTGGATGAACAAGTGAAAGCCATTAAATGAGCAATTGTTTTCTGCTCAATGCCTATGTATGGCTTTCCAGTAATTACCAAATCTCTTAGAGACCTTGGGGACATGATAGCATCAATGGACCGGGGCCATTATCACCAGCACACTGCACAGAATGCAGAACAGACTTTATCCTCTACTGCATGCACTTCTATCTAAACATGACAAAATATTGAACAATTAAACCAATGATAATATTACCAAATGTAGAGACAAAAATTCAGAGGCTTGATAAAGAACAGCAGCCTTTCTGAAATGTGATGCCAGCTTCTCATTTATTCCTTCCCCTGGAAAGGGTTGAGGGGGCATTGTCCATTTGCAGGGGACATCATTGTCCTTGGTGCTAGGAATGAAATGTGGAACTGAGTTGCATGCTAAAAGATTCAGAGTGTTTTAAAACCATCTACACCTCTTCTGACATTCCCAGCAAGGCCTGGAATTATTGATGCTTTTAGCTCTCCTCATTGGTTTTCTCTTCAATTCTTGATTTGACTTGATTTAGAACCTGCCTCTAGAGCACGCATGTGCTCTACTACTCTTTCTGAAATCCCATAGGAGTCTTCAAAGCAGAGTCACGCTAAACCTTATAATCTAGCTGAAATCTCAGTCCTGCTTCTGGTGCTCAGTTTCATAAAACAGAAATGCAGTTTGTCCTGATTATTAGATGCACATTTTATTTTATTTCTTTTTAGAAGATTTTATTTATTTATTTATTTGACAGAGAAAGAAGAGTGTAAGTGGGCAGAGAGGCAGACAGAGAGAGAGGAGGAAGGAGGCCCCCAGCTGAGCAGAGAGCCTGATGTGGGGCTCGAACCCAGGACCCCGGGATCATGACCTGAGCTGAAAGCAGAGGCTTAATCCACTGAGCCACCCAGTCACCCCTAGAGACACATTTTAAATTCGTGATGCCCATGTAGTGACTAGAATATTGAGGTTCGCATTTCGAGACGACCTTGTGCCATTAAAGGTAAACTTCGGAAACTGAATGATCATTGGATTGTTGAGTAAACATCACATCAAAAACCGGAATGTTGGGGCGCCTGGGTGGCTCAGTGGGTTAAGCCGCTGCCTTTGTCTCAGGTCATGATCCCGGGGTCCTGGGATCGAGCACCGCATCGGGCTCTCTGCTCAGCCGGGAGCCTGCTTCCTTCTCTCTCTCTCTGCCTGCCTCTCTGCCTGCTTGTGATTTCTCTCTGTCAAATAAATAAATAAAATCTTTAAAAAAAAAAAAAAAGCGGAATGTTATCATTCTGGGAAACATTTCATTCAGGGTCAAAAGCACCAGAGTTCTAATCCAGACTGCTACTCATTACTCTGTGAACGTGAATATATAGGACTTAACCTCTTGAGTGTTCAATTCCATCAGCTATTAAAAGAACAGAGTAAAAATAGTATCCACTTTGTGAGGTTGTGAGCATGAAACGAACAAATGCACATAAAGCCCTTAGCCCAGCATGTGGCCCTGGAAAGCACTCGATAAATGTTAGCTGTTAATGATACCAATAAAAATCTACTTGGCACACCTTTCCCTGTTTCTCCACCTGGACACCCTCCTTTCATTCTTCAAGACTGTTCAAAATTGTTTCTCTCTGCTTCCTCCACAAGTGGCCTTAGTTGCCCTCCTTGCCGTGCCGCCATTGTTCATATTTCTATGCTGCTGCCATTACTATTCATGTCTGTATTCCAGGGACGAACCCGCAATAGTTATTCAATAAATCCTCATTGAATGAACACATACCCTCTGCACATGACCCTTGACCTCACCTGAATCTCACAGCGGCTTATTGTAAAGTGAGATTTCTGAAGCTCTAAATTGTTGGAGAAATTACTGCTTTATGGGCGCCAGACGCACAGAGAAAAGCCTTCACATTCAACGCCTTGACCGACTCTGTTCCCCAGGCTTTGTCCAGTGGGAAGAGATCTCAGTGTTCAACCTTAAAAGCAAAGGTTTTTTTTTGTTTTTTTTTTTTAATTTTTTATTTTTTATAAACATATATTTTTATCCCCAGGGGTACAGGTCTGTGAATCACCAGGTTTACACACTTCACAGCACTCACCAAAGCACATACCCTCCCCAGTGTCCATAATCCCACCCCCTTCTCCCAAACCCCCTCCCCCCAGCAACCCTCAGTTTGTTTTGTGAGATTAAGAGTCACTTATGGTTTGTCTCCCTCCCAATCCCATCTTGTTTCATTGATTCTTCTCGTACCCACTTAAGCCCCCATGTTGCATCACCACTTCCTCATATCAGGGAGATCATATAATAGTTGTCTTTCTCTGCTTGACTTATTTCGCTAAGCTTGATACGCTCTAGTTCCATCCATGTTGTTGCAAATGGCAAGATTTCATTTCTTTTGATGGCTGCATAGTATTCCATTGTGTATATATACCACATCTTCTTGATCCATTCATCTGTTGATGGACATCTAGGTTCTTTCCATAGTTTGGCTATTGTGGACATTGCTGCTATAAACATTCGGGTGCACGTGCTCCTTTGGATCACTACGTTTGTATCTTTAGGGTAAATACCCAATAGTGCAATTGCTGGGTCATAGGGCAGTTCTATTTTCAACATTTTGAGGAACCTCCATGCTGTTTTCCAGAGTAAAAGCAAAGTTTTAACACGGCTAACATATTTGGAAAAAACGCTGGCCCTGAAAGTAAAGTCAGGATCTTGGAGCCGCAATTAGTAGACGCTTCTGCTTGAGATTTGAAAAGCAGTTGCAGGAAATGTGTTGATAATTCTAGTAGGTCATTAAGGCAAGTCTTTTCTAAAATACCTGCTGCTGAAGTCAGCTCACTCATTATAAGGCTCTTAATATTTAATTTCCTCAGTTCCTTGCCTGACTGGTAAAGATCTCCTTCATCCTAAACCTCTTCTCCTTCACTGTCATTAGAGTCTCATGGTTTCGGAAACGTGTGACTTTCCTCACGCCCCCGCCCCAATGCTCAGTGAAGAATGAGGACTGTGTGACCCTTAGGACCTTTCCAACTCTGAAATTCTATGATTCTGTGATTCCTTCAACCAGATAAATTGTTACTGGTTTTCATGATTCACACCGGGATAAGAGAGGCCGTTGGACCTGTTCAGGAATGAATGGCGCACGTAACTGTGTGAATTATGCTGCATAAAGATCTTATCAGTTGGTTCAAAAGGGGGCAACAACATAGGACTATTTGAATTGTGCAGCTGAAGATTCTAGAAGGTTCTGAGTCCAAAACCTTAGTGATTATTGAAGCCAAACTTGCTGCCCTGCATCATCTTGAGACAAGCTCCATTTCAGGATTCTTGGCCAACCAGCTTTGTAAACTTTTCATTTCAACATCCCTTTATCCTTCCTTAGGCTATATATTGCCTAAAAACAACACCAAATGAATGACCAAGAGCAGAGGAATCTGCTGAATCACTCTGGACTCTCTCTGTCTCTCTGTTGGTTTCCCCCTGCCTTTTTTTTCTTTTTTCCTGAGAGATTTTATTTCTGACAAGTCTCCCTAAGAGTCATCTCATGAATCATCTTACTTCCTTGGAGAATGTCTGCTCGCAGAGGCTGTGAACCCTCCAGGGAAAGTTGTTTCTGGCTGAGGTGCAGGCTGTGCAAATCATGAAAATGATTTAGCTCTAGCTGAGAAAGCACGACTTAAATGAAGCTTCACCTCTTTCTTCACTATTGTGTTCGGCTTTTGCAGCTTTACACTCCTTCATTTATTCATACCTTCATTTATCCTTTCCCTCACTTTTTTTATGCACTTGCTCGTTCAGGGTTCAACATTAAACCACTCCAGGATAGTTCTTGCTTTATTCAAATGTTACTTGATTTTCCATTCTGCTTAAAGCTG
Organism: Mustela nigripes; assembly: GCF_022355385.1. NCBI lineage: Eukaryota > Metazoa > Chordata > Mammalia > Carnivora > Mustelidae > Mustela > Mustela nigripes. The sequence continues at coordinate 176,040,285 of NC_081559.1, read as the reverse complement.
AGTACATGAACTAAATGATGCATTTCTCCCTCTTAGGTCTTTTTCATGCATTACACGGGTAATGTGTCATCTTAAAATCTGGAATATATGTGCTCTAATGGGGCCATTGTTAGGACCCCAACCTTGATTATCTTACTATGTGCCAGGGCCTCTGCTCAGCTTTTGTAACAGAATCCCCTGGATTTACACAATACCCTCATGAGCAGTCATTATTATTCTTTGTTTCCTTATCGCAAACTCTGGCAAAGAGAAGATCGTGCCATATTATTCATTCTCTCCTTGATGGCCATACCCAGTGCCTGGCAGATACTAAGTGCTTATTCATTCATACATGCATTTATCAAAAATCATCACCAGCCCACCATGAACCTGGCACTATATTGGCCTGTGGGGATGAGGGTAAGTCCCAGGTGGACATGGTCCGTGACTTTATAGAGCTTACACTGTAGTTGAGGAGATGATAAATGTTTGGTGGATGAATATGTGAAAGCAGAGACTAAGGTTAAGGGGAATTAAGCAACTTTTAATTAGTAGCAAAATTAAGATTCACAGCCAGGTCTTATGCCCTTCCGTGATACTTCATGTAGGACAGTTTTAGGCAGAATACTTGTCTTAAGGAGCTGACAGTCTGAAGAGAAGAAGTACTGTGGGAGAGGACAGGAAGCCAAATAACCAAACATTCACAATGTAAACTATTTGACATTTAGTGAATCCCTGTGATATGCCAGGTACTGTTTGAATGGATTTCTGAATATTGACTCTTCTAAGTCTTAGAACAATTTGGGGGCAAGTAGAATCTAGTGCCTAATTACAGATAAGGAAAAGAGGCACAGAGACAGTATGTGAGTTTCCCAAGATCATTCAGCCAGGAAACGGTAGACTGTGAATCCTGGGAGCTTGATGCAATAGTGTATAATTTGTCACCGTGTTATAGTACACTCCTCAGTGTGACACTGTGCTAGGAGCTGTGCCAGCCTCTTCGGATTCCAAGACAAATAAGATATTCCCTGCATCTTTATTTTTATTATTAAAGTTTATTGAGATTTCCTTAGTATACAAAAAGTTGTATATACTTAATATATACATTTTGTTGAGTTTGAAGATACACATATACCCATACCATTACCACACAAAAAGGTAATAAATGTATCCACTGCCTCCAAAGGATTCCTTGTGTCCTCTTGCTATGTGTGTGTGTGTGTGTGTGTGTGTGTGTGTGTGGCTGGAACTCTTAACATAAAATCTATCCTCTTACCAAAAGTTTTTAAGTGCATGATACAATGTTGTACACATTATGTTGTACCAGGAAATTATAGAGTTGGAACTCTGCACTTTCCTTGGCAACCATCATTTTATTCTGTACTTCTATGACTTTGGCTATTTTTGATATCTCATCTAAGTGAAACCATGCATTTTTGTCCTTTCTGCCTCATTTTTTTCACTTAGGATGATGTCCATCATATTGTCACAAATAGTAGGTTTCCTTTTTTTTAAGGCCGACAAAAGTCTTTTAATTAAAGCTTTTAATATTTCCTTGTGTATATATATATATATATATATATCACATATATATATATATATATATCACATATATATATATATATATATATATCACATTTTCTTTATCCATTCATCTATCTATGGACATTTTCTTTTTCTTTAAGATTTTATTTATTTTTTAGAGATAGAGAGAGTGAGAGTGGCAGAGGCAGGACAGGGAGAGGGACAAGCAGACTCCATTCTGAGCACAGAGCCTGACACGGAGTTCGATCCCATGACCCCAAGATCATGACCTAAGCCAAAATCAAGTCAGATGATTAACCAACTGAGCCACCCAGGTGCCCCTCTATTGACACTTAGTTGTCTCCAAGTCCTGGCTATTGTGAAAATGCTGCAAATCTTGGCTGTTGTAACCATGCTGACCTTGAAGAGTACTCACTAGCTGTGGTAGGCTGAATTACTAGCCTCTGCCTTCACACCTTTTCCATGACCTTGTGTATGCTGAGTGTGTTTCCCACACCTTAACTTTGGACATATGACTTGCTTTGGCCAACGGCATGTAGGTGGAATAGACTGTGACCCTTCCAACCCTAGGCCCTAAACATCACAACAGGTTGTGTATGCTGAGAGTGTATGCTGAGAGTGTTTCCCACACCTTGACTTTGGACATATGACTTGCTTTGGCCAACGGCATGTAGGTGGAATAGACTGTGACCCTTCCAACCCTAGGCCCTAAACATCACAACAGGTTTCTGCTTGCTTTCTTTTGCCACTGCCTTCTCTATGGGAAGAACATGGCCCGGCCACCTCTCTGGTCCAAAGAGGAAGAGAAGAATGACCTGGCTGACAAACAGCCTTACAGTTTGAAGCAGAGCTACCCCAGTGAGCTGAGCTGAGCCTAGTCTAGATCAGCTGACCTCCAACCTATGGACCAATGCAGAAAGAAATCCAACTGAGATCAGCAAAATCATCCTGGCCAATGTGCAGAAACATAAGTGAAAAATGCCCATTATTTATTATTATATCATTATAAGCCAGAATGCACTATATGTGCATTTGTTTTCTAGGGCTTCCTAACCTTCCTAACCTTCCTAACACAATACTACATACTGGGTGGCTTAAACAGCAAAAATTTATTTTCTCACAGTTCTGGAATCTAGAAGTCGAAGATCAAGTTATCAGCAGGTTGGGATTCTTCTGATGCCTCCCTCTTCTGCTTGCAGGGGGCTGTCTTCTCACTGTGTCCTCTTGTGGCCCTCCCGTGTGTACACATGTGTGTGTGCTAATCTCTTCTTATAAGGAACTAATACTCGAGTCAAGCCCATCCTTATGACCTTAATTTCCTTTAGATACTTCCTTAAAGGCTCTTTCTCCAAACATGGTCACATCTGAGGTATCAGGGGCTAGATTTGGGTGGGATGCAAGTAAGTCTACAGCAATATGCTTATGAGATTCTGTATTCTTTGTTACACAGAAACAGCTGACCAGTACAGGTGCGGAGGGCCAGTTTTATCTAAGGAGCCAAGGTGATTTCTGGGCATGAAAATATAGTCTCTACCTCTTTCTTCCCCAGTATTAAAAGGTATTAAAATCTTTTTTGGTGGACACTGGTAGTCCAGACCAGGTCTCACGAAAGGGAAGGGCGGTGAGGTCTCAGAGTTATCAATATTGTCACAGTAGGAAGGAATAGATCAGTGTGCCCTAAACCAGGAAGGTTGGTTAAAAGGGGAATAGTGGTCTGGATCTATGAGGCTGTCACCCAGCCATGCAGGTGACCGATAACATGCCCCAAGGAAATAGATATTTGAGTACACTTAAAAGCCAAAATGCTGAGAGGGCACATTCAATCTGGTGTAAGGTACTAATGCCTAGTGTCATGTCGAGGAAAGGACAGGTCTGAGTTTCAGCATCTAGAATGTCCATTGTTTCCTACCCATGAATGAGCTCCTCAGGGGATCCTTGGACACACCATGGAGAGGAAGCATTTATGATGTGATAGATCAGTCTGGGCACTTGCATGTCTCAGCAATTGTACTCTATAGGTGTGCTATTCCAAGTCTGGCCCTTAGCCTGGCAGCATCAACTTCCCCTGGAACTTGTTAGAAATACAGAGTCACAGGCTCAAGCTGCTCAGTCAGACTCTGCATTCGAGCAAGATCCTGAGGATTCTTACACATAATCAAATTTGAAAAGCACTGCCCTAGAAGACAGTACTGTCAGGGGAGGGAAGTGTTAGGGTAAGTTAAATGGTAAACTGAGACGCCCTAGTTACAGCAGAATTCCCCTGTGAATGTTGTTTCATCTAGAAACCTAATCAGGTTATCTATTGGTATCATGGCCAGTTTTATGTGTCAGTTTGCTTTACCTACAGTCCTGTTCAATCAAACACTAATCAAAGTGTTGCTCTGAAGATAATTGGGAGATTGGAGGTTTTTTTTTTTTGGGGGGGGGGGGAACACCTTTATATATTGCTATGGGGAAGTCTCCTGCCTATCTGATTGTTTTTCCTTTGCAAATGACATGGTTTTATTTGTGGCTGTTCTGTTCTGTTCTGTTCTGTTTGTTGCTGTGGCTGTAGACTTTGTTTTCAAAGTCTAATAGTTTTATTAATGTGTCTCAGAGATGGCTAACCCAGATCAGATCAGTTTTCAGTACACAGTGGGTTCCTTTCAATATGTGGAAATAGAACTTCCCTTATTTAGAGAAAAATATCTTGGATTGTTCTGTTTTATTGTTTAGTTTTTCTTTTTCAGACTCCAATTATGTGTATATTAGATCTTTGCCCACCCCAGATACTTTTTCTTAGACCTTTTTAGTTTATTTTCATTCTCTTTGCTGTTTTCATTCTCTTGACTCTCTAAGAGTCATTAAATTTCAAATGCAGTGTTTTCTTTCTCAGGGAATTTTTAATGTAATCTTCATTTCTAAGATGAATTTGACTTTTCTACAATATCTTTCCTGAGTTCAGTCATGTAACATCTTCCTGGTTTTTGCTGTTATTGTTGTTGTTCATATTTGTTATGAGTTTTAATTTCTGATATGATATTATTTCACATCTGCAAATTTCTATTTTTGGGTATTTAATACAGGTGGGAATATTATGTTACACATCACCGCCTTTTCTTTTATTTCATGATTAGCATTTGAGGGGCTTTTTTCAACAGCTGATATATTTTGGGTTTTATTTCTTGTGAGTCTAATTTTGTATGATTGCCATGTGCTTTTTCCGCTTATTTTGAATGTCTAATTTTCCAGACCAGCAATGGCAGTTGTATCCACCCAAAAAATGAGTTTTGAGAGGTTTACTGGGTACCTTAGTTCAAGACTACCCTCTTCTGTTGGCATGGTGAAGTACAGTTTCTCTAATTTTGTTGTTTTTGTTCGAGAAGATTTCTGTTTATTCTGCTTTGTGATATTCTCTCTCTCTCTCTCTCTCTCTCTCTCACACACACACACACACACACACACACACACACACACTTGGCAGAAGTCTCAATTTCCTACTTTTATTTCCCTTTTCCCTTCATGTTCTTCATGTTTTCAACTCATGGTGGGTCTTTCATGGTGGGTGTTACTTTAGGGCAATCTGTGTGGACTCTGCTCCCTCTATGGTCCCTGCTCCTCTTTCCTATGACCTCTTTAATAGCTGTCCCTGCCTGTTCTCCAGATCTGGATTTTTAAAAATATCCCAGTTGTTAGTATTTCAAGGTCATAGTTTTATATTTTCTGTTCCTTATATATGTAGAAAGCGTAGATTACGGGAGGTTTAATTTGCTGCTCTTTATTTATCCAGATGAGTTTTGGGGAACATGTGAGGACAATCTGATTTTGGAGGCCACCCTTATTCTGTGTCAAACCAGAAAGACCCGATGATTAGAAATGAAGCAAAACAGGGTCAAAAGGAGGATTTGGAAAGATAAAGCTTGTGACAGAGCTCAGAAATGTAAACACATTTGGCTACCCATTTGAACTTCTCAGATCAAGAAAAAAACCAAGATGAGCTGTTTTCTTCTTAGCTCAGGTGCAAGCAATTCTCCAGCGCACCCACTCTTGCTTCTTTCTTCTTACTCCGCATCCATCCTGACCTCACCCTGGCTCAGAGGGGGTGGGGCAGGGAGTTGGTTACTGGGGCGGGGGCGGGGGCGGGGCTTCGTGAGTACCAGACTTCCACCGTCCTCCCGCCTAACTGGGCAGCTTCTATAGTTTTTTCACTTCCCAGGTTTATATAGCGCCCATTGGACTCAGGCCCTCTCAATGAGTGAATTTTTACTGACTTCCGGTTCTCCCCAAGTATCAGCTCTTTCAGGAAGCCTTCTGTGGCGGCCTGGCCTGAGAGCTCAGTTGGGGGTGTCCCCTCTGCACACATCCGCATCCGCGGACCTGACGTGTTATTCTGCCGTGAATTCGCCTCTACCTACAAAGTCTAGATGCTTCACGGATCCCTCTTCATCTTTTTATTTCCCACTATCTTTCACAGCATCTGACATTTACTAAATGCTTAAATAAACCAGAATAAAATATTCTGGTGTGTCTCACAAGAGGGCAAAATGATGGATAGAGAAAGGAATGCAGCTGCTCTGGAAGAGCTTGTGCTCTGAGTGGTCCCAGTCTGTGGGAATTGGGCTTCCTGACTCTTGTGTTACGGTTGGAAGGTCACTCGTCTCTACAGAATAGCGACTTAGCTTGTGCCCCTGACTCCAGGACCACGTGGACACAAATAACTGAGCAGACCTCCCTCAGAGCCTGGAAGCAGGGAGCACTTTGCGGAGTGAGGGCTCAGGTGATCTCCTTTCTATTCTTGTCTCCAGCCAGGTCCCATTTGGGACACACAAAAGAATGTCCCTTCTCTCGGTGAAGCTAAATAGGAAGAGCAAATCTGTCCTCAGAGTCTGAAGGAAGAAATGTCCTCTTCAGGTAGAGGTGGAATAAAATTCATACAACCTAGTTTTCTGCCCTCCCTCATAATCTTTAATTGCATTTAAGAAGAGTATTTGGTATCAAAGGACTACTTGCTTTTTTGCCCAAGATCAATATAATTCTTGAAGTCAGAAGTCTGTTCCTTTTCTCTTCTCTAGAGATGCCTGAGATGATAAGTCATCAAAACACAGAAGTTAGTACTCAAGACCTTGTGATCCACCAGCCTACTCATTTGAGTCAAACACTGACTTGCTCCTTAATTACGGCGCTGGATAATGGCACAACAAGTAGTGAAATCAGTATCTCAAGTCAAAGCTATGTGTTCTTTCTATATGTGTATATCTTAATATAAAAGTAATCCAAATATATATTATTTATTTCTATATTATTATATATGTATAGAAGTATAAATTATATTTAATTATATTTTATTACTATATTTTAAAATATATTTAAAATTTTATATATATATAGAGAGAGAATCTCTGGTTCAAGCCAGGACAGTGGCCTCTCCCCCTTAAAGCCCCTAATATATTCTTCTTGGCTAAGGAGTTCCAAGGGGCAGTTTGAAAACCACTTTATTGCATTGTGTACCCTTGAGATTATAAATATGAATTCCCCCTGTCATCCTCCACCAAAGTTTGAGTTGGACACATTTGTTGCTTTATTTTTCTCACAAAAAAGAAAATAAAACATTCTTTAAGAAAATGAAAAAGTAAGCAGGAGTTCTTCCAAGTTTTTCCAGGCCTTTACATCATTCTCCATCAGCTACAATTTTCTCTTCCAAATTTTCCACTTAGGAAGGAAGAGTTGATAACCAATTTGGGTCCTTTTGAAGAATTTGCTGTTTCAAAATACCACCTTCTACTCTTTTTTTATCTAGGTCTTTTCATAACGGGGCAACTCTATTTTCTTTGGACATAGAGAGCAGTAATTCACAGTCTCAGTTTTGCCACACCCCAGAGTGTTTTCATCCATAAAGCAGTGTCAAGAGATTGTCAAAACAAAATTAATTGATATTGAAACAATAAATTCCTGACACATAATATTTTCAAAAGGTGAAAGGGAGGGTATGTCACAGAATAGAGCAAAATGAGAGTGTCCCAAAGGGTGGGAATTGTGGATACAATGGGAAAATGAATTATCTCTTACTCTAAAACCATCCATGTTTTTAAAACCCTGCAGGTTTTAGAAGGGGTATTAAAAAACCCAACAACCCAGAATTGTCAAAACAAGAAACCACATCTTCTTACAAGTCAAGGCCCTCCACAGCATTTGTGACAGTTTGAACACCAACGGAAGTTTTTTTTTATCACCCAATTTAACATGCACAGGCATTTCAGATCTGTCACTGGAAGCAGGATGATGTCAGTGAGAAAATCTGGTGGTGTTTCATTTTCACAAGTTTCTTAGGATCCGAAATGGTGCTGTTTGTTGAGCATGTCACCGCAGAAGTTGGGGGGAGTTGGTAATAATTAGTGATCTAAGAAACAAGGCTTGTCGTGAGGTTAAGAATCGAAAAATGCTTATTAACAAGCAGAAGGGCTGTCAAAGGGAGGGAGGCATGAGACAAACATGCTTTTTTCTCCTGGAGGTTCCAGTCTTTTTGGAAGCTTTGGAATTCTGTTCTCTGGGCCATCCATGTGGTATGACTGGAGCCAGACAGTCACACTTTGGGGGACACCATGCTTGAGAAACAGGTCATAACATGGGGCATCTTTTCATCCCAAGCCATTTGTGTCTTGTCTTTCAGACTAAGGGGGCTCCTCTACTTTAAATGTTTAGTTGAAACATGCGTACAAGCTCTATACCAACAAAGATGCTTTGAAATACACACAACAGTCATGAGGTTCTTAGGAATATTTCATATTTCTAGGCCAATTTAATTCTCTGCATCATGTTAAGGAGCAATGTTCTTCCCAATTAAATTTTTCTTTGCATTAAAAGTAGCACCTAATTATTCTAAAATGGTTTTGTGTCTATTCGTCTGGTGTCCTCATGAACAATGTAAAGTTTCACGTAATTTATTTAGCTAGTATCTTGCCATGTAAGAGAGAGCCCCTCAATATCCATTTGTTCCTTTCCATTACTAACAGAATCCAAGTTTTATTGGGGGGTGGCAATGATTAGAGTTCAAAGAAGACATTTCCCAGATATTTTTTCAGCTAGGTGTGGCCATGAAATTAAATTCTTGCAATGACTTGTGAACAATAAGTTGTTTGATGGTAATGGTGATAACTCATGAATGTGCCCGTTTAATTCAGCTTCCTCCTCCCTGCAGTCTGGCCTTGGTTCTCATGGTTGGAGTTCTAGTAACTGACATATTCCATGAAGTGTTTTGAAGGTGGAAAGTATGCTCTCGGACAGTAGAGAAGACAGGTGAAGGTTTGGTTTCTGACAATTTCGTAGGATGGCCACACTAGTCTTAACCGCTAAGCTCTGGGGCTTCAAGTTACGTGAGAGAATAAACACCTGTTTTTTTTTTTTTAACATATAATGTATTATTTGCTTCAGGGGTACAGGTCATACACAATTGACAGCAGTCACCATAGCACATACTATCCCCAATGTCCATAACCCAGCCACCCTCTCACTACCCCTCCACCTCCAGCAACCCCCAGTTTGTTTCCTGAGATTAAGTCTCACATGGTTTTTCTCTCTCCCCAGTCCCATCTTGTTTCATTTTTTTCCTCCCTGCCCCCCACAACCTTCTGCCCCACCTGTCAAATTCCTCATATCAGAGAGATGATATGATAATTGTCTTTCTCTGACTTATTTTGCTCAGCATAATACCCTCTAGTTCCACCCACATCGTAGCAAATGGCAAAATTTTGGGTTTTTTTGATGGCTGCATAGTACTCCTGTGTGTGTGTGTGTGTGTGTGTGTGTGTGTGTGTGTATCAATCACATCTTCTTTATCCATTCATCTAGGTTGATGGACATCTAGGTTCTTTCCATCATTTGGCTGTTGTGGACATTGCTGCTATTAACATATTAACATCCGGGTGCACATGTCCCTTTGGATCACTACATTTGTATCTTTAGGGTAAATACCCTGTAGTGCGATTGCTGGGTCGTAGGGTAGCTCTATTTTCAACTTTTTGAGGAGCTTCCTTACTGTTTTCCAGAGTGCACCAGCTTGCATTCCCACCAACGGTGTAGGAGGCTTCCCCTTTCTCCACATCCTCGTCAACATCTGTCATTTCCTGACTTGTTAATTTTAGCCATTCTGACTAGTATGAGGTGGTATCTATCTCATTGTGGTTTTGATTTGTATTCCCTGATGGCAAGTGATGCTGAGCACTTTTTCATGTGTCTGTTGGCCATTTGGATGTCTTCTTTGCAGAAATGTCTGTTCATGCCTTCTGCTCATTTCTTGATTGGATTATTTGTTCTTTGGGAAATACCTAATTTTTTAAAGTTAGTTATAGTCTCTGTTACTGGCAGCTAACTGCAATTTTTAATTAATACACTCCCTTGCTACACATAAACTCAATAAAAGCAGAATGACCTATCATTAGACCTAGTGTCAAAAATATGGTCTTATACAGCAAAGGATTAACAAATGAATGTAATGTATACATTTATAAAATGTGTCATTTAAAAATTCCTCCTTTTAAATAATTTTTAAAATTTCTGTCTTACCAGTTCCATTCGTCTCTGATATGAGCCTTTCCTATGTAAAATTCATGGTTTTGACATTAAGACATTTGTAATTCAGTGTTAGAATCAGATATTTACATATTTAGCTATGAAATACTCATAAGTATTTATATTAGGATGCTTAGTATTGGGAATACATATAACTTAGACCCACTTAAGCTGAGAGCTAATTTATTGGCTTATGTGGCTAGGAAGTTCAAGGTCAAATGGGCTTCCAGCATGGTGAGATCCAGGTGCCTAGACTGTGTCTTCAAGTATAGTGGTACCATCTTCTAGCTATGCTTATTTGTTTTGTTTTGTTTTGTTTTTCTGTAAACCTATTGGCTTCATTTTCTCCAGTTATGAAGAGACTGTCTGTGTGATGGAAAAATTGGCTGTAGGTAGTCCCCCAACAGGTATCACTGTTGCTTATGTTATTGTAGACAGAGAAGCTGTCTGTCCCAAATTTAATGGGTTTTCTGAATGGGTTTTGTCCTCTTGGACTAGTCACTGTGGACAGATTTTGGTCACCTCACCTATGCACTCTGATTTATGGTCATACTAGAATCACTTGGGATTAGGGAGTGGTAGACCAGCCCAGCCTCCCCCACAGTTTTCAGGGGTCTCTAACTGAGCCATAGCCTCAGAAACATGGCTCTTACCCTTCCATGATCCTTTGTTTCTTCTAGGGTGTTGGGACTATATGGCATTTTATTTATCTAGGACCAACAAAAGACTACTCAGCTATGTATCACAAGACTTACAAGAGTCCTGTAGCTTATTAACTGGCTTTGTATCCTTAAAAGTTACTTACTCTTTGGGTGCCTGGCTGGCTCAGTTGGCTAACTCTTGATCTCAGTTCAGGTCTTGGTTTCAGAGCCATGACTTGGAGCCCCATATTGGTATCCATGCTGGGCATAGAGCCATTTTAAAAAATACTCTCTCTGCTATAAACATTGGGGTACAGATGGCCCCTCTTTTCACTACATCTGTATCTTTGGGGTAAATACCCAGTAGTGCAATTTCAGGGTCATAGGTAAGTTCTATTTTTAATTTCTTGAGGAATCTCCACACTGTTTTCCAAAGACCACGAGAGACCATGGACTCTGAAAAAGAATCTGAGGGTTTTGAATGGGCGGGAGGTGGGAGGTTTGGGTACCAGGTGGTGGGTATTATAGAGGGCACAGATTGCATGGAGCACTGGGTGTGGTGCAAAAATAATGAATACTGTTATACTGAAAATAAATAAAAAATAAATTTAAAAAAATTCTCACTCTGTCTTGTTGAAGGACTTGATACTCCTTAAAGATCACTTCAAATCCTAAAACTTTATAACTATGACTCCTATGGCTCTACAGTTTTGCCTAAGCCATGTGTCTTGCTCTAGGAATAGTTTTTACCCCTGCATATTTATATATGTAAACTCTGTCTGGAAAATAGTTTAACTCTGTCCTATTGAAAGGAAGATCTTGAGTTACACACACAATTAAGAAAACTGGACTTGAAGTCCCTAAAAAATGTGGCTTCCTTCATAATAGCTAAAGAAAATTAATGAGTTTGCTTAAGTGTCCTCTAATCAGGAGCAAGAAAAATGGGATCTTATTGATGGCTAAATGTTCTTTTTAAAAATTTATTAATACTGATTGGGAAGCTATTATTTGGAAAGAAGGAGGAAAGAATGTATCCATGAGGCTTGCTCTCTCTTACAAGGTCTATCTGGTATCTCAGGTATGCATGCCAAATTACACAATTAAAATAACATATATAAAGAGCTGTTGCTTTGATAAGTGAACATCTGTCTGATTTTCCACATTCTCACCAAATCAATGTCTAGAGAAAAATTGTATAAATTAGAATATGTCATCTGTTGCTGCTGCTTCAAGTTATGATTGAATTAGTCCTAAATCTCATCTGGAAGTTTTGGAATTTTCCCAGATAGAATAATGCTAAGGACAGTAAGAGCTAAGTCTTCACTAGAGGTGGACATTTAAAAAAAAGTCTGGAATACCAGTATAGTTAACATATAGTGTGACCTGAGCTTCCGGTGTACAACAGAGTGACTCAGCAACCCTGTACATCACTCAGTGCTCATCACGATAAGTGCATTCCCCTACCCTTTACCTACTTCACCCTAAAGCTGGACACCTAAGCCTTTCTTCTGCAGAGAAGCAGGTCTCTTCCCCTGTAGTTAATACCCAAATATGTTTTCTTCTTTTATTGTTTCTCAGTTTTTTTTTTTTTTTTAAGGTTTTACTTATTTGACAGAGATCGCAAGTGGGCAGAGAGGCAAGCAGAGAGAGAGAGAAAGAGGAGGATGCAGGCTCCCCGCGGGGTAGAGAGCCCAATGTGGGACTCAATCCCAGGACCCTGAGATCATGACCCGAGCTGAAGGCAGAGGCTTAACCTACTGAGCCACCCAGGTGTCCCTGTTTCTCAGTTTCAAGATTATCTCCCACCATCCCAGCTTTTCTTCTTTCTCTATTCCTCCATTCTCTATTTGTGATACACATCACAGGTGTCACATTGCTTTGTGTTCTCACTCAGAGACTTGAGTAAGAGGATTGGGTTCTTGAGCATTCCTCTGTGTCTAGCACAGTACCTCGCATGAGGAATGTACCAGTGTTTGTTGCACTGACATGATTCTAGGACAAATCTTGCCTCCACCACCAGAAAGAGCAGAGAACCATGTTGTGACTGCGAGTCGGAATTCAGAACTAATCTTAGGAATCACCTAGGAAGGAATGACTGTGTCAACAAATTACTGTCTTGATTTAGCTGAGTTCTATCTACAAAACCATTTCCCTTGATAGGAAAGGTCACAAAGGTATGTCATCCATGTTGTGGTTTAGGCATTTGGGAATGTGGTGGTGAGAGCAGAAGAAACTAAATTCCATATAAACAGGGAGAATGGATTTTTAAATCACTTTTGTTTGAAGTGATTTATTTGGCTTCAGAGTACAGAATTGAAAAGATTCAAGAAAGAGAATGGGCCAAACCACGGTGATTTAGAAATTTCAATTTAAGGAATTCTTTAAGCATTGTGTTGGGAACAACCATAAGAACAGTTTTTCCCATGTGTTATTTTAGGGCTTTGGATTCTTGTCCCATATATATTACGGAATAATATTTAAGAAATACTCTGCAGACTTCATATACTTTGTGATGTACTTGTGACTAATTTAAATGTCATGATAAAAGAAGTTTTCTCTTCTGTTTTATTTGGTCTCTCAAATGTCAAGTGCCATTACAACAGATACCAAGTGCTAACCAATATTTTAAAGTCATGTTGCTTTTTGATCAAATATACTTTACCTGATAATAACTTGCCTAATAAACTGAGTTCTGTCTCTGCCAGCTTCTAAGTGATTAATCTCAGGTAAATAATTTAACTTCTCCCTCGTTTATTCTTATGATGATAAAAGGAAAGAATATATGTAAAGCCCATGGCACAGTACATAAAATGTATTAGAAATTCAATGTGCCACTTTTTCTTTCATAAAAAGAAAAAAATTCTTGGAATGAATTCTTTTTAGCATTCTTCTCCTTAACCGATTAATTCCTTTCAAATATTCTTAAAAATCTCCACAACCCTTATTATTCTAGTCTATCCTAACTGCCTTTTCCTCCTACTCCCCGCGAAGTTGCATAATCAAAAAGAAATTAAGATAGTTTTCAGTCTTTATGATGACTCAGCTCTTTGTATTATATTGAAATATATGTTGTACAGGTGACCACATTTTAAGTAAGGTAATTAGTGCTCACTGAAGGTACTGCAATTAGGATAATTGAGCAAAACTTCTGGTTTCTAAATAGCAACAATAAAATGGGTTGTCTGAATTCTGCATTCAAGTCATTTAGGTAAGCTTTCATACCTCCTCCTAAATTGGGATTACAGAGGATCTAGAAAAGAGTTAAGTCCAGAAAAAGATGATCTTCCATGCTCCTGGTTCATATGGAAAGGGGCATGCGTTGATTCATCATTATGTTTGTGAGGATGTTGTAAAATAAAAGCAAAAACACTCGAGACACAACACTTTGGTAAGTACCATTGTGTTTCAAGTCCTTACACTGAGTTTTTACAGCTCATCTTTGCTTGTTTCTAGCTTTGGGATGATTTCTATGTCTTTGGCAGATTTGAGATGGCTTGATCATTTACTTGAAATTCATGGAGTTGTTAGTGAACTTAACATTTGTACTGAGTACCAGTCCTTCCTGAAGGGAAATTGATATTGTGTCAGTTATAGCTGTAGCCCTAATGAAGAAGATAGTATGAGCCAAGAGATAAAAGCAGTTCATAATATTAGCATTAATTGGTGGATTGCTGTGTTTGAGGCATTGCCTTGAGCTCCTTTCATGTTTTATTGAACTGAGTGATCAACAAGCCCTAATTAATATTATCCCCATTTTAAAGGTGGGAAAATGAAGAGCGGAGAATTGAAATAGATTTTTCACAGCTATATATAGTGATTACTGTAGAGTTTTAATTCCAACCGAAGTAATCTTACTTTATAGTCTCACTTCTTGGCTTTGACAACATCAGATATCCTATATTTTTTTTCACAGCAGACACTGAGGGCTTAATGTGCTAACTTGGGGTCAGTTAGATTTTCACAGGAAAAACTTCTCAGAGACCTCTGTGACTTAGCCCCCACATAGCTTTCCAGACTTAGCTTGTTATAAATCTTTTATGATTGGACGCTTTATCCAAAGTGGGTTCCTAACTTTTCCTCACATCTGTGGCCCTTTCATATCCATTCATTTTCTAATGCTTTTTTCTCTATTTTATGTTTTTGCTTTTTAATCTCTCTCATGACGAACCCTACCCTTCTCTCCAAACCCACTTTTTAAGGACAAATGTTTCTGTGAATTCTTCTGGATCTTTATTTTAGATGAAATCAATTTCTCCTATTCACTTTGCTTGGATTTCTCTTGAATGTGTGGTTTATTCTTATTTGTACTCCTGTCTTTTCTGTTTTACTAGATTATAAATTCTTTAAAGTAACCAGCGCTGCCCCGTGGATGAAGTAGGTACCAAATAACTGTTGAATTGACCTTGACAACCCCGGCTCGCGTGTTGGCAAATGAGCCACACAGGTCATGAGACAGCAGCAGATAACTTCACTTTCCCATTTCAATGCCCAGAAAACAAAGCTGGATCCTCATGTTGATGGGGGCAGAGTGGCACAGCTTTGCTCTTGCTCTGGTACATTTCTCCGTCAAAGGAGGTCTGTTTCTTTTCCCTGCAGCACACATTAGAAACAGTTTACTTCCTTCTCCTCTTTAATGCTACCACCATTCATTCTATCCCCTGGAGTTCTTACTTCACCAAAATAAGAGTGTCATATCCCTAGACATTATCCTTTCCACTGCACCCAAAGACAAGTTCACAGCATCTTTAACCCTTAAAGGCTTTTCCTATTTATTATTACAGAGAACACAGGGACACAAGAGAAAATGTGAAGAAATTAAAAAGCTGAAGTTGCCTGTTGCAAATTTTTCTTTTTTTTTTTTTTTTTAACATGGTGCCAATGGGTTGTTCCTGTCTCTTGCTAAATTACAGACTCAAAGTCACCTTAGATTTTCCTCAGCCTTTATTCTTTGGGGAGTATTGCATGAAAGAAATAATCGTGGCAGGAAGTAGATGTCCATTCAGATGCCCATCTACATCCAAGGAGGTAGGACGGCGTGAGGATCAGAGCCTGTCTTTGGGGTTCTCAGACGTGTGTCTGAATCTTATCTCTGCTACCTGTGTAGGCACGTGACACTGAGAAACCTAACGGAATGACGCTAAGGCTTAAGTTTCTTATTTGTAAAGAGGATTTATTGGGCTTACCTCTCAGAACTGTGGAAAGTTTAAATGAGAAATGTAGGTAGAGGGTTCTGGGTAGGCATTACTGTTCTTCACCATTATCTGTTTTTCTGTTTCTTGGCACAGAGGAGGTTTGCACTTCCCCCCGTCCTTGAAATGAAGAGTGGTCAGGTGACACAGCCAGTGGGATAGGAGCATAAGTAACATATGTCACTTCTACACAGAAATATTTAATTGCTGCTGCTGGTCCTTCCAGTCTTCCTTTTCCCTGGGCAGAAGCACATATTGGTGTGGTGGTGCCAGGAGAGTAAAGAAGCCTAGAGAACTGAAAAGCCCAGAGAGAACTGTATGAGCAGGAAATACACCTTGGTTTCTTCAGCTTTTGGAATTGTGGGTTTAATCTGTTGTGATAGCATAACTTAGTCTGTCCTAATACAGTGCTTAATAGAGTCTAAAATGAAGAATCAAAAACTGATAGTTTTAATAGTTTTCCATGAAAACTGGTCTCAACACAGCCATTAGCATTATACAGCATATTCTCATATAACATTTACCTGCATAGAATTTCTTTACTTCAGTAAAATAATTAGAAACATATGGGGTAACTTTATTTTTTAATAGGAAAACAGTGCATTTCTCCTTGCACATGAAGTCCATTAGTAGTCATCTTTACTGTTTCCTACATCTCTCCTGACAACACCATTCCATGCAACCCCAAATTTAATCTTTCTTTCTTCATGTGAGAAAGCCATTATTTATTTTTTTAATTAAATTATTTTATTTTTTCATAAACATATAATGTATTTTTATCCCCAGGGATACAGGTCTGTTGAAGAGGTCTGTGAATCACCAGGTTTACACACTACACAGCACTCACCATAGCACATACCCTCCCCAATGTCCATAACCCAGCCACCCTGTCCCTCCCCCACTCCCCCCAGCAACCCTCAGTTTGTTTTGTGAAATTAAGAGTCACTTATGTTTTGACTCCCTCCCAATCCCATCTTCTTTTATTTTTTCTTTTCCTACCCCTCAAACCTCTCACGTTGCATCTCCATTTCCTCATATCAGGGAGATCATATGATCATTGTCTTTCTTCGATTGACTTATTTCGCTAAGCATAATACCCTCTAGTTCCATCCACATGCTCGCAAAAGACAAGATTTCATTTCTTTTGATGGCTGCATAGTATTCCATTGTGTATATATATATATATATCACATCTTCTTTATCCATTCATCTGTTGATGATGGACATCTAGGTTCTTTCCATAGTTTGGTTATTGTAGGCATTGCTGCTATAAACATTTGGGTGCATGCGCCCCCTTGGATCACTATGTTTATATCTTCAGGGTAAATACCCAGTAGTGCAATTGTTGGGTCATAGGATACCTCTATTTTCAACTTTTTGAGGGACCTCCATTCTGTTTTCCAGAGTGGTTGCACCAGCTTGCATTCCCACCAACAGTGTAGGAGGGTTTCCCTTTCTCCTCATCCTTGCCAGCATCTGTCATTTCCTGACTTGTTAGTTTTAGCCATTCTGACTGGTGTGAGGTGGTATCTTATTGTGGTTTTGATTTGTATCTCCCTGATGCTGAGTGATGTGAAGCATATTTTCATGTGTCTGTTAGCCATCGGGATATCTTCTTTGCAGAAATGTCTGTTCATGTTCTCTACCCATTTCTTGATTGGATTATTTGCTCTTTGGGTGTTGAGTTTGCTAAGCTCTTTATAGATTTTAGACACTAGCCCTTTATCTGATGTGTTGTTTGCAAATATCTTCTCCCATTCTGTCAGTTGTCTTTTGGTTTTTTTGACTGTTTCCTTTGCTGTGCAAAAGCTTTTGATCTTGATGAAATCCCAATAGTTCATTTTTGCCCTTGCTTCCCTTGCCTTTCCTAGGAAGATGTTGCTGTAGCTGAGGTAGAAGAGTGCTGCCTGTGTTCTCCTCAAGAATTTTGATGGATTCCTTTCTCACACTGAGGTCCTTCATCCATTTTGAGTCATTTTTGTGTGTGGTGTAAGGAAATGGTCTAATTTCATTTTTCTCATGTGGCTGTCCAATTTTTCCAACACCATTTGTTGAAGAAGTTATCTTTTTTCCATTGGACATTCTTTCCTGCTTTGTAGAAGATTAGTTGACCATAGAGTTGAGGGTCTATTTCTGTGCTCTAGATTCTGTTCCATTGATCTATGTGTCTGTTTTGTGCCAGTACCGTACTATCTTGATGATGACAGCTTTGTAATAGAGCTTAAAGTCCGGAATTGTGATGCCACCAACTTTGGCTTTCTGTTTCAACATTCCTTTGGCTATTCGATGTCTTTTCTGGTTCCATATAAATTTTAGGATTATTTGTTCCATTTCTTTGAAAAAAAAAAAGGATGGTATTTTGATAGGGATTGCATTAAACATGTAGATTGCTTTAGGTAGCATAGACATTTTCACAATATCTGTTCTTCCAATCTAGGAGCATGAAACATTTTTCCATTTCTTTGTGTCTTCCTCAGTTTCTTTCATGAGTACTTTATAGTTTTCTAGGTATAGATTCTTTGCCTCTTTGGTTAGGTTTATTCCTAGGTTTCTTATGGTTTTGGGTGCAACTGTAAATGGGATTGACTCCTTAATTTCTCTTTCTTCTGTCTTATTGTTGGTGTAAAGAAATGCAACTGATTTCTGTGCATTGATTTTATATCCTGACACTTTACTGAATTCCTGTACAAGTTCTAGCAGTTTTGGAGAGTAACCTTTTGGGTTTTCCACATATAGTATCATATCATCGGCAAAGAGTGAGAGTTTGACTTCTTTGCCGATTTGGATGCTTTTAATTTCTTTTTGTTATCTGATTGCTGAGGCTAGGACTTCTAGTACTAAGTTGAATAACAGTGGTGATAATGGATATCCCTGCTGTGTTCCTGACCTTAGCAGAAAAGCTTTCAGTTTTTCTCCATTGAGAATGATATTTGCAGTGGGTTTCTCATAGATGGCTTTGATAATATTGAGGTATGTGCCCTCTATCCCTACACTTTGAAGAGGTTTGATCAGGAAGGGATGCTGTACTTTGTTAAATGCTTTTTCAGCATCTATTGAGAGTATCATATGGTTTATGTTCTTTCTTTTATTAATGTATTGTATCACATTGATTGATTTGCAGATGTCAAACCAACCTTGCAGCCCTGGAATAAATCCCACTTGGTTGTGTTGAATAATCCTTTTAATGTACTTTTGAATCCTATTGACTAGTATTTTGGTGAGAATGTTCGCATCTGTGTTCATCAAGGATATTGGTCTGTAGTTCTCTTTTTTGATGGGACCTTTGTCTGGTTTTGGGATCTAGGTGATGCTGGCCTCATAAGATGAGTTTGGAAGTTTTCCTTCCATTTCAATTTTTTGGAACAGTTTCAGGAGAATAGGAATTAATTCTTCTTTAAATGTTTGGTAGAATTCCCCTGGGAAGCCGTCAGACCCTGAGCTTTTTGTTTGTTTGGAGATTTTTGATGACTGTTTTAATCTCCTTACTGGTTATGGATCTGTTCAGGTTTTCTATTTCTTCCTGGTTCAATTGTGGTAGTTTATATGTCTCTAGTAATGCATCCATTTCTTCCAGATTGTCAAATTTGTTGGCATAGAGTTGCTCATAATATTTTCTTATAAGTGTTTGTATTTCTTTGGTATTGGTTGTGATCTCTCCTCTTTCATTCATAATTTTATTTTTGGGTCCTTTCTCTTTTCTTCTTGATAAATCGGGCTAGGGGTTTATCAATCTTATTAATTCTTTCAAAGAACCAGCTCCTAGTTTCATTGATATGTTCTATTGTTTTTTGGGGTTTTTTTTGTTTGTTTGTTTGTTTGTTTGGGTTTTTTGTTTTATTTTGTTTTTGGTTTCTATTTCATTGATTCTGCTCTGATCTTTATGATTTCTCTTCTCCTGCTGGGTTTAGGCTTTCTTTGTTGTTCTTTCTCCAGCTCCTTTAGGTGTAGGGTTAGGTTGTGTATTTGAGACCTTTCTTGTTTCTTGAGAAGGGCTTGTATCGGTATATATTTTCCTCTGAGGACTGCCTTTGCTGTGTCCCACAGATTTTGAATAAATGTGTTTTCATTATCATTTGTTTCCATGAATTTTTTCAATTCTTCTTTAATTTCCTGGTTGACCCATTCATTCTTTAGAAGGATGTGGTTTAGTCTCCATGTATTTGGGTTCTTTCCAAATTTCCTCTTGTGATTGAGTTCTAGCTTCAGAGCATTGTGGTCTGAAAATATACAGGGAATGATCCCAATCTTTTGATACTGGTTGAGACCTGATATGTGACCTAGGATGTGATCTATTCTGGAGAATGTCCCATGTGCCTTAGAGAAGAAGGTGTATTCTGTTGCTTTGGGATGAAATGTTCTGAATATATCTGTGATGTCCATCTGGTCCAGTGTGTCATTTAAGGCCTTTATTTCCTTGTTGATCTTTTGCTTGGATGATCTGTCCATTTAAGTGAGGGGAGTGTTAAAGTCCCCTACTATTACTGTATTATTATCGATGTGTTTCTTTGATTTTGTTATTAATTAGTTTATATAGTTGGCTGCTTCCATGTTAGGGGCATAGATATTTAAAATTGTTAGATCTTGTTGGACAGACCCTTTGAGTATGATATAGTGTCCTTCTTCATCTCATATTATAGCCTTTGGCTTAAAATCTAATTGATCTTATATAAGGATTGCCACTCCAGCTTTCTTCTGACGTCCATTAGCATAGTAAATTGTGTTCCACCCCCTCACTTTAAATCTGGAGGTGTCTTCGGGTCTAAAATGAGTTTCTTGTAGGCAGAATATTGGTGGATTTTGTTTTTGTATCCATTCTGATACCCTGTGTCTTTGGATTGGGGCATTTAGCCCATTTACATTCAGGGTAACTATTGAGAGAGATGAATTTAGTGCCATTGTATTGCCTGTAGGTTGACCGTTACTGTATATTGTCTCTGTTCCTTTCTGATCTACTACTTTTAGGGTCTATCTTTGCTTAGAGGACCCCTTTCAATATTTCCTGTAGGGATGGTTTGGTGTTTGCAAATTCTTTCAGCTTTTGTTTGTCCTGGAAGTATTTTATCTCTCCTTCTATTTTCAGTGATAGCCTAGCTGGATATAGTATTCTTGGCCTCATGTTTTTCTCGTTTAGTGCTCTGAATATATCATGCCAGTTCTTTCTGGCCTGCCAGGTCTCTGTGGATAAGTCCACTGCCAATCTAATATTTTTATTATTGTATGTTACAGACGTCTTTTCCAGGGATGCTTTCAGGGTTTTCTCTTTGTCATTAAGAGTTGTAAATTTTACTATTAGGTGATGGGGTGTGGACCTATTCTTATTGATTTTGAGCTGGGTTCTCTGTACCTCCTGGATTTTGATGCTTGTTCCCTTTGCCATATTAGGGAAATTCTCTACAGTAATTCTCTCCAATATACTTTCTGCTGTCCTCTCTTTTTCTTCTTCTTCTGGAATCCCAATTATTCTAATGTTGTTTCATCTTATGCTGTCACTTATCTCTCAAATTCTTCCGTTATGGTCGAGTATTTGTTTGTCTCTCTTTTGCTCAGCTTCTTTATTCTCTGTCATTTGGTCTTCTATATCACTAATTCTTTCTTCTGCCTCATTTATCCTAGCAGTAAGAGCCTCCATTTTTGATTGCACCTCATTAATAGCTTTTTTGATTTCAACTTGGTTAGATTTTAGTTCTTTTATTTCTCCAGAAAGGCTTTTATATCTCCGGAGAGGGTTTCTCTAATATCTTCCATGCTTTTTTCAAGCCTAGCTAGAACCTTGATAATTGTCATTCTGAACTCTAGATTTGACATATTACCAATGTCCGTATTGATTAAGTCCCTAGCCTTCGGTACTGCCTCTTGTTCTTTTTTTTTTTTTTTTGTGGTGAATTTTTCTGCCTTGTCATTTTGTCCAGATAAGAATATAGGAAGGAGCAAATAAAACACTAAAAGGGTGGCAAAGACCCAAGGAAAATGTGCTTTAACCAAATCAGAAGACACTCAAACTGTGGGAGGGAGAAAGGGGATAAAAAGAAGTTCAGAAAAAAAAAATTAAAAATGGAAAACAAATAAAGAAAAAATTAAAAAAAGAAAAAATATATGTATATATTACACAGGTGACTAGACTAGGGTCACCCACTTAATTTTAGGAGTATTTTGGTCTCTTAGAAGAAACTACTTCCCAAAATTTTAAAGGACGAAAAACATATATAAGGATAAACATAATGAAAGGATGGAATATGCCTATAAAGATGAAAAAAATTTTTTTTAATTTCTAAAAAAGGAGTTGATAAATTAAGTTGGTTGGGAAAATAAAGAAAAAGAAAGTGGAGAGAATTTGCTCAGGCTGGAGACTCTAACAAGCCTGGAGCTAGATTTAGGGTATATTTTGTTCTATTAGAAGAAGTTGTACCCCAAATTTTTTTAGAAGAAAAAACCCTATGTGCATACAAAAAATAAGGTTATATACAATGAAGGATAAAATATGACTAAAATACTGAAAGTTCAAAAAAGATTATTATTTTTTTATGAAAGGTATTGTTAAGATAAACTAGTTAAAAAAACGTTAAAAGAGGAAAGGGTAAAGGTTAAAAAAATTTAGCAGAAGAAAAGAAAATTAATTAACTGCAAGACTAAAGAATCTTGGGGAGAAAGCCATGAATTTCCTGCTTTGCTTTCTCCTCCTTGGATTCCGTTCTCCTTGGTAAGTGAACTTGGTCTTGGCTGAATTTCTTGTTGATCTTCTTGGGGAGGGGTCTGTTGTAGTGATTCTCAAGCGTCTTTGCCCAAGGCAGAATTGCATCACCCTTACCAGGGGCCAGGCTAAGTAATCTGAATAGGGAGCCTTTGTTCCCTGAATGCTTTCCGTAGAGTTCCGGAAGACGGGAATGAAAATGGCGGCCTCCCAGTTTCCGGCCGGGAGGAGCTGAGAGTTCGGGGCCCAACTACTCAGTGCGCCCTCAGAGAAAGCACTCAATCACTCCCGCCTCCCTGGCCTCTGGCTGCGCTCCGAGCTCACCCAGCCTGTGACTGACTCAAGGTAACCCCAAGTTGAGAGCTCACTCCTCAGCTCTGCCTCTGTAGCCGGCTTCCCTGCTCTAATACCTGTGAGCTCTGCAACACTCAGACACTCCCAATCCTTCTGTGACCCCAGGGAACCTGGGGCCACGCTGACCCCACGTGGTCTTCACCCCAGTGTAGCCTCTGGAATGATGTCCCTCAGTGGAGCAGACTTTTAAAAGTCCTGATTTTGTGCTTTATTGTTCTGCTTCTTGCCGGGAGCCGTCCCCTACCCCCACGGTCTATCTTCCCGTCGCTTTTGATTCACTTCTCCGCTGGTCCTACCTTTCAGAAAGTGATTGTCTGTTTCTAGAATTGTTGCTCTTCTTCTCTTCAATCTCCTGTTGGATTTGTAGGTGTTCAGAATGGTTTGATAAGCTATCTAGCTGATCTCCTGCTACCTGATGTCGTCTCAGCCTGTTACTTCTCTGCCATCTTGACTCCTCCCTGCCCTGAGAAAGTCTTTTATGTATGTTGTTTGTTGCCATAAACATCCTTATAAGTAACATGTTTCATTCTTCTAGTTGATGATGATGATTTTTCAAAGGCCATGGAGTTCATAATTTATATAAACCAGTGGATTTCATGACTAGGGTTGGGTCCCTCTTTCCAGTGAGCTGTATAGATATGGTTGGTAATTCAATATTAAAGTGTGGTTTATAGGGACAAGCACTTGTCTCCTTCCCAATGTTACATTCAAGGTCTGATCCAAGCATTCTTGTGATGTGACTTTGATCCAACTTTTTTCTTTTTTGAGCTCCCTGGAGTTTTCTCCCATTGGATTGTAAAAAGTCCTCAACGTTGTGTGGATAATAGCTTTTGACTCCTTATATATGTTGCAGTCTGCCCCCCCCCACATGAACACACCCTTTAGTTTCCCTTCTGATTTTTGTAGATAACAAATCTTATTTCACATTCTAGCTCTTCCTCCACTATCACACCTAATCCATGACATGCTGTTCAACTTTTCTGAGAGTTTGTTGCTCCATCCATGAAATGAGAACAATAATACCTAGCTCGCTACAGCAATGGTAAGGGAGGAATTTAGCTGGTCTATAGCAAGAGGACAATGCATGGCAGTTTCTCTCTGTTTGTATCTCTCCTGGAATATCAAGGTTCTGAACGTCCATATTCCATATGGTCTAAAGAGGATGATTATAAAAAAGACTTTAATATTTCTCACTTTGGAAAATTTAGGCAGACTTTCCTGCGTCCTTCATAAATATTTCTCACTTTTCTGGTGCCTTGCAGTTGCAGTTAGGATATACTCCATTAGCTAGAAGTGAGCTAGAACTTATATACTCCATTAGCTAGAAGTGAGCTAGAACTTTACTACGTCAAGATATCGATTCTCAAAGCAGAATTGCTGTTATTATAGTATTGCTACTAATAAAGTTACCCAATATTTATTGAGCATATACTATGTGCCATATACAATTCTAAGTACAATTTATAAAAATATACTTAAATGTGTGGTATATAGTATATAAGTACATATAGAATTATTGGGAGATGCAGATCATATTACACACACACACACAGAGTCCTGTGAAAACTGTATTAGTATTGTTTCCATCATATCAGTCTGGCTTCAGTCAGGAGTGTTATTTATTTTGACAGAGAAAATTTAACCTAAGGTATCAAATCAAAAAGGTGGCACTGATATATCTCAAGAGTAGTTCCTGTACCTCCAAGGCTATGAAGAAGGAAGGGAAGAAGTTAGAGTAATTTTTTAAAGATTTTATTTATTCATTTGATAGACAGAGATCACAAGTAGGCAGAGAGAGAGGGGGAAGCAGGCTCCCTGCTGAGCAGGGAGCCCAATGCGGGGCTTGATCCCAGGACCCTGGGATCATGACCTGAGCCAAAGGCAGACACTTAACGACTGAGCCACCCAGGTTCCCCAGAAGTTGGAGTTATTAAAAGGTAAGAGTTTGAAGGAAAGGCTCTGTGCATCTGAGACTCAGACCTCGGTGGAGGGGTGCTGCATGGAACTGTGTTCATGTTTCCAAGAAAGGACAGTGAGGCTGATTCTAGGTGTTGGGAGAACTGCAGACCAGAAGCAGTGCTGTTGGCATAGATTATTGTTGAAGAGCCATTGCTGCAGGGACAAGACCGGAAAAGGAATCAAAGCAGGAAGGAGTAAGTGATTCTTCCTCTCCAGTCTTGGAGTCTCCCTTTTAGCATCCTTTTGAGCAGAGCCTAATGGAGAGCCAGCTGGCAAAGGACACATGTGGCTTACGGAGTTCCAACTCTAGCTCAGAAAACAGTAGAGAAGCTGAGAGACAACATTTTAATAATCACCACACTCTACCCCTTCCGGCTATTAAACTACTTCTTCTACACTTAGTTACATTTCAATACAGCAGTAAAAGAGATTTAATTAAGCTCGCACTGAAGAGGCTTTCCTGATACAAACAAAGACACTCTCATCCTCCCAACCAAGAGAATGTGAAGTTCCAATTGTTACCATGTGCATATCTGGAAGAGAGTCACCTCCCCCTCTGAAGTTTTGAAAAGCAAATGAAATGGTCATTTCTATTTGGGTTATGCTAAGGGACCCACATAAAACTTCAAGAAGAGGATCCAGTGAACTCTGATGGAAAGGAGAACTTTTCTTCTCAGTGGTTCTCCTTGTCCATTGACTGGTAGGTTAGGTAGAAGTTTGGTGAAGCTCTTCAGGGCCTTCATTTTCCATCTTATTTTCAGCTCCATGTTCTATCCTGCACTGTCTTTTCCCCCTCTTCCCC
This sequence comes from Mustela nigripes, assembly GCF_022355385.1. Lineage (NCBI taxonomy): Eukaryota > Metazoa > Chordata > Mammalia > Carnivora > Mustelidae > Mustela > Mustela nigripes. The sequence goes on along the minus strand of NC_081559.1, from coordinate 176,014,584 downwards.
ACCTTCCTTTTTTAATTCCTCCCCTACTTCTTTTTCTTCTTTCAGTCTTCTTACATTTACATATCCTTTTAATCAACTTGAATTTGTTTTCTGATAAAATTAGTGGATGAATATACAGAACACAGAATTTTACCATTTTTTTTTTTCCCCAAGAGAGGATCTATGTTTCATGCTCGCCTTCGAGGATAAAAAAATGTTTCTCTCATCCTGGTCTTGTCAGTATTTTTATTTCACATCTTAGGTAATGTAATGAGTAAATAAGCTGAATCTTCTAATTTCTGTTACTTAGATTATTAGTCAGGTCGTATATTTTTTCATGTAGGTTTCATTTAGCTCTTTTTATCATATAGGTTTTTATTTTTTATCTTCTTGTCCTTAGATAATCTTCTTCCAAGGTGGATTGTTCTTATGAATTTTTATGATTTCTTGATCTATTAGAAACACGTATTCATCACACCACAGTTGCAATTTTACACCCAAATTTTATTTCTCTTAAAATTGTGTTTCTGCAATTTCTGCTATTGGATTTGAGTCTTGGAGCAATCAAAGCAGTGAAATTTCTCAAAAATCTATTGTTGATCTTAATGGAAGGATACAGAATGAGTCAGAGATCACCAAGCAGGTGTTCAGCTCATCCCAAAGAGTGTCAGTGTGGTGCTGACAGACATGCTAACCGTTCAGATAGAGTTTCTGAGCGCTTGGTCCTGTCACCAGGTGACATTTTGCCATATAAATGGAAGCTTACATATGACTACATGGCTTCATCTTTTAGAGTGATAACATAGCAACAGCTTTTGTTAGTCTGCAGGAACCAGAAACAGATTGAATTCTTGGCAAGATAGAAGAAAAGAGCTTTCACAAACTCGGCTGGTTATGGTGCTCCCTATGTTGTAAATGCTACTGGAAACCGACCCTGTCAGTGAGGCTTCCCACACTGTGAACAACATATCACCCAGCAACGACCATCTTCTGCGAAGTCTGACAGAAAGAGCAGAACGTGCCAAGGTGAAGATACTAGGAAAGAGGGCATTAAACACTGCCAAATTGCTTTCTTTTCAAAATGGAACACTTAGGAGCAAGCAATAAAAAAATAAACAAACATATATATCACTGCTTTATTTTTATTATTGAAGGTGAGCAAATTCACAGCAAGGCTATCCACAAAATTGAGTATCTACTTCAGTGTATGCCTAGATGTTGGCAGAGGTGAGAAAGGTGATTCAGAGTCTATATCAGGGTCTGGTCAGCTCTGAACAATAATGAAAGATGAACTCAAGTTGGTTTGATTTCCCAACAGTGACCCATTTGATAATCTTGGATGCCTGTGCCATGCCCACACAGGGGGGATGCTCCTTTTCAGTAACAGTATATACCTACCTTTCATCACACATTCATTATCTAAGCTTTTATTATCTATCTTAAATAGGCACTTGCAGTGCCAGATACAGAAGATTCCGTATGATAGATGTCGTAAGTGTGCAACACCCAACTCCCAACTGTTTTCTCACAAATATTTATAACTCTCATAACTTGGAAACCAAAGGAATGAAGTTTTCTTTAAGCAAGATAGAATTCTAGCATTAAATGATGCCATCAGGATCCTCTCTCTTTTTCTCTCTCCTTTTCTTCACTTTTCTACTCCTTTACAGATTTTCATCTCAGGAAGTTTCTCTGTCCAGGACAACAAAGAAGATTCCTGGCAATTTCTTACTTACGTGGGCCATTCAGATTTTATTTTATTTTATCTTTTTTTTTTCTATGTATTTGTTGGGGGGTAGAGAGCACAAGCAGGGGAATGGCAGGTGGAGCAGGCAGAGCAAGCAGAAGGAGAAGCAGACTCCCCACTGAGCAGGGAGCCCGTTGCAGGACTTGATCCCAGGGATCCTGGGATCATGACCTGAGCCAACGACAGACACTTAACCAACTGAGCCACCCAGGTATCCTGAGCCATTCAGATTTTAATGACAGAAGGAAATACACTGTCTTCAAGTGGCCAAATCCCAGAGAAAGGGACTGTGATGGATTCTATTTAAAGCATGTACCTCCATCTCTAGTGGGAAAGATGGGTCTGTGTGATGGAGACACCATCTTGAAAGAGAGAATGGGAGTTTCCAAAAGAAATTTGTTGCAGAGTAAAAAGATTATACCTTTAAAAGTAGATAGTCATTATGTTCAAGAAAAGTACTGTAAGGGCACCTGGGTGGTTCAGTGGGTTAAAGCCTCTGCCTTCGGCTCAGGTCATAATCCCAGGGTCTTGGGATCAAGCCACACATCGGGCTCTCTGCTCAGTAGGGAGCCTACTTCCTTTTCTCTTTGTGCCTGCTTCTCTGCCTACTTGTGATCTCTGTCAAATAAATAAATAAAATCTTCTAACAGAAAAAAAAAAAGGCAAAATGTAAGTAGCTATAATCAAATGTGGTACATGTTGTGATGAGAATATCTTCAAAAAGCTGCGAAGCAGTTCTGTTGCTGATGTATGGTGGTGTAAGCCCCAATAGGACCCTACCTCCTGTGAGCAACAATCTCAACTCTGCACGAAATACGAAAATACCTGGAGGTACCAGGCAACGAACAGAAGCAGAATCTGGAGAGTCAAAACTTGCAAGAAAAGAACAGAGTGGAATAAATTTCCCATTATTTTAGCTGTTAGCCTGAAAGTTGGCTAGAGCCTAAAACCTTAATAGAAAACAGACTTTCTGGCCTAATGAACCAAAGGACTTAATTCAGGGGAACCACAGCTGCTGGAAAATAAAGGGATGGATAGTATCCAGGAAAAGAAAGAGCAAGAGAGAGCGAGCCCTAGATTTTGTAAATAAATTCTACCCAGTTCTCTAACCATGAAGCCATGTATGTTGGCGGAGAGGGAAGAATTCAAGCAGTGTAGCTACAGATAAAGGGACTGTATTGAGGTTAGAGCCCTTTCCCCCCAATAGTTGCAACTTGAATTCAACCAAGTTAATTGTCTACCAAAACAACAAAAATACCCATTCTCTGGAGGAATATAATGGAGTTACCTTCCAGGATATAACAGAAAATTACCTGACATTTGAATAACTAGGAAAATATGATCCATTCTTTTTTTTTAATTAATTAATTTATTTTCAGAAAAAAAAAACAGTATTCATTATTTTTTCACCACACCCAGTGCTCCATGTAATCCATGCCCTCTATAATACTCACCACCTGGTACTCCAACCCCCCCTCCGCCCCGTCTCGGTGGGAATATGATCCATTCTTAAAAGAAGAATAAACAAACCACTAGCCCCAACTGGAACTAGAATACATAGATTTTAAAGTGGTTATGTGTAATGTTGCAAAGGAAAAATTTTTAAATACTAAGTCACCTTGACAGAACGGAGATGACAAAGTTAAGAGTCTGAAGAAGAGAGAGCCTCAGGACCTAAGGTACAATAACAGAAGTCTAGTGTATGTATAACTGGAATTGAAGAGTACAAGAAAGATACAGTAAGTCAAAAGAAATTTGAAAACACAAAAACAAAAAGAAAAATCAGACTAATTTTTAATCAAAATTAAAAATTTTTTTGCTTCAAAGGACATTATCAAGAAAGTGAGAAGAAAATATTTGCAAGTCATATATCTAATAAAAGTCTAATATCCATATATATAAATAACACAACTGAACAACAAAAAGACAATACAGTTTAAAAGTGAGCAAAAGACTTCAATAGACATCTCTCCAAAGAAGATGTACAGAAGGCCAACTAGCACATGAAAAGATGCTTAATATCTTTACGTATTAGGGAAACAAAAATCAAAACCACCATGAAATACCATTTCACATCCATGAGGATGGCTATTTAAAAAAGCAACAATAGAGTAGCCAGGGTCAGTGAGGATATAGAGAAACTGGAACCCTTGTACCTTGCTGCTGGGGATGTCAAATGGTGCAACCATTGAGGAAAAGGATTAAAAAGAGATATTCCAAGAAATATCTGTACACTAATGCTCCATCACAATAGCCAAAAGATGGAGATAACTGAAATGTTCCCAAGTGAACTGAGAGGCAAACAAAATATGATATAACCGTATATTAGAATATTATCCAGCCCTAAAATGAAGGCTGATACATGCTACAACATGAATGAACCCCAAACTAATTATGGTAAGTGAAAGAAGCCAGACAGAAAAGGCCAGAAATTAAACAATTTCATTTATATGAAATATTTAGAACAGATAAATCCATAGAGACAGAAACCATTAGGTTGTCGGGGGCTGGTAGAGAGAAGGCTAAGAAGTAGTTGCTTAATAGGCACAGGATTGCCATTAGGGGCGATGAGACTGTTTTGAACTAGATAGAGGTGATGGTTGCACAGCATTGAGAATATACTGAAGGCCATCACACTCTTAAATAGTTAATTTTATGTTATGTGAATTTTGCCCTGATATCATTTTGAAGAATCAACATTGGACAGTTTTTTTAACTTGGCAAAGGCGTAATAGATATGGTCTTTGAAGAAGTTCAGTGAACCCACAGCAGAATAATTAAGAAGTAAACCACAACTAGGAATCATAGTCAAACTGCTGAGATCCAAAGATGAAAATTCTAACAGGCAGCTAGAGAAAAGCAATACACAATGGACAGGGAGGCAGCAATTCGAAAGACTCCCGAATTCTCATCAGAAATGAAGAAAGCCGTAAGACAGCAAGCAAACCTCTTTAAGGCTGAAAGAAAAACAAAATTGTCAACCCAGAAATCTACATCCCATGAAAATAACCTTCAAAAATAAAGGGAAAATAAAGACATTTTCAGATGCAACAAGACTAAGAGTATTCATTGCCAGCAAACATAAACTCTAAGGAATGCTAGAGGAAATTCTTCAGGCTCTAGGAAAATTATACCTGAAAGGAAACTCAGATCTTTTATAACAAACAAAGAGCATTAGTAATGATAAATACTATGTAAGTATATTTTTTCTTACTAATTTCTTGAAAATACATTTGGCTATTGATAAAAAAAACCATATATAATATTTTCTCACCACTTTTATAATAGATATATGATAATTTTAGCCTAAAGAACAGTGGGTTGGTAGGTGGGTCTCTTTAATTGTAAGATTTTTCACATTTTACGTGAAAGGGATGATATTAACTAAGTAAGCTGTGAAAAGTTAGGGATGTATACTGTAATTCACAGAGTACCAGTTTTAAAAAATAACAGAGGTATAATCAAGAAGCCAAATGATAGCTTGAAATGGAATTTTTTTTTTTTTTTTTTTTTTTTTTTTTTTTTTTTTACAGACAGAGATCACAGGTAGGCAGAGAGGCAGGCAGGGGGTGGGAGGGAAGGTGGCAGGGCAGGAGGGGAAGTGAGCAGTCTCCCTGCTGAGCAGAGAGCCCAACATGGGGCTCAATCCCAGGACCCTGAGATCAGGGCCAGAGCTGAAGGCAGAGCCTTAACCCATTGAGCCACCCAGGTACCCCTTGAAATGGAATTCTAATAAAATACTCAAATGATCCAAAAGAAGTCAAGAAATGAATAGCACAGAGATAGAAAGAGGAAAAAAAAAAAGAAAGTAAATAATAAGGTGGTAGGCCTATATCAAATCACATCAATATTAGCTATTATGAATTAAATAACTAAAAGGCAGAAATTATCAGAAGAGGGGGGAAAAGGCAATAATATGTTGAATAAACAAACCATGAACCCCTCTTCTTCTGTATCCTGTATAAAAGATGCAATTTATATAGAAATAAAGAGATTCAAAATAAAGGGATAGAATAAAATGATATATGAACAGCAAATATTAGGAGGCTTAGTAACTATCTTAATATCAAATAAAATCAGTACTTCAAGATAAAGAAATAAAGAAGGGCATTCCATAATAACATGATATTTTATTGTGAAGACACGCCAACTCTTACATATGTATTCATTTCATAACAGAGCTGTAAAGTAGATGAAACAAAAATTCACAAAATTAATGGGGGGGAGAGAGTATTTCAAATAATATTTGGGAATAGGACCACGTCTCTCTTTGCAATTGATAAACAAATAATAACAAAACCAGTAAAAACCAAGTCTGACAAACACCCTCAACTACCTTGACCTAATTGATAATTATAGTAAAATGAACTGAAGACATACAGTCTGTCCATTCTCTTGAAGTGTACGTGGTACATTCAACGAAATAGACCATGTATTGCGCCATACAATTAATTTTGACAAATTTAAAATTATTGAAATTATGCAGTGTGTTCCCTAATTACTGAATTGAAGTAGAAAATAATCTAGGAAAACCCTGAATATTTGAAAATAAAACAACACTTCCAGGTAATCTATAGCTTAGAGGAAATTAAAAATTATTTGAACTAGATAACAATAAAAGGACAACAAATTAAAATTGTCAAAACATATAAAAATAAATGTTTTGTCCTAAATGCTTATGTTAGAAACAGAAAGTCTACAATTAGGTGCACCTGGATGGCTCTGATGGTCATGGTCTTCAGGTCCTGAGATCGAGCCCTACGTTGGGCTCCCAGCTCAGTAGGGAGTTCCCTTCTCCCTCTCCCTCTGCTTCTCTCCCTGCTTGTACACTTTCTGCCTCTCTCTCTCTCAAATGGATAGATAAAATCTTTTAAAAAAGGAAAGTCTACAATTAAGTTTTACCTTTTTTATATATTTTTAATTTAATTTCTTTTCAGTGTAACAGAATTCATTGTTTATGCACCACAACCAGTGCTCCATGCAATACATGCCCTCCATAATACCTACCACCTGGCTCTCCCAACCTCCCACCCCCCCGCCCCTTCAAAACCCTCAGATTGTTTTTCAGAGTCCATAGTCTCTCATGGTTCACCTCCCCATCCAATTTCCCTCAACTCCCTTTTCCTCTCCATCTCCCTATGTGCTCCATGTTATTTGTTACGCTCCACAAATAAGTGAAACCATATGATAATTGACTCTCTCTGCTTGACTTATTTCACTCAGCATAATCTCCACCAGTCCCGTCCATGTTGCTATGAAAGTTGAGTATTCATCTTTACTGATGGAGGCATAATACTCCATAGTGTATATGGACCCCATCTTCCTTATCCATTCATCCATTGAAGGGCATCTTGTTTTTTTCCACAGTTTGGCGACTGTGGCCATTGCTGCCATAAACATTGGGGTACAGATGGCCCTTCTTTTCACTATATCTGTATCTTTGAAAGTCAATGTACAGAAATCAGTTGCTTTCCCATATACTAACAATGAAAATACAGAAAGGGAAATTAGAGAATCAATTCCATTTACTATAGCATCAAGAACCATAAGAAACCTTGCGATAAACCTAACCAAAGAGGTAAAGGAACTGTACTCGACAAACTACAGAACACTCATGAAAGAAATCAAAGAAGACACAAAAAGATGGAAGACCATTCCATGCTCTTGGATTGGAAGAATAAACATTGTTAAAATGTCTATACTGCCTAGAGCAATCTATACTTTTAATGCCATTCTGATCAAAATTCCACCGGTATTTTTCAAAGAGCTGGAGCAAATAATCCTAAAATTTGTATGGAATCAGAAGAGACCCCGAATCGCTAAGGAAATGTTGAAAAAGGAAAACAAAACTGGGGGCATCACATTACCTGATTTCAAGCTTTACTACAAAGCTGTGATCACCAAGACAGCATGGTACTGGCACAAAAACAGACACATAGACCAGTGGAACAGAGTAGAGAGCCCAGATATGGACTCTCAACTCTATGGTCAAATAATCTTCAACAAAGCAGGAAAAAATACACAGTGAAAAAAAGACAGTCTCTTCAATAAACGGTGCTGGGAAAATTGGACAGCTATATGTAGAAGAATGAAACTCGACCATTTTCTTACACCGTATACAAAAATAAACTCGAAATGGATAAAAGACCTCAACATGATACAGGAATCCATCAGAATCATAGAGGAGAACATAGGCAGTAACCTCTTCGATATTAGGCACAGCAACTTCTTTCAAGATATGTCTCCAAAGGCAAAGGAAACAGAAGAGAAAATGAACTTTTGGGACTTCAACAAGATCAAAAGATTCTGCACAGCAAAGGAAACAGTCAACAAAACAAAGAGGCAACCCACTGAATGGGAGAAGATATTTGCAAATGACAGTACAAACAAAAGGCTAATATCCAGGATCTACAAAGAACTTCTCAAACTCAACACACACAAAAACAGATAATCATGTCAAAAAATGGGCAGAAGACATAAACAGACACTTCTCCAGTGAAGACATACAAATGGCTAACAGACACATGAAAAAATGTTCATCATCACTAGCCATCACGGAGATTCAAATTAAAACCACATTGGGATATCACTTTACACCAGTTAGAATGGCCAAAATTAGCAAGACAGGAAACAACGTGTGTTGGAGAGGATGTGCAGAAAGGGGAACCTCTTACACTGTTGGTGGGAATGCAAATTGGTGCAGCCACTTTGAAGAACAGTGTGGAGATTCCTTAAGAAATTAAAAATAGACCTTCCCTATGACCCTGCATTTGTACTACAATTAAGTTTTCCTTTAAGAAACAAGAAAAAGAGAAATGAAGTAAACACAAAGAAGGAAGCATTTCTAGTAAATATTACAGTAAATGCCCATGAAGTAGAAATCAAGCAAACAAGAGTGAAAATTAACTTAGTGAAAAGATGGTTCTTTGAAAGGATTAATGAATTCATAAACCCTTAACTAGATTGGACAGAAGAAAAGGAGCAAAAATATAATGTACTAATGTCCTTTCAGAAATGATAGAGGAATTATCCCTATTGATTCGGCAGATATTCTGTAAAAAATAAAAGAATGCGTGAACAACCGTAGGTCACAATTCAGTTGAAACACACGCACACCTTGAAAATAAAATTTACCAAAATGAACACAAGATGGAACAGAAAATATCAACAGTTCTGCATTTTTAAAGAAGCTGAATTTGTTGTCAACAATCTTTACACGAAGAAAACTGATGGCCCAGGTGGTTCTTCAATCAATGCTATCAAACATTTAAGGAAGAATTATCACCAGATTTATGCAGTCTCTTTAAGGAAATAGAAAGGGAGAGAACACTTCCAAACTTCTTTTGAGAAGTTCATAACACCAATATTGAAACCTGGCAAAGAAATTACAATATAAAACAAACATTAAAAAAATTAAGTAAAATTACAGATTAAGGGGCCCCAGGTAGCTCAGTCAGTTAACTGACTCTTGGTTTTGGCTCAGGTCAATCTTGGATGGTGAGATTGAACCCCACCTCCGACTCCTTCCTGGGTGTGGAGTCTGCTTAAGATTCTCTCTCTTTCTCCTTCTGCCTCTCCTTCCCCCTGCTCACATATTCTTTCTCTCTCTCTCTCAAAAAAAAAAAAAAAAAAAAGTACAGATCAATACCTTCTTGACCATGGTTGCAAGTTTGATATTTGCAAATCAAATCTAGTTACATACAAAAAAGATTCTATATCATCATCAAGTGAGGTCAATCCTAAGAATGCAGGGTTGGCATAACATTTGAAATCCAGTCAATTTAATTCACCACATTAATAGAATAAAGGAGAAAATCCATATGACAACTTTAATTGATGCAGGGAAAGTATTTGATGAAGTGAGTTATTACTTGTATATTGACCTTGACAGTGCTCTTAATCAAGGATGGTTAGGGGTGCATGGGTGGCTCAGTGGGTTAAGCCTCTGTCTTCAGCTTACGTCATGGTCTTAGGGTCCTGGGATCGAGCCCTGCATCGGGCTCTCTGCTCAACAGGGAGTCTGCTTCCCCCATCTCTCTGCCTGCCTCTCTGCCTACTTGTGATCTCTTTCTCTCTGTCAAATAAATAAATAAAATCTTAAAATCAAGGATGGTTAACCTTAGTTGTAGTCACTCAGCTCTCGACGTGGAGAAGGAATGTTCAGGGATGACGGAATACGGAAAGGCCAACCAAACCTGTTAGCACCTTGTGATTAGCTGCTAGACACTCCAAGAGGACATTAGCATCACCTCAAGGTTCCCTGCCTCACTGCAGGTGCTGTGCTGGTTTGCTCTTGATCTGCTTTGCAGGTGAGTAATTTCAAGGTGATGCCGGGGAGAGAAAGCCGTGCACAGAAAACTGTTTCTTTGCTCCCTATCCAGATGTTCTGCATTGATGATGCCACCCAAAACATACGCAAGGACATAACCCATTGTTTTCCTTTATCCCCGGTGTTTCTCTGTTTTTTTTTTCTTTTTTTTTTATTTTGATAGATTTATTTCTCAGTCTTCCTTTTGCTTCTGCTTCTGATCTCTTCTCCTGGGGGGCCAGGCTCAAAAGAGAAGACCAGCTGCAACTTTTCAGTTCCCACACAGCATATATACTGATATATGTGCACTGCACTGATCAGCTTCTCTTAAAAATGTTTTATTTTTTAACTTATTTGAGTTTTATTGAGATATAAGTAACATTCAGTGCTATGTAAGTTTACGGCATACAGCATAATGGTTTGACTTACATATTATTGCCACAATAAGTTTAATTAACCTTCAGTAACATTCTCTGTCCAGAATGAAGGTTCATACTTGCTGAACAAGGTCAAATGAGTGTTTTTGGGAGCCATTCGTTTCCAGACTCTTGTGACCCTTCGCATTTATCTAAATTAGACTAATTAGAGTTTTGCAAAAATTCACTGCACTTTCCCACTTCTGCCTCTTCAAGCTCACTCACTGTCTCTTTTTGTTTTTCTTCCCGTGTATGATGGCTGACTGCTCAAACTCTCTTTTATCTGGAACGTTTCCTGCTCTTCCTGCAGAAACCCTAGACGGGTTGCGAGCCCCACCTTGATGCCGCTTCCCATCATGCAATGTGATTTAACAGAAGGAATGAGGTCTTTAGAGCTCAAGACCCCCAACATGGCGCTCTAGCTCCCACTCCTTCCCTTGTATTTATACTACGGATTGTGTATTGAACATTTCTCTGCCTCCATTTCCCCATTTGTGAAATAGGTGCTATTTTATGCTACCTACTTCCGAGGACTGCACGAGGATTTTGTGAGGTGGCAATTACTTGATACTAAAAAGGCCAGTGAACAGTTCAGTGTCGGCATCTACGCTGCCTCTTCTCTCTCCTCTTCATCTTACCCATTTCCCTCAGCCCCGTGGAATCTACCTCCCCTTTCAACACAACCCCATAGCATCTTTTTGATAGCATTTTGTAGGGCTTTCATCCATTTCATCTGAGCTGTAGGCCTGGGTAGGAATTTAAATTGTACTTCCCTCAGAAGTTGTTTTATTGCCCAGAAGTGTTTCAAGAGAGAGAACAGTATCAGTACTTCAACAAGGTGTTGGAGTCAAAGTCTCAGGGTTGGAGTCCCAGATTTACCAGTTGTTAACTCTGTGGTTGTGAGAAAATTTCATAACCTCTCTGCACCTCAAGTTGCTCATGTCTACAATGGGAATAATTTCAGTCTCTAACTGACACAGCTGTTGTAACAATTAGGTGTGACAATATATTTAAGCCACTTAGCACAGTGTCTGACGTCAGAGTTCAGTGATGTGATAAGGATTATAAAGGCGGAAGGAATTAACGGCTTTGGAAAAGGGTGAGAATTACCACCTCCCACGCCCCCCGGCCCTGCTCTCCCATGCCCAAATGGTTTCTCAGGCTCCAATAATCTTCCGCAGTTTTTAGCACTCTGAGGTATTCCAGGTTTGGGGATTTTCTCTTAAATCCCTAAATCTCCATGGTCGACCAGCAGAATCAGATTTCTGTTGAGCAGATGTTTTTTGTCCTGGTAGTCTAGGTTTTTCTGTGTCTAAAGACTTCTCTTTATTTTCTTAAGCAAGTGCATTTTTTCTCTCTCTCTCTCTTTTGCCCACCATGGGGAGTCAGTCGTAAACACATCAGGCCTGGCATTGGGCCAGAGTCCCCAGGTGGGGTTTGGCATATTGGTTTGGATTTGAAGACATTCTTTCATTTTCCCAGGCCCTCTCCCCAAACTACTGACCCTGAAGGTCTGTAATTGCTCCCACGTTTTCATTTCAGCTCTTAAGGCAACCTTTTGGTGTGGCCCAAATCGGCTTCATACATTACTAAAATGCTCAGACAGAGCCATCAGCCCACACTGTCCGGTCTGTGGCTCGGTTTTGTGTCCCATTTCTCACGACGGGATCTGCAGTCAAGCTGCTGAACACCAGTTTAAATCCTAAAGGTCACCCCCTAATGGTCCCAGGTGAAATGCATCTTCAGAATTTCTCCCTTTCTCTCCAACTTCATGGCAGACCCCTCCCAGGACCCTTGCCCAATCCATATTCTGGAAAGAATGGTAAAGGGTGATTAAAATTCAGCTTCAGAGGAAACCTCTTCTGCAGTGCCTGATTTCATGTTGTCAATGTTTTGTACCTGGCTTGGCTTCCTCGTTCTTCCTCTCTGTCATTGGCAGAGACTGTCAGGTACAAGTCACCATGCCCGCAGAATGAGATAAATTAGGAAGGCTTTATTGGCAATTTATCAGGAAGCTGCCGCCAGGCAGACCCATGAATTTCCATGCTAAGCCTCTACTTTCCATTCGCCACTCACACTACAGTAATAATGCCTTGTAACTACATAATGGCACTCATCCTTCAATCTCCAGTGACATTGCCCACGTTTAATTGGCTCTTACAGCATCCCTGTAGGGTAAGCAAGTGTTGTTACCGCTGTCCCCAATTTTCCAATAATTGAGACACAGAGTGGTCAAGTGTCTCTTGGAAGGCCATAAAGAGTGTCAGTCAGAGAATTCCTTGACTGATCTGCCGATCTCTGGGTTTCCCTGTAGCTCATAACTTTTGGGTGAAAGCCTGCTAATCAGAGAGTCTCTGGGAAAACCCAGGGGATGAGAATTTGAAGAATGGTTGCTCCTGGGAGTCCCCTACCTACACTTTCTTTACGGGAAAACACATGAAGAGTTCGCTTTAGTTATTGTTTTGCTTTGTTAAGTCTATAAGTTTCCTATAGTTGAAAGCTTCAAAAAGGACATAATCTCTCATTCTCAACTCTTGCTTTGTTGTCAAGAGACCTCCTGCATGATTGTGGGAAGGATATATGTTTATCATAACTGGAAGAAGGAGACTTATTCCCTCAGAGCCTAGAATGAAGCATTGCCTCTCTCTTGGCCTCTGCAGCTGCCCCCACCACAGGATTCATTTTCCCTGCGATCCAGCCTGAACTTGGGTCACCAGGAGCATTTCTGCTACCCCGTGCTGTCAGGACTCAGCATTAGGTTTTTCTGGTTATGGTCTCTTTTCTTGGGGGCCTTACCAAAATTCATTGATTAAGTGAAGCCAAATTTGATTTTTTCAGGACACCAAGATACAAAGACTAGTTTGTAAGTTATCTATCCATTCTTAGAACTAATGAACATCTACCCAAAATCTCCCAGGAGCCCCTGGGTGGTTTAGTCGGTTAAGCGTTGGACTCTTGTTTTCAGCTCACGTTGTGATCTCAGGGTTGTGAGAGATCACAACCCTGATGGAGTCCCATCACAACCGATGGAGTCCCATCGGGCTCCATGCTGGGTGTGGAACCTGCTTCAAGTGATCACTCTCCTGCTCCCTCTGTCCCTCCCCTACCCCTGCTTGTGCTCTCGCTTGGTGTCTCTCTCTTAAAAAAAAAAAAATTTCTCCCATATGCCAGGCACTGTTATAGGTGTTGTGGAATACGAGTGAATAACATACACAATGTCTGTCCTCATGAATCTTAAATTCAATTATTCCCCTGTTTCCTTTATTCCTTCATTCTGGCAATGTAATATTCATTAATCCCAGAATTACATTTTTTGTCTTCTGTAGAACATGGGGATTATCTAAAAAATCCAAACACAGGGGGAAGATGGATGTGTAGTGGGTTGAATGGTGACTCTCAAAATGATCTATCCATGTCCAAATTCCTAGAACCCGTGAATGTTGCCTTATTTGGAAAAAGGGTCTTTGTAGAAGTTCAGGATCTTGAGGTGAAATCATCCTGAATTACTCAGATAAGCCTTAAATCCAATGATGAATGTCCTTACGAGAGCTAAAGAAAAGAAGAAACAGAGAAGGCCTTGTGAAGCAGGCAGACATTGGACTGATGTAGTTAGAAGTCAGAGTACCAAGGTTTACCAGAAGCCACTAGAAGTAAGGAGAGAAACATGAAATGGATTTTCTTCCCAGTCACAGGAAACTACTACAGCAGGCACCCTGGTCTTAGAAGATGGACACAGAAATGGTGCCTTCAGCCCAAGCCCAATGGACATGTCCAGGTGATTTCTTGAAAGTCAGAATCCTGACCGTTTTAACATGTCTCCTGCGTCTAATATGATGAGCCACAGTAACACCAACCATAATTTTGTCCTCCTTCGAAGGAAGCTCCTTTGCTTTTTTCCTGAGAAGAAAATAAATATAGTAAGCAAAATTTCAAATAAAGTTATCAAGAAATACATATTCCTTTTGTTTCAATATGTATAAATTGTTCTTGGGGAGATGTACATACAGATTATATTATAATATAAATTATGTAACAATGATAGGCAAAACCCACAACGTGGCATTTCCACCCATTTATTTTCCAAGAGAAAGGCAGAAAATAAATATTCATGTGACAGATGCTGGGTGGGCTTCCACGACTGTAAAGGGGCACTTGTCCACTAGTCTCCCAGAGCACCCCACTGTGGACTGAGAATTGTCTGGTCTTGCTTCTCACTGAACCCTAAGCTCTCCAAGGGTGGGGACATCTATAGTGCTTATCACTATAACCTCCACATGCCTGGTATAGTATCTGACTCTTGGTAGTAAGAATGATAACTATAGCTAACCTTTATTGAATTCTTAATATTTCAGGATTTATTCTAACTGCTTTACATATTGGCTAATTCGATTTTCACAGTGATCCTATGTAGGAAATACTTAAATGATCCCTATTTTGCAATTAGAAAACAAGGGTCCTGACAGGTTAATAAATACTTTGTTCCTGATGCAGATTGTCTCACTGGTTGGGTTTCTAAGAATCTCTAGCTACCGTGTTGCCTATTGCTTTTTGCTTTCTCACTTTATAGACAAATTCACTCCACATAATTGTTTCTTTTTATCAGTTTTATTGAGGCAAAATTTATACACAATAAAATGATCCAAATTTACTCTTACAGTTTAATGAGATTTGAGAAATGTGTTTGGGTTTTTCCAGCACAATAAAAATAAAAAAATATTTTCATTACCTTTAATTTTTCCCTCATGCCTTTTGGCAATCAACTTCCTTCTCAAGCCCAATTCATGGAACTGCTTTCTGTATCTAAGGATTAGTTTTGTAAGAATAGAATCACACACCTTTGTTCTACCTGGTTAAATATATTTTTTTAAGATTTATTTACTTATTTGACAGACAAAGATCACAAGTAGGCAGAGAGGCAGGCAGAGAGAGAGGAGGAAGCAGGCTCCACGCTGAGCGAGAGCCTGATGTGGGGCTCGATCCCAGGACCCTGAGATCATGACCTGAGCCAAAGGCAGAGGCTTTAACCCACTGAGCCACCCAGGCGCCACTAAATATGGTATTTTTGAGATTCATCGATGTTGCCTATGTTAGTAACTTGTTTCTTTTAATTGCTGAGTAATAGTTGTATGAATATATCACTTCTTTTTAAGTTTGATTTCTTCATTTATTTATTTTAAGATTTATTTATTTATTTATTTAGAGAGTGAGCAGGAGAGGGGCTGAGGAAGAGGGAGAGAGAGAATCCTCAAGCAGACTCCCCACTTAGTGTGGAGACCCACACAGGGATCCATCCCAGGACCCCGAGATTATGACCTGAGCTGAAATCAAGAGCTGGCCACTCAACCAACTGAGATCACTTAGATGCCCCTATTTATTTATTTTTAATTGAAATATAATTGACATATCCTAATATCCTATTAGTTTTAGGTGCAGGCACCACTTCTGGACGCAGATGCGTGTTGTTTCCAGTTTGTGGTTATTATGAATAATGCTTCTGTGAACATTTGTGCACACACTTTTGTGTGAATGTGTGTTTACATTTTTCTTATAGTAGAACTTCTGAATTATGTAGTAAGGATATGTTTAATTATAGAAGAAACTGCCGGTTTGTGTCTCAAACTAGTTATATCAGTAAATGCTTCCATTGATAATGAATGAGAGTTCAAGTTTCTCCACATCCTTGCCCAGACCTGGTCCTGTCAATATTTTTAAATTTCAGTTATTCTAGTGGCATATTAATGTGATTTCATTTGCATCCGTGATGAATAATGATGTTGAACATTTTTCCTTGTGGCTAGTAACCATCTGAATATCTTCTTTTGTGAAGTGTCTGTTCCAGCTTTTGCCAACATTTTATTGGTTTATCTTATTACTGAGATGTAAATTTTCTTTACATACTTTGAAAACTCTTTTTGTTAGATATTGCAACATATTTTGTAAATCTCCTCTGTCAGGCTTCAGCTTGCCTTTTCAATTTCCAAATAGTGTTCTTTAAAGAGGTTCATGAAATTCTACTCTATCAATCTTTTTCTTTTATGGTGGATTATTTTTGTAATAATTTTTTAAAAATTTTGCCTACCCAAAGTTCACAGAAATATTCTCCTGTATTTTTCTCTGGAAATAATACAGTTTTTAAAAATTTAGATTAAATCAATTTTAAGTTATTTTTTGTTTATATTTTAAACAAGGATTACACTTCTTTTTGTCCTATATTGCTGTTGGTTGTTCCGACACAACTTGTTGGAAAAGTGTTCTTTTTCCATTGAATTACCACATAAAGATCCTCCAAAACAATATTGTTTCATTTTGATCTGTTTTTCTCTGCTTATTTCCTTATCATAGTTTTTTCTAACTATTATAGCTTTACAATGTACCTTGAAAGTGGGAAGTGTAAGACCTCCTACTTTGTCTCACTTTTTCAAAATTGTTGTGGTGTTTCTATGATGGATCCTGATTTTCTGCTTCTTTACATGTCTGGTAATTTTCTTTTTTAAAGATTTTATTTATTTGGGAGAGAGCATGAGCAGGGGGAGGGATAGAAGGAGAAGAAGACTCCCCATTGAGCACAGAGCCCGATGAGGGGCTCAATTTCAGAGTCCTGGAATCATGACCTGAGTGGAAGGCAGAGGCTGAACTGACTGAGACACCCAGGTGCCCCCATGCTTAATAATTTTTGATTGGATACTGGGTATTATGATCGTTGCCTAGTTAGAATACCTACATTTTGCTTTCTTCTTTAATAAAGTGTCATATGTTGTTCTGGTAATCAGTGAACATGATTCTTTCAAAGCTTGTTTTTAACTTCTGTTCGAGTTTATCTTAAAAAGTGTTAACTCTATTTTTGTGTGTGGTGTAAGGAAATGGTCCAATTTCATTTTTCTGCATGTGGCTGTCCAGTTTTCCCAGCACAATTTATTGAAGAGGCTGTCTTTTTTCCATTGGACATTCTTTCCTGCTTTGTCGAAGATTAGTTGACTGTAGAGTTGAGGGTCTATTTCTGGGCTCTCTATTCTGTTCCATTGATCTATGTGTCTGTTTTTGTGCCAGTACCATGCTGTCTTGATGATGACAGCTTTGTAATAGAGCTTGAAGTCCGGAATTGTGATGCCACCAACGTTGGCTTTCTTTTTCAATATCCTTTTGGCTATTCGAGGTCTTTTCTGGTTCCATATAAATTTTAGAATTATTTGTTCCATTTCTTTGAAAAAGATGGATGGTACTTTGATAGGAATTGCATTAAATGTGTAGATTGCTTTAGGTAGCATAGACATTTTCACAATATTTATTCTTCCAATCCAGGAGCATGGAACATTTTTCCATTTCTTTGTGTTTTCCTCAGTTTCTTTCATGAGTACTTTATAGTTTTCTGAGTATAGATTCTGTTCCTCTTTGGTTAGGTTTATTCCTAGGTATCTTATGGTTTTGGGTGCAATTGTAAATGGGATGGACTCCTTAATTTCTCTTTCTTCTGTCTTGCTGTTGGTGTAGAGAAATGCAACTGATTTCTGTGCATTGATTTTATATCCTGACACTTTACTGAATTCCTGTATAAGTTCTAGCAGTTTTGGAGTGGAGTCTTTTGGGTTTTCCATATATAGTATCATATCATCTGCAAAGAGTGATAATTTGACTTCTTCTTTGCCGATTTGGATGCCTTTAATTTCCTTTTGTTGTCTGATTGCTGAGGCTAGGACCTCTAGTACTATGTTGAATAGCAGAGGTGATAATGGACGAATGGATCAAGAAGATGTGGTATATATACACAATGGAATACTATGCAGCCATCAAAAGAAATGAAATCTTGCCATTTGCAACAACATGGATGGAACTAGAGCGTATCATGCTTAGCAAAATGAGTCAAGTAGAGAAAGACAACTATCATATGATCTCCCTGATATGAGGAAGTGGTGATGCAACATGGGGGCTTAAGTGGGTAGGAGAAGAATCAATGAAACAAGATGGGATTGGAAGGGAGACAAACCATAAGTGACTCTTAATCTG
Source organism: Mustela nigripes (assembly GCF_022355385.1). Lineage (NCBI taxonomy): Eukaryota > Metazoa > Chordata > Mammalia > Carnivora > Mustelidae > Mustela > Mustela nigripes. The sequence goes on along the minus strand of NC_081559.1, from coordinate 175,996,133 downwards.
ACAAAACAAATTGAGGGTTGCTGGGGGGGAGGGGGTTGGGAGAAGGGGAGTGGGTTTATGGACACTGGGGAGGGTATGTGCTTTGGTGAGTGCTGTGAAGTGTGTAAACCTGGCGATTCACAGACCTGTACCCCTGGGGATAAAAATATATGTTTATAAAAAATAAAAAAATTAAAAAATAAAATAAAAAATAAAAAAAAGGGGAGAGAAGAAAATTATAAAAAAAAAAGTGTTAACTCTTTGTCTACATAACTGTTCTTAATGTGTCGCCAGTATGGTCTCTCTACCAAATGCGTTAGTGTTCAGTGAGGTCTGATCTCTTTTTGGTCATGACCTAAAATTTTTTCAGCCTTGTACAAACCAGAGTAGTTGTTTAATTTACACAGAGGGTTCACCTTATTTGTTTTCCTTTCTTTGGGAATTCTCTTGCTGTGCTATTCTTTGTCTAGTGTCAAAATATTGGTTTGTGTGTTTTTTTTTAATCAATTTTGTCCAGTTTTGTCATTGTTGATGGTGGAATGGGCAATCCAATACCGGGTTTTTCATCATGGTCAGAAGCAAAAGAACCCAGTGTAATTGTTGAACAAAGAAACTTAAGTCTCCATTTCATGATCTAGGGTAAGCTTAACACCAAATCCTCAGAGTTTTCTGGAGAGTCTGTTTGTTTATTTGTTTATAATTCATTTTGTTCAGTTATCCATAGAATAGTACATCATTAGTTTTCGATCTAGTGTTCAATTGTTCATTAGTTGTGTATAACAGTGTTTATCCCAACATGTGCTCTCCGTAATAATGGAGAGTCTGTTTATTATTTTCTTGGTTCTTTCTCTACTTACCTTCACTCCTGAGGAACTGAGTACTGTTGATAGAGCAACCTCACACTACAACAGAGGACAAGTAGATACTTACAAGGGAATATGTCACATCAACAGTCTTCAAGATACGTGGCCATCCATGGTAGGGAATTTCTTACCATGTGTCTGTCCAACAGAGGCTCCAGTCTGAGTCAGTCTTTGAGATCCATTCATTCTCCTTTTCTAATCCATTTGTCTGTATTCTTTCTGTGTCTAATGCGATAATTCCTGACTCCTCTCTTATAAGCTACCAACTCCAAACTAAGAATTCTCATAATTTGAGGCAGAGCAATTTAGATTTTTCTCCTCAACCTTCTTCTAGAAGAGCGGTTTTCAATTCTGGCTACTCACTAGAATCACCAAGAGGAAATTTATAAATTCTGTTCCCTAGGCATTATCTGTACCCAACAAGATCAGAATTTCCTGGTGAAAGCTAGACATCTCTATTTCTATTTTTAAAGGTTCCCTGGTGATTCTGAAGTGCAGTCAAGTTGAGAACCATGGCTGGAGATCTACCCATAGGGTCTGTCTTTCTCAAATGGAAAGACCCTGTCAGGTATTTTCATCAATATCACCATGTACTTATTTTATTCCACTCTGACGAGCACAAAGAATCAGCAGAAAGTTTGAAATTTTTATTCTTATTTATTTTTTTTTAATCTTGTCCCAGATCAGGTATTCAAGCAGGGTGCTGTCTTCCATTCTCAAAATGAGATAAAGAGAGTAGGAAAATTTATTTCTTCTTGTACAAAGCAAAACTCATAAGTCATATTTTTTCCTTATCCTTTATAATCCTCATGTCTTTTAATGTTTGATACATTTTAAAATTTAAACAGGTTAGGGTGTAGTATCTCAAATTCTGTCAGTTTTTAGTCTCTTCTAGTCTATAAAAGAATTTGATGTCACTGTCCCATGGTAAAATTTTCTGAAATTGACCAGTTCTTGTTTTTATCCAAACCCAGAGAGGGAGCATCCATGTGTCTGTTTTAACTACCTACGTTTTGGTCACATTCTGGCCTAAGTATATCGTTGGGGGGGGTATAAAATTCTTGGGCTGCAGATTCTAAACCTTGACCCTTAACTTCCTTTATCTCGATGTTTTATTTTATTTCTAAGAGAAGAAAGCGTGAGTCTCCAGATATCTGTCTTGTCAAATTTTGCACCATTTCAAAGGCTCCTTAGAGAAGTGTCAGCGTTGGCAACAATAGATAGAACATTCTTAAAGATTTATACCAAGGAATGCACATTTCCTTCACCCTGTTTTTTTCTATGAATAGAGCCCATTTGGACCCTTGAATTAAACTTTCCACTAACTAGTTCTTCATTGGAGATTCGGGGGAATGTTGTTCATTGTTGTAAATATCCTTCGTAAATTTAGGGCCCTATTCTATCACCGGATAGTAATATTTTAAAATTATTAAAACACTTAAGAAAGCTGAGCTTCAAAGAATCTAGTTAACTTTGTCCTTAGCTTTCATGTGGCTATTGGCAAAGCCACCGGATCTTGGGGCTCCTGGATAATATTCTTTCCACTATAAAACTGTGATTCATTTAACAGATATTTTTTGAAATCTTAAATGTGGTACAGTAGTTCTTAACCTTTGGAGGCTGGCTGAACTGTGGTCTTCGTTCACAAAATGTCCACACATGCACAGAAGCACTTGTATGTTTTCTTACGATATTTTGCATGTACTTTCAGGGAGTTCTTTTGCCCTGAGTCACCCATTCATGGATCCCTCATTAACAGCTCCCCTAGATGGAGGGTCAGGGCAAGAACAGAATATCAGATGTTTCAGCATTGACTTTCTGAGAATGGTGGTGGAAAGGGCTACTTTACCAGCGTCATCACCTTAAGATCCAAGCGAATTTTCTTCCCAAGGAGGCAAAATGTTTCTGTTTACTGTTTTAACCTCAGCCAATTCCTTAAAAATTAACCAGCCTAGAAAAATCAGCCAGCCACATGCTGTCAGGATAATTCCTGGCTTTGATTATGTGCAGCATTGCACAATTTCCTTTTTGACCTTTATTGGCTCTTTAGCGCCTGAACATTTTTTTCTTCTTTTTCTTCTTTTTTTCCTAACAAAAAGGCATTCTAATCTTAAGTATTTTCTATTTTCAATGGAAAAATTTCATCAAAGAACATGAACCAATAAGAAATCTAAAAGACAAGATCAAGGGACTCTTTTCTTCCACTGAAGAATGATAATCTGTCCTCAGCGGATGTGTTTTGAAGTGAATTTGAACATGTATCATGTCTTTCAAACAACATACTAAACACTGTCAATGTGCCAAGAAAGGAGGTGGATTGCCATGTTCAAGGTGAATAAGATACAGGAGAGAGTACTTTGGAAACACAGAGGATAGAACAATTAACAGGACAACCCTCTGAGGTACTTCTAGACTAGGACAAAGCAAAGTGGAACAATTACCCTGACCCACATACTTCTGGGATCCCTTGTGTCTGCAGTGACAGATGGCCAGTGAGTCCGGGATGGCAGCAGAAAGGGGAGGCAGTAACTCTATTAGTCGGTGTTACAGGTTTCTGAATCTTATGCATAACGTACACCTTGTCAGGAGAAAGGGGCTTCTCTAGCCCTCTTTTCCTTCATGCCTACAATCAAGCTAATTGTTGGCCCTTTGTATTTCATTCCTTATTTAAGGCAACCTTTGATGTTCCTTTTTTAAATTAGGCATCACTGTGCAGATGCACAATTTTGAGGGTGAATGAGCTCCTCTTCAAACTTTGGCCCTCAATATCCCAGTTATCTTGCTTTGTCTTGGTCCTGCCTTGAATAAAAAAAGGTATAGAAAGGAAGAGAAAGAAAGGATGACCTTCTATCTAACACCAGGGTTTACAGAGGACATGTGGGGGTCCACTGGAGAAAGAACTGCTCCCCCTTTTTCTTCCTATGATGCCTTTTCACTCTACCCAGACTCAAGATCTCTTTGAGCATTCCCACAAAAGAGCCGGAAAAGAGGCTAAGGTAGAACCTGCCAGAAATGTGCCAAGATGGTTGTTGCTGGCCTGATGTTTGATTGTGTCCATTGTGGATTCCAAGTAGCATCTCATACCCTTCTCTACCATTTGATATGAACAATAAGGTTTGCAACTGGAGCTACAAGAAGTTTTCTTTTCACTTACTTCTTCAAAATGTCTTCTTCCATAAATCTAAACATGGTATGGGACAGCCCTTTCTAAGACTTAGAAACCTTTGATGCCCAGGCTCCCTACACTGGATCCAGGCCCTTCAACAACCAGAGGAAATCTGCAGCCTCATTCACAGGGAAGTGATGGGAGCATTGCATACTACCATTTCCCAAGGTAATCTACAGGTTAAAGAAAGCAGTGCTTAGCCCAGAGGTGGGAAAGCTTCTTGTAGGCTATGATTTTATCACTACAACTCCTTATTCATCGACTTTTTAATTTTGCAAAGCTCTTTTGTTTGCATTCTCTCATTTTATCCTCACAATAGAGCCCAGTAGAAATTGTATTTATTTTTATTTCACAAATAAGAAAACTGAGGCAGAGAGAGTTAAAACATCTTACCCAAGAACACAAAAACAATAGGGTAGGAGGACCTTGGGCAAAGATTTCCAAGCTAAACATTAGCTCCCTTTCTGTCTCTGAGGGCTGTCTCCTGCACTGTCAAGAAACTTTCTGCGCTTGTGACAGAAACTTTCCTGATGACCTTGGTCTCCCAACAAGTGGGAGCAGTTAAGTTGACTCCAGCCACAGTTATGGAATTCCTGTTTTGTACACCGTGGTCTCCTTGGTACTGGTGAACTGAAGAGAAGCTTATCGTCCTATCCTCAAGGAATGTGCGGAAGAATAAATGACCACCCTTTCAGGACTCCTTAGGCTCCGTGAATTTATTTCCGTAGCATTTCATCAAACATGGGATCTTGCTGTTGATGCTAGGCTCATCTTTCCCGTTGGACTGTGTGGTGGAGTCCAGACAGCACCTCCTAAAACTTCATCATGCCCAGCACAGTCATGAAGCACGGCAGGTGCCCATACATGTGTGTGTGTAGACAGATGGATTGCACAACTGTGCCAGTCACAACAAGGACATGTGTTTGCACATGGACTCCTAGACGAGGTCCTGCTTTATGACTGTTCAGCATCCTAACCAATTTTCCCTGTGTATCCAAATTCCCCAGCACAAAGGCACTTTTCTGGTTCTCACAGCAGACATGGAGGTGCTTTCTGCCAGGCACGGGGTCCCTGAAAGTCCGCTTGCTTCTGCTGACCTGAGGCGGCCAGGACTTCTCTCACTCTGGATCTAGTGCCCGGTCGCGGCGCCCACATTTCCCCCTCGTACCAGCCGGCCCCTCCTCGGCCATCAGTCCCAGCTCCCATCTTCCCCGCCAAGTCCCCCTGTTTCCTACAACCATTTCGGCATGGCTGCCTTTGGGAGCATGTTTGCAAACCCAAAGGCTGGCCCCAGGAGGACGGCATCTTCAAAGAGCTGGAACAAAGGGAGAATGTGAAGGGTAGAGAGGCTGGGTCATGGCCATTCTTCTTCTCTTTGATCCCCTAAAATAGAATGCCAGTGTGACTGCTCAGGATCTTTTCCGTGAGCCCCTCCCCCCCACCCCCTTTAGTGTTACGCCCATCTCTCTGCAGCCTGAGATGTTTATGTTTGGAATTGGGGGTGCGGGCGCCGGTGGTGGTGGTTGGTGCTTGGCTGGGGACGGGGCGGAGGGAGATGTTGACAAAAGAGGCCAGGCAGGAGCGGCAGGCCTCTAAGGATTCTCACAGCCTTGCCACGCGCTCTCTCCTACCCATGGCTGTGAAAATATCAAGGAACATTCCTCCTCTTCTAAGGAGCTGCTGTCTGACAGTTCTAGAACCTGTGACCTTGGTTTCAGGTGTTACTGGCACATTCTTTAATTCGTCCTCTGGGATGTGGGTAATTAAAGGTTATGAGATTTGGGCAATTTTCCAGCCTCTTCCCTCCCAGCGCAGACAGCAAATATTAAAAATGCTGCCCCGCGCTCGCCTCGCTGCCACCAGCAGCCTTGTTCTGCTTCACAGGGATCATCTCCTTTCACACCACGGTTAATTGGGAATAAAAAAGGCCTTTCATGCTCCCGTTCAGCTCTCCGTGATTTTTTTTTCACCTCCCTTTGGATCTCCTGGGGGAGGCGTGTGAGCGGATTCAGGCTTACCCTGTGTCAGCCCCTGCTCTACCCTCCCTGCTGGCTGGCCTTGTTATGTCACTTGGCCACAGAAATGTTTTGCATTCAGGGAGCTGTGTTTACAAGGAGGCCTTTCCCAGGCCTTTTTGCTTTGGATTGAAGAGAGCTCCTCAGATACCCAGCTGCGTGCCCGGCCTTAGGATGGTACCCCAAGAGAGTGAAGCGTTGCCCGTTGGATCAGGTCTTAAGCATCCCGCCAGTCCCGCTGCCACCATGAGGTCAGGCTCACTGCTTGGGGGAGCACTGCGGCCCCATAATCTCCAGCGGACTTGGAAGTAAGCCTTCTTAAAAAGTGTGGGATGATGCCTTACTTCTGCTGCGGACTGTGAGTCACTCACTCCCCCATTCCCGCCGGGCTCTCTGCAGCCCATCCGCAGATGCATGAAAGAAAGCGTCTGTTCTGTTAACCGAGTACCTTACCCTTTAGCAGTGACTTGTTTATTAAGCCTAGTGCTGGCCGGCACTTGGCATTTCTCTCCTCTTCCCAACCCCCCTGAAAGGTAAGGATATTTGGTCTCTATTTTACACAGAAGGAAACAGAAGCTGAGAGGCAGGATGCTTACACAGGATCACATAGTAAGTGTTGAGTGGAGAGTCAGGTGCAGATATACTGGTCAACCTTATGACGACAGACACGGAAGCAGCTGACATTGTCAGTAATGCCCCAGAAGACAGGTTTCTCCTTGTATTTGGAAGGCATAGTGCGGTTGAAATGTACTCTTCATGTCTCGCTTGTGCAAAAACTGTAACTTTTTCTTCACAGGTCTCATCTTGCTCAGAAATTCGTATTTCTGACGACTCCCTGTGTGTGTGCACACACGTGCGCGTACATGTGACCACGCTGGCGCACATGCGTTTCTAGGGTGAGGCATGAGAGAAGATGCTTAATAACGTGAGTTAGTCTCTTTTGGTTTAAAACACCCTGAAAAAGCACGTGCATGCACGCACACACACATTCACACACCTGATGACGCACGTGAGCGGGTCAGTGTCCAGCAATCACTTTTTGTGGGAGGATTTCATGATTTTGTAGCACTGCCAGTTTCTGTAGTGTAAATATCCCACTGTGGCCAATTTCAAGCCTCCAACACGATGTTGTTGAATGTACAGCTGAGAAGAGATGCTTACAATCGGCTTTTACTAGCCCATGCAAATTGGCTCCATAACCACTATAACGAGATACACAACACGCACACATGCACACATATATATGTATGCATATTGCTGCTGTAAACACATATGTAGGTAATATACATACATGTTTGCAAATATACACACACGTATGCGTATCTAAAACGTATATGTAAATATATCTATTTTCAGTCTAAAGTTGAAACTTCCTAACAGAACTCTTCACCCCTCCAAGGGGATTCCTCTTCTGCTTCCTCTTTTTGAAACATCATCTGGGTTGAGACATGGTTTAAGTACTTTCAAGAGAGCAGAGGGACACATGGCCTCCAGGACAAGAAGCTTTCTCTAGCACATGTCTGGCTTCCATGGAGAGATCCCAGGCTCTTCATGGGCAGTGGAATCCTCTGGTGTCCCCCAAGTGCCCCTCATTCCCCTAGCCTTTGGATTTTGTACTTGCATCGACATTCTGCCATTGGCTCCAGCTATAAGGTTCTCTTGCTTTCTCCATCTTTTATTTCCATGGCCTTTTGGTCCACCCGGCCTCTCGGGTGCTTCCTCCAGCCAGTGGTGGCCTGCGTTGTGATTGGTAAGAATCACAGGACTTCCCTAGCCCTTGCTTCTCTGGCTCAGCTCAGTGTGGCACCTCTGCGAATATGAAGTTGTTCTGAAAAACTGTTTTTACAATCTCTCAAGTTCAGGGAAGTGGAACACGAAACACCCACCTACCAGAACCCACCCACATATTTTTTTTTAATTTAATTTAATTTTTTCAGTGTTCCAATATTCATTGTTTATGCACCACACCCAGTGCTCCATGCAATATGTGCCACCCACATATTTCTATCTGGGCCTTTGGGTTCCAGCCCCGAAGACAGGGGGGCGGAAACTGGGGCCAGGTGTTCCTGAGGCCACGCCCCAAGCTCCGCCCCCATCCTGATTTGCCTCTTTCTTGGGTCGCATTCTGAATTCTTCCTTTCTCCGTGATCTGTTCCAGTGTCAGTTCTCCAGTGTCTGGCTCATTGCAATTCTAAAACCCCTTTCATCACTCCACAAAACTTTATTTTTCTTTTGAAATGTAAAAGCTTTGCTTTCAAACTGCCGGCTGAGTGTAGGCTTAAATAATTTCTTTTTGAAAGCCAAAGCCTAGGAAATGACGTCTTTCATTCTTAGTGGTGTTAAACTTCCCTCTGGATGAATAAATGCCATGGCTTTACTGGGTGTGAAATGTCAGGGCACCCGATTTTTCAAGGGGCGGAAAAATCCATCAGTTTATTTTTACTGAAGATATCATGGCCTCTAATCATAATGAGAGCAGATGGGTACTTGTTTTTGAGACACTGGGGGAAGGGTTCATGGTGAAAAAGTTACTTAGATATTATTTAACTATATATGATGTATTGGAACCCCAGAACTGACAAGAGAGAGAATAGTTATGAAAGTTCAAAATGGGTAGGTGGCAGCCATTGGTTGATCCCCAAGAGACGAGAGTACAATCCAAGACCAAACAGCATGGCACATGTAAGTTTGTATAATGAAATTATTAAATCACCTGGTGCCATATGGGTCTATCCAGCAAAGCCCTCTTCTCCTAGTACCCTACTCAGTGCTTGGCTCATCTGTTTCCTGCACTGGGCTGTGAGGGTGGCAGCTTTACGGCTGAGAACAGTGTTGGACACATAAGCCTTTGTCAAATGAATGTCTCACAAAACAAGACAATGATGAGATAATTCTGGATGATGTCTCACAAATTATAAGAATTTTGAACAGAGCCATCCATCCATAGTAAGACAAGAACAGTTCCAGGGTCAGCTCAGTATAGAACAGGGGCGAAAAATTAAATTTTTGACCTACTCGACTATGTGATTCCCACCAGATGACTGCCATTCACCAGTTCCCCCTGGGCTCCTGAGACCTGTTGGGGACCCATTCTTTAATCTCCTGGAGTCCATGAGAATGGCCATAAAACAGAGCAAATGCTTCTTGTCTTGTTATGGAATGGATCAGGAAATTTCCTGCTGTTGATCAGAGCCAGCAGAGGAGATCTCCAGCTCTTAGGATGGGCTTTCAACACTAGGAAAGACACATTGACAAGACTGAATTGAAAGCTGATCTGGTCACTGCATGTATTTACATAATCCATTAGTGAAAATATTTTTGCAGAAGATTAAACTAAATGCTCTTTCTAAAGACACGTGTGTGTGTGTGTGTGTGTGTGTGTGTGTGTGTGTGTGTGTTTAAGCAATTTTTTGCAACTTGGATTAAATTCAGGAGAGAAATTTGGGTCTTCTAATTTGGATCATCTCTGGCGGGTTTGAGACAGCCTGTCTTTCTCCCCAGCTGTCAGTAGGCGGAGCTCATGCTTCATGCTCAGCCTACCCGGCTGCCTGTCTGCTGGAGGCTGGGCGGAGGGAAGAGGGAGATTGCCAAGGTGCTTTAAGAGAAGAGAGATGATATGAAGCAGATCTGATATGGGAGGGAAATTTAAAAAAAAAAAAAAACAAAAAACGATTTTTCTCAAATGTCACCACTTTGGTGAACTGTGTTTTAAAAGATAGAAAATGTGTGCCCTTTAGAATAAACCTGTAACTATCTACTCCTTTTACTCTCTTTTCCACACAGGAAAAAGCTTCTTCTGGCAAAGTGTAGTTTTTATTGGAATGACACATTTTTCTGAACGATGCGTGTTGGAAGTTACTCTATGACATTTACCAGCGGCGTTCTAAGTGCTGGCCTGGAAACTTATTTAACCGAATGTGCTGGTAGAAGCCAGGAGGCTGGCAAGGAAGTAGTGTCCGAGTTGGTTTGGATGGGAGCAGACTTTGCCTGGGAGAAGGTTTCCGGAGAGAAGGGTCAGGAGGGAGCCTCCTCGGGCCCTGCCCTGGGGAACCGAGCACCCTGCGCTGTAATTCCGGTTCCTGAAGGGCAGGCCTGTGTGTACATGTGAGGGTGTGTTTTAGGTCAGCTTAAAATGCATTGTAGAAACTCTGCCAACCAATTCATATCCAGCCCCAAAAGGAAAATAAACAAAATCCATTGCAAGCCTGGAGAAATTTCTCAAGAGGTAAAACACTGCTTGCTTTTTTTCATCGATTCAGGGGACAGTGTCTCAGAGACAAAGGATAAAGGCTTTCTTGAAATGGATTGTGGTATTCTTCTTCTTTCATTCATTCTTTCTTTCTTTTTTTTTTTTTTTCAGTAGTAAGCTTCGGGTGCCCTATATTAAAGAATCTATGCTTAAATATTTAGTAAAATAGAAGTAGCTCATAATTCAAGCATTCTCTTTCCTCGTGTCTCAGGTTTCCTTTAAAAGCAGAGGTTGCTGGTTTAATTTATCTTTCAGCCCAAACAAACAAACAAACAAACAAACAAAAAGCCTCTCTATTTTTATCAAAATTTTTGCCTGTTGAGTTTCTATGCACCCCGGGGACCCTGCTGGTGCAGGAAGTGAACAGTTGGAGAGTAGCGCCATCTTGTGGCCTAGTTGGAAAGGAAGAGGTGGCCACAAAGTGGGTGGTATTTGGAATACCTGAGATTTCTGAGTACCTCAGGTAAATGGAGTCAGAATCTCTCCCAGTAGCCTTGCCTTGGAGTCCTTGGGCTTCTCTTACCAACTCTGGGAATTAGCCTTGAAGTTACATGGATCAGTTTAGGTTTCTGCCTTTAGTAACCTTGAAGCTTGTGCTCTGGGAGTGGGGGTGAGGGAACTTTCGCCTTAAAAAAGCCACTTTCCATTTAGTGTAAGTGAGTTTAAAACTCTAATGCTAACAGTAGTTTCCCAGTAGGAAGAGCTTCTTGGAAATTAAGAGGATAATCATCATATCTGAATTGGGAAGGAAGCCTGAAAGCTGACCAAGAAAACAGAAAAACCTCAGTTACTGTAGGAGGAGCTGTTGGTTCATGGTCCACTTTACTTGGCCTATTTCTGAAATTTATTTTTCTTCTTCTTCTTCTTCTTTTTTTTTTTTTTTTTTTACCTGAAAGCAGAACCATAGGATTGTTCTTTGTTAAATGTCCTGAAACTGAAAGTATTGTAAACCGATAGTGAAGAGTTGTTTTTAAGAGGTTCTATTTTTCAGATCCATTTAACTGATCCTGTGATATTTATCATCTCATCCTAGTAGCTCTCTGGAACAGGGTACTTTCCCATGGAACCAACGAATATTTAGAACTCTTAGGAAAATACATGCTTTCTCTTTTGGAGGATATCGGTAATGTATTTTCTGGTTTATTCTACTATATTACAAGTGAGTGGTCTTGAAGCCATGAGCCTGATTTTTGATCCACAAACAATATTTTTCTTAATAATTGCAAATTTAAAAAATTTGGCAGCCATCAGTGGTGATGAATGTTAAGTAGGCTTGTTGTGGTGATCATCTTGCAATATATACCAATATCAAATTGGTATATTGTGCACCTGAAACTAATGTATGTCAATTATATACCAAAAAGAAATTGAAAATGCATGAAATAAATGAGAGCCTCTTATCTTCATTTAAAATATGTTTATATAGGGGCAACCTGGATAGTTGGTTAAGTGCCTGAGTCTTGATTTTGGCTTAGGTCATGATCTCTGGGACTCCTGGGACTGAGCCTACATACAACAGGCTTCTGGCTCAGCATGGAGTCTGCTTGTCTCCCTCTCGTTCTGCTCCTTCCCCTGCAAGGGGTTGCGCGCTTGCTCTCTCTATATATAATAAATAAACCTTTTTTAAAAATTAAAATAAAATAAAATTTGTTCATATATAGAATATAGACACATATGTGCCCTCTTGGAGCTGTGAAAGCCTAAGGTTTCAGCCTTCGGATCACTTGGAACCAGGGGAGACTGATTCAGATCTCAGCTCAACTACTGACTAGCTGCGTAAATCTGGACAGACTGTGAAACTGTCCTGCACCTCAGTCTATGAAGCCGGACCAGCAGTACCCACCCAGAGGGCTTCCCTGATGCTTAAGGGAGCTAATGTGAGTCCAACCCCACTGCTTCATCCCATGATGAAGGCAGCCAAACTCTCATCGGTTGCTGCTGTTGGTAACTCTGGTTCCTAGAACAACTTCAGTAAAGCCTGGCCCTCGAAGAGCCCAAGATGTTCTCTGTTCCATGTGAACCAGCGCAGAAGACAAATGACATTTGCAGTTCGGCTGAGTTCTGATGAATAACTCTGCTTCAATCCCACCAGCTGGGAATTTGGACCTATAAATTATCTCTCCTGCAAGGACAGATCTGTTCTCCAAAAGCACATCCTCTAGCATGTTCTTAGGCTAGCACTTCCCAAACTTTTCTCACCATCACCCCCAGTGAGAAATACGTGCACCTTCTTTCTCCTTTCCTTATGAGTACGTTAGTGTCCCTGACGGTGTCCTACGCGTCTCTCTGGTGCTCTGATAATATTTCTTCCTCTTTCTTTCCCTCAGACTTTTGCCTCCTCTTTCTTCTAGTTCAGATGTGCTTGAGCCCCTCCCCTGAATTTTTCATTTCATTTATGTTACTATCTAGTTCTAAAATTTCTAGTCTGTTTGCTTTCACAGTGGCTATCTCTTTATTGATACTCTGTTCGGTGAGGCAGTATTCTCATACTTTTTCTTTTTTTTTAAACATCTTTAGACATACTTTCCTTTAATTATTTGAACACATTTGAAATGCCTCCTCTAAAACTTTATCTGTGTAGGAGGCTGACTCATGATTCCCAAAGATATCCAGCCCTAATCCCTGAATCCTGGAAATGTTACTTTATTTGGGACAAAAAGGACCTCACCAATGCGGCTAAGGATGCTGAGATGGGGGAGGTGGCCCCCCTGCATTCTCCAGGTGGGCCCTGAATGCAGTCACAAGTGACCTGATGAGAGAGAGGCAGAGAGGGATTTTCCAGCACACGGAGTAGTAGGTGGTAGAAAGACAAGGCAGAGATTAACAGCCCAATAAGAAGAGGGGTCTCCCTTCCAAAGGACTGTGGGTAACAATTTTACCGAATTTTTACCAAATGAGCACAACAGAATTCTCCAGATGTATAACCTGTTATATCTTTTTATATCTTTTTTCTCACCACCCATCATCAGTGCCTGCTAAGCCAGTGCTATTACACGCTAGTTTTTTGTTGTTGTTTCATTTTTGGTTTTGGACAAAACACCATCCCAAATCAATAAATGGATTTCTTTAATGGTTAAGGTCATGCAGCTACTATAACTGAAAAAACATCCAACTCTTAGCTCCTTAACAGAGGAGGCTTTATTTTTCACTCTTGAAATCGTTCAAAAATAGTAGAGCTGGTCACATAGAACTCTTAGGCAGTTCTGTTCCTTAAGACAGAGATCCGGGATTCCAGGCTTACTCAGTTTTGTGGCTCTGTCATGCTCGGGGTTCTCAGAGTAATGGCCACTTGGTCAAAATATGGTCTAAATAAAACAGTGCATAATTATTCAGGAAAGAATGTGTAATTACTCAGAAGGACTTTTTTTTTTTTTTTACTTAACCTGAAAGTGGTCCTCATCTCTTCGGCCACATTTCATCGATGTGGATTGGCCAGGACTCAGTGACTCGCCGGGGAAAACTACAAAGTTCTTGGGGGTGGGGATCCCAAGTGCCATCTCGTTGACCAACCAGTTGGATACAAAGTGAGTTTAGGTGATCACGGTAGTATATATCAAGGAAACGATTTCTTTTCATGAGATAGTATTTCTTCCTTTATTGAGGGATACTTGGCACAAAACAAAGAGCATATATTTAAATTGTAAAATGTTATGAGTCTGAGGTACGTGTATACCTATAAAACCATCAGCAGAGTCAAAATTACTGTTAGTGTTTCTTTCCTTAAGGAAAAAGACGTGAATCCCAGCCTTATTTCAGGGAAGCCTTTGAAGCTATGATGGACAGAAGTCTAAATTAAATGTATGTATGTTTCATTATATTGCTCTTAAGACTACTGAGGTGGCAGTTTAATTCTTAAAAACAATAAAACGGAAGCATAAATACTAAAAATTAAAAAATGAGCATATCCATCACTTCTGAATGTTCCTTGAGTCTCTTTGTAATTCAGTTCTTCCCCATTTCCCAGAACCAGGCAACCACTTATCTGATTTCTGTTAGTGTAGATTAGGTCGTATTTTATAGAATTGTGTATAGATGGAATAAAGAGTCTGCTGTTTTTGGTCTGGTATTTTTTCATCCAGTATAATTATTTTGAGACTCACCCATGTTGCATGTATCAGTGGTTGGTTTTCTATTGCCAAGAGTGATAGTTCATTGTACAGTTACATCACAATTGGATTATTTCTTCATTTGTTCGAATGTTTAGGACTTTTCCATTCTTTGCATTACAAGGAAACGTGCAGTGAACCCTTACATATCACTTCTTGGGTGGGCATATGCTCTCCTTCTCTTGAGTGAATACCCAGGGGTGGATGGCTGGGTCATATGGAAGGTATGTTTAACTTACAAAGCAATTGTTACATATTTCCCAGCCCTTTTACATTCACGTCAACCATGTGTGAGAATTCAGTTGCTCTGTTTCCTTGTCAGCATTCCGTATGGTCCATCCTTTTAGTTTGAGCCTTTCTAAGTGGATGTGTTGTGTTGTATCATCGTGGTTTTCATTTAGATTTATCTAATGAGAACTGAAGCTAGGCGTATCTTCATGAGATATTTTTCCAAACATATTTTTATTTATGTTGGTTAGAGGACTGTTCAATTCTTTTGCTACTTTTTATGAGGTTGTTTTCCTTCTTATTATTGAGATATTAGGACCTTGCTATAAAGAGTTGCAAGGCCTCAGGCAGATACATGTTTGGCAAATATCTTTGCCACGCTTGCCTTTTCATTTATATAACATGGACTCCTGAAGAGCAAACACATTGAATTTATTTTATTTTGCTTTGTTTTATTTATTTGACAGAGAGATCACAAGTGGGCAGAGAGGCAGGCTGGGGGTGGGGAAGCGGTCTCCTTGCTGAGCAAGAATCCGATGTGGGGCTTGATCCCAGGACCCTGAGATCATGGCCTGCGCTGAAAGCAGAAGCCCTAACCCACTGAGCCACCGAGGCACCCCAAACACATTGAATTTTGATGAAGTCCTATTTATTGATGTTTTACTTTCATAGTTTGTACTTTTAATGTCCTGTTAATAAACCCTTGCCATATTCAAGGCAAGGTTGCCTCCTATGGTTTCTTCTGGAAGTTGTATAATTTTCGTTCTTATAAATCAGGTCAATGGCTCACTTTGGGGAAATTTTTATATAATGGAGGAGGTAAGGATTGAGGCTTATGTATTTGCATCTGTCTCCCTAATTGTTCCAACATGATTTTGTTGAAAAGACTCAACTTCTGGATGCTCTTCTTTTGGCTAGTCTAGGTTGTTTGCATTTCCACTAAGTGTTCGAAGCCCCTTGCTCATTTACACAGGCCCACGAAACGTCGCCTGCAGTCTTGATTGAGATCACACTGAATCTGGCAGTCAGTTTGGAGAGAACTGATGTTTTAATAACACTGCATTTTTGAATCAATGGATATGCTACAACTTTTCATTAGTGAGGTCTTCTTCGGTTTGTGGTATTCAGCGTAGGGGTCATACACATCTTCTGTCAGATTTATTCCAAATACTTCATATTTTCTTGAGCCTTGTAAACAACATTGTGTTATGATTTCATCCTGTGATTGTTTCTAGTAAATAGAAATACAATTGGTTTTGTATATTGACCTTCTGTTCTGAAATCTGGCCAACCTCGCTTATTAGGATCTGTCTATTCTTGGTGAAATTTTTAGGATTTTCCACACAGGTGATCATGTCATCTGTGAATAAAGACGTTTTTGCTTTCAGATCTTTTGCTTGTCCTATTTAACTGGCTACAACCTTCGGTACAATGTTAAACAGAAATATTAAGAGTGTTTTTTTTAATTGTTTTAAATTTATTTTCAGCATAACAGTATTCATTGTTTTTGTACCACACCCAGTGCTCCATGCAATCCGTGCCCTCTATAATACCCACCACCTGGTACCCCGACCTCCCAACCCCCGCCCCTTCAAAACCCTCAGATTGTTTTTCAGAGTCCATAGTGGTTTTTGGTCTCGATTCTAGCCTTTTATCTTTCACTATTCTGTGTGATGTGAGTGTAGGTCCTTCATAGAAGTCCTTTTTCAGGATGAGGAAGTTCCCTTCAATCCTACTTTGGTGAGATTTCTTATCCTAAGTGGATGTTAGATTTTGTCAAGTGCTTTTTTTTACACTGATTGGAATTATTTTATCATTTTTTCTTTCCTAGCCCCTTAAAATGAATGACTTATTTTTTCGAATGTGGAATTAATCTTCTTAGTATATTTTTTTCCTTTCAACCTCTCTGTGCAATTATATTTAAAGAACATTACTTGCAGGCAACATATTGTTGAGTCTTGTATTTTTATCTGATCTGATGATCTCTGCCTTTTAATTGGCAGGTTTAGATGATTTCTGTTTAATGTGATCATTGATGTGGTTAATTTAAATATAACATTTTGCTTTTTATTTTCTATTTTTATCATCTGTTTTTCTTTTTGGTACTGTTTTCCTCTTTTTGGAATTTGGAATAATTGAATAACATTTTAAACATCTCATTGTTATCTCATCTTCTTTGATGGTTTATTAAACTCTTAGTTTTATTCTCAGAGCACTTATTTGAGAGTTTATTAGATACAACTTTGTCTTATCACAGTCTATCTTCACGTAATATTATACCATGTTCTGTAAAGTATAAGAAACACTAGTTCATTTCCATTTTCCCTCTCAAGATCTTTGTGCTGTTGTTGATGTGCATTTTACTTCTATGTGTGCAATATAGCTCACAATTCATTATTATTTTTTAGTTATGCTGTTGATTTTTCTAGAGAGACTTTAACAATGAAAGAGAATGTTTTCTCTTATATTTATATATTTATGGATCCAGTTTCCCTCATCTTTATGTCAATCCAGACTTCCATCTGGTTTCATTTTTCTTCTCCCTGAAGGACTTTCTTTAACATTTCTTATATTGGAGGTCTACTGATAATAAATTCTTTCAGCTTTTCTACTGTCTCACAAAATTCTTTCTTCACCTTCAGTTTTGAAAGATAATTTCACTGGGAATAGTACTCTAAGTCAAAACTTTTTTTAGGTCTTAAAAGATGTTGCCCCATGATTGTCAAGCTTCCTTTCTTTCCAACAAGAACTCTGCAGTCGTTTTTCTTTTTCTTTTTTTTTTCTTTTCTGTTTTGAATGTGTTGATTCTGTTCTTAAGGTTTTTCCTTAATCCCTGATTTTAGTCATTTTCTTATGATGTGACTTAAAGTCGTTCTATTGTGTTTGGGCTTTATTGGAATCCTTTTATCTATAGGGTATAGTTTTCATCAAATTTAGAAATATTTTGGCCATGTTTCTTCAGATATTTTTCTAATACCCCCATCTCAGGGACTTCAATTATATGTATGTTTGGCATCTTGAAGTTGACTTACAGCTCACTTTATTTATTTTTTCACTTTTCTCTCTTCCATTTTGGATCATTTAAATTGCTGTGTATTTAGTAACATTTTCCTGCCTTATTTATCTGCTGTTAATCCTATTCTTCATTATAGATGTTGTACTTTTCATTTTGAAAAGTTTAACGTTCTTATGTTTTATTCTACCTTCCTGAACATCGGCAATATTGACATAATAGATGTTTTAATGCTGTTATCTCTTATTTTTAGCATCTGTTTTGATGAGTGCACTTTTATCGATTGATTTTTCTGCTCATGATAGGTCATATTTTCCTGCTTCTTTGCCTGTCTGGTAATTTTTTTTTCTTTAAGATTTAAAACAATTTTATTTATTGGAGAGAGGGTGAGGTGGGGCAGAGGGAGAGGGAGAGAATCCCAAGCAGATGACCCCACTGAGCATGATGCAAGATGCAAGGCTCCATCTCGTGACTCTGAGATCATGACCCGAGCTGAAACCAAGAGTCAGGCACTTAACTGACTGAGCCACCCTGGTGCCCCTGGTCATTTTTGATTGTATGCCAGACATTGTCAGTTTTACCTTGTTGGTTGCTGGAGAGTTAGTACACATTTAAGTATTCTTGATCTGTGTTCTGGGCTATCATTAAGTTACTTGGAGACAGACTGACTTGTTTCCAAGGTTTGAGTTTAAGGTGGGATTAGAGAAATCTTTAGTCAAAGACTAATTTGGTCCTAGGACTGAGGCAGTACTCTTATGAGTACTCGATGTGATGCTCCCATGCATTACAAGGTTTTTCAGCTCTGGCGGGTAGGAACACAAACTGTTCTCTGCTTTGTGTAAGCTCTGGGGCTCTTCCTTCTAATCCTTCCCGTTGATTCCTTGTCCGGCCTCGGGGAGTTTCCTAATAGGGATGCATGGAGCAGTAATCAACTGAAGACTCCAAAGGAAGCATCTTCAGATTCCCAGATCTCTCCATCTGTGCAGGTCTCTCTCCTCTCTGCGAAGCAGTCTCATCTCCTGTTGTTGGCTCTGTGATTCTGAGCCACCATGGGCTTCCCAAATTCTCCACTCTGTCTTGTCACCTCAGGGAAACTTCAGGACACAGTTTGGATTCCCTTCCCTGTAAACCAACCTGAGAACTGTCTGTAGACATTACAATAGGAAACCACAGGCTCATCTCTTTTGTTTCTCTTTTCTCACTGAACACTGTCTCCACACTGCCTGTTGTCCAGTGGCTGAAAACTATTATTTCATGTATTTTGTCTTTAGCTTTTGAAAGGATCAGAGTAAATCGTTTCCCTCATACTACTACATCATGGCCAAAAATAGAAGTCCTTTAGTAGTTTATGGATATTCATGCTTTGAGGAACATAATAGTCTGCAAGTGGCTCTCTAGAGAATGTCCCCTAGGGCACTGTTGCATTTGACAATCCTGTCTTGTTCTTGATACCTACTTGCAAATAGAGGTAAATACTCAGAAGCCAGGTCATTCAATCTTTACCCTCTCTGGGAGGTTCTGTTCTCTTTTAAATCTCAATACGTGATACAATGGCTCGCATTTTTGTTCATACATTGCAGCATGAAATCACCCTTGCTCAGCTTGAATTGGACTGAGTGCCAGCCCTTTGCTTGGATTATTGCCTGGTTCGATTTGGCTATAAGTATAGCTAAAATACTAGTTTCACACCTGGTTATTTTGGCCATTATAATATAAGCAGATACAGCCTGCTCTTGGCTAAGTATTCTGATGGCCACTATGCACCGTAAAATGTCAATATGGTCATGCTTTATGGAGATGACCTTAGGATGCATAATTGAATTTTTCTGGCATTGTGGAACTAGAATACATCTGCAAATCACAGCTGGCAACTTCTCTGGTTAATCTAGGCATAAGTACAGCTGGGCCAAAGAATGCACATCCAAATATCCAAACAAACAAAAAGCCCAAAATATAATGAGAACCAAGAGCTAATACAGAACTTCTAGTTTATTAATTCACTTATTTACCCAACATCTCCTTGATTTAAATAGTAGAATATATAAGAAATCCATCATGATTCAAACACAAAGTAATATTTAGTACCTTGTGTCTTGCATTCCATGAAACAAGTCCATACAATTGTGAAGGAAAATAGTTTTGAAATTTCAACCGATATGAGCTTGGTTGTTTTTCTTGAATTGCATTGCCCCTTGACTCTTTACCAGGCCACACTCAGATTTTTGCATACTTGGTGTTTCAAGGTAGTGATTATCCACACAAAAGAGAGAAAAGGAAAGTTTTCTCAGCATTTGAGTTTTAAAAGTATAGGTCTCATAGATGATAGAAGAGAAGAAAATAGCAAGTCTCCTCTGGTCTGGTACTAAAATGTCCCCCAGAACTGAAGAAATGAGAGCTGGAGGGAGGATGTTTTGAGTACCTTTCTAGGTGCTCGACAGAGGGGACCTTCCATCCTGCTATATTCCACACTCAGTCTAGGAGGGAAAAGAGGGAACAGCAGGGACCTCAGAAGGCCTACAGAATCCATATGCAAAGGACCCATGCTCCCATTTCTATGATCACCTAGACAGTCAATAAGAGCCTGGAGTGGAAATGTCTAATGGGTGCTTCCAGACAGACATGTCCAAGACCAATGCACCATATGCTGCTTCACCGCAGCAAGAAGCAAATGCTTCAGAACAGTTCTTGCACATCTGAGAACATCTCCAATCTTCCTTCAATTGAGAATAATCACAGGTTTCCAAAAGAAAATCAGCCAAGAATGAATCAGAGCCTGGATCCTTGCTGACATTAGGCCAAGATGTTACGGCAGAGTCCTGCGAAGATGGACAACCAGAAACAATGTCCACCTTGTCTCTTCCAACCCCTTGCCTCACCTCATCATGTCCTGTGATAGATCTCCAAAACGTAGACACTAGAGCGGGACGAAACCCTGAAATGACCAGGAGATTTTTCTGCTATTCAGCAGAATAGGGCATATGTCATAAAACTATTTAAAAAATAGGTCTCATCATAACAAAGTTACTTTTCTTAAACACTGGAAGTGTGTAAGAAGTGTAGCAGAAGCTTGTGTGATACTTTAAGCTTACTATTTTCTGGGCCTCTTCTTTACTATCAGCTTTGCAAAAGATATTTATTCAGTAAGTCCTGGGCAGACGGGCAGTTAGAACTCAGAGGAGGAACAGGAGATGCTATGATTGTTTTACGTAGTCTAGATTTATCCACCTCCAAACAACCAGTATTTATTATCTCAAGGATGTCTTCCTGTTGGATGGATGTCACATGTTCTAGGCTGGGCTTGGCTCACTGGTTCTGTAGATTGGCTGGTCCAGCCCTACACCCTCTGTCCTTTTTCTCCTTCTTGGACCAGGAGGCCAGCCAGGATGTTTTTCTGTGGTTAAGGTGGATGTGGGAAGGGCAAGTGGAAACATGTAGGGTCTCTTTTAAAGCTTAGTCTCAGAACAGGTACACTGTCACATCTGCCCACTTTTATTGGTCAAAGTGAGCCATGTGGTCAAGCCCAAAGCGAGGAGTGGGAAAATACACCCTGTCCCAAATGTGGCCGTGGCAATGATGTGGGTTCAGGAAGGGTAAAAAATTGGGGCCGATCATTCAACTGACAACAGATGGGAATGAACAGCTCTTTGAGTGCCTATGGGTATGCATCTTGGCTAGGGGCATTACAGCTATGCACCTTTGTCTATAAAAATGCTTTCTATACAGTTGCATTATTTTACCTTGTTTTATTTTTTTTTAAAGATTTTATTTATTTATTTGACAGACAGAGATCACGAGTAGACAGAGAGGCAGGCAGAGAGAGAGGAGGAAGCAGGCTCCCTGCAGAGCAGAGAGCCTGATGCGGGGCTCAATCCCAGGACCCTGGGATCATGACCTGAGCCGAAGGCAGAGGCCTTAACCCACTGAGCCACCCAGGTGCCCCTATTTTACCTTGTTTTTAAGCATATGAGGAGATGGGCTCAGGGAGGCCAAGTAGCTTGCCCATTGTGTGTAGTCGATTTGAGACTGAACTGAGATCCCAACCTATGTCTGTTGAAAACCAAAGCCTGTGGTTTGGAGCAACCGTGTTATTGGCCAGGTCTCGGGTTTCTTGACGTTCACCCAGACCCTTTCTCCTGAATGACCTTGACTCTGGATGATTAGCAAGGTTTCTTCTTTTTCTTCTTTCATGCACAGTACTTACCTCCTTCCTTTTTGACTTGCTAATTAATTCAATTACTTTTCCTTGATTCCTATTAGTAGGTAACACCATGATTGATACCATCTGGAACACATTTATCTAAGTCTTGAGTGGAAAATTTCACAGAACGGGAGACGTGAAAGGAGACCCTCCAGAGGATCGATGCCCGCATCAGTGATAAATTACCAGCCCTTGGATTATCTGCCAGGAGCTCTCCCTCCAGGCTGGGGAGCAGCACCTTTCCTCCTGTAGTGCCAGCTGTATCATTTAGCACATGTTCAGGGAAGTATGTGTTCTCCGAACAGAGTGGGGAGGGCAGAACCACTAGGCTTGCCTAAACTGGCTTTCCACAGAATCTGTTTTTCTCCAATTGTCTGAAATGCCTTTTCCCCGGATAATCAGGCTTCAGACTTTTAGAAGCCCAGATCCCAACAGCTGGAGGTAAGCCTCCCAGTGTAATGGAAGAAAACATGTTGATGCTTTTAATTGGTCCCCGAAGTGAAACCCAAGGAACGGTTTATTAGTTGATGGATTTGAGGCTTTCAACTTAGCATTGCTGGCATGGTAAAGATAAATACATTAGGAATTTGTGGCTAATTATTAGAAAGCTGATTTTATTTCATTTGAGATATAATAATCAACTGAAAATCAGTTTAATTTATTGCTGTTGAAGTTAATGACGTGTGTACTATATGTAAGCAAGAGCACCTGCGTCTTGGACCCTGCTGTGGCTTTCCCGCAGTCCTGAATCCTTGGAGGGTCCTGAGCCGCTGGACTGAAATAAGCAAAGCCTCTATTCCCAGCCATCCAACTCCATTGCTCAAGTGGGAAACATCTGGAGAGACTGAGGAGTTCAGCAAGTGCTGAGAGCCCGGTCGTTAAAGACCCATGAGAGAACTTCAAATACTACACACCTGTGGCATTAGTCAACTGTTGTTGCAATAACACCGCATAAAAATCAATTCCCAAATCGCAATGGCTTAGAACAACAAACATAGCAAGTACTCATAAATATTTCTTACTTGTGAATATGTAAATAAGCTTCTTGCTCCCAGGACTATGGGTCAGCTAGGCCCAGCTCTGCTTTAGGCTCAAGATCAGGTTCATGTCAAGATCAAGACAATAATTGTACCTATATTTTATTCCAGTTTCTGGAACCCAGGACCAATGGGCGGCAGTTACCTGGGTATGTCATTCCCATGGCAAACTGCAGGAATACTGCATGGCTAGAAGGGACATGCTGTTTTTTAAGCCTCATTTTGGAATAGGCATATCACCTTTGTTTAGAGTCTTTTTGCCAAAACAAATGACATGGTTTTATGTTGGTGGTCCAGGGACATATGCTCTACCCCAGGGAGCAGGGGGTGAATATTTGCTGAAAAAGCATCCCAGAAACGTACTTTTTATTTTTTTTCATTTTTATAGACTCTGACTTTGTTTTTCTCTTCTATACAATTTAGGGCAATTGGGAATGCACCTGTAGAAGTATATATGCGTTTGAAGTAACTCATGAAGAAATCAATAGAATGATAATTGTGTAAATATCTTGCAAATTGTGAAATCATGCAATATTTTGCAGATAGGAAATGACTTATTAGGCATCCATTAATAGTATCCACCATGGAATGTGATGTGCTGAGAGGAAATGATTCCTGGGCGTGACTCTGACTCCAAAGCCTGTTAGTCTACACTGTATCAGGAATTAAACACCTAGTTTTTGGTAATAAGCATCCTCATAGTCAGGGCCATATGGTTATCTCCTTAGACAGAGGTTTGCTCACCCACTAACAAATATTTATTGGGATTGACTAGGTGCAGAGCATTTTTTGGTAGTGTCCAGGGTTGGTTCAGGGTTGTAGGGTTGGTTGAAAGATGGTTGAAAAGGGATATAAAGAGGAATAAAATGTAATTTCTGCTCTCTGGAACCTTGAATCCAGTAATAGAAATAAAATGTGTTCATGAAGAACTATAACTGTTTCTTTCCTCCCTTCCTCTCTTTCAACCCTGTTCCCTTCCTTCCTTCCTTCCTTCCTTCCTTCCTTCCTTCCTTCCTTCCTTTCTATACAATCATGGGGTGTAGTATTATTGTTGAGTTATATACCCTGGAGCTGGGTGTCAAGGGTCAAATCATTACTAGGTTTATATTCAACCTCTATGTGCCTCAGTTTTCTCGTCTGGCAAAGGGAGAAAATAATTATAGCAGAAGTTGTCTAACGACGCTCCCATTGGCATTTGCCTGTATATGCTTCGGAATGCTCAGTGTCAGATCCCTGTGAATCCCTGCCTGTGAACATGGCATATTTTTCCAGTCATGGGAGTATGCTCAGCCTACCCAGAGGGGCCCTGGAAGGAGCTCCCAGTCAATGGTAGATGAGGGCTCATGAGAAATACTTCATCTTCCTCACATCGTTTTTTTGGGGGATGACTTCGAGGCTTGTTCTGCCCATATCCCATTGTTTCCCAATGAGATGAAACTCCAGTTATGTATTATGATATTGGACTTGATGACCCATATGTAATGTCTTCTTTCCTCTCTGCCTTACTTTCCAACTCCCTGTTCTGTTTCCTGGGATCACTACTAAAATAGACTACTTGTGCATAGGTCCTTGTTTGACAGATTGCTTCTGGAAAATCTAAACCAAGACAATAATTGTACCTATATTTTATGGCTGTTATGAGGATTAAATATGCTAATATATACCTGAAACTCTTACACCAGTGTCTGGAACTTTTTTTTTAAGATTTTATTTATCTATTTGAGATAAAATGAGAGAGAGAGAGAGAGAACAAGCATGGGGATCATCAGGCAGTGGGAGAAGCAGACTCCCCTCGGAGCAGGGACCCCAAAGCGGGCTCTATCCCAGGACTCCTGGGATCATGACCTGAGCTGAAGGCAGACGCTTAACTGACTGAGCCACTCAGGAGCCCTCCAGTGTCGGGAACTTAGTA
This sequence comes from Mustela nigripes, assembly GCF_022355385.1. Lineage (NCBI taxonomy): Eukaryota > Metazoa > Chordata > Mammalia > Carnivora > Mustelidae > Mustela > Mustela nigripes. The sequence goes on along the minus strand of NC_081559.1, from coordinate 175,971,367 downwards.
AGTACTGTGTAGATGTTAGTTATTATCCCAATAAAATGAAAATTCTGTGAGGGCAAGATATTCCTTAAGGAGTAGAGTTTTCAACTAAAATTTCTAACATACAAAGAAATGGGGAAACATGGCCCATTCTTAGGAAAAAGTCAGTCATGTGAACTGACTTTGAGAAGGCCCTGGTTGGATTTAGGAAGATTAAAGCACCAATTCTAAATATGTTCAAATAATTAAAAAAAATACATAATTGAGGCATTGAAGGAAAGTATAATCTCAATGACTGAATAGGTAGGAAATTTCAATAGAGAAATAAAACCTATAAAGAGAACCAAATGGAAATTCTAGATCTGAAAAGTTAATTGAACAAAATGAGAAATTCACTAGCTGGGCTTAAGAATGGTTTGGAAAGAGAAGAGTGAGTGAAGTTGAAGATCAGTCAATAGAAATTACCTTGGCTAAAGAACTGAGAAAGGAAAAAAATTAAAGAAAAGTAACAGCTTCAGAAATCCGTGCGACAACATCAAGTGTTCTAGTATACATATAATTGGATTCCAGCAAGAGTGGAGAGAAAGGGGCAGAGAAAAATTTAAGGAATTAATGGCTCTGAAGATCCCTAGATTTTTCCATTTTTGCATATTCAGTAAGCTCACCAAAACACAAGCAGTAAAAATACCAAGAAAATCATACTAAATTACCTCATAATCAACTTCTAAAGCAAAAGATAAAGAGAATATTTCATAGTAACAAGAGAAAATTACAATTACCTGCAGAGGAACAATGTGATTAGCAGATGACTTCTCCTCAGAAATGAGGGAGGCCAGAAGACACCAGATTAACATCTTCAGTGTTGAGAGACAAAAACTGCTAATCAAGAATTCTGTGTACCAAAATGTCCTTCAAAGAATGAGGGAAATAGGTATTTTCATATACAAGAAAGTGGGAATATTCATTGGCATATTTATTGCCCTAAAAGAAAGCCTAAAGGAAATTCTTTCGGGTGAAGGAAGATGACACCAAATGGTAATGCTGATCGATATGGAGGAAAGAAGAGCACCCAAAATGGGGAAGATGGGTGTGAAATGCGAGGATATACACATACACATATTTTCTCATAATTCCATTAAATATAAATGAAGCAAAAATGACTATTGCAGAGACTAATATATATTGATAAAAACTATATACCACAAAGAATTTTGGAGCAAATAAAATCTTTTTTTTTTTTTTTTTTTTTTGCAAGGTGCTTGTGTTTTATTGAGTTAATTCACTATGGGTTGAAGGGAAAAGAAATGAAGAAATTCCGAAAAAGTAAATCTAAACCGACTTAACCAGTGTCTTAAGTATACATCTACAGTGAGTAGTAAGAGGAAAAAGCATAGCATTAAATACCAAAATCAGTAAAAAGTAAAAATACATGAAATACCCAACTAAAACAACAGAAGGACAATTACACAGAAAGTAGAGGGAAGAAATTTTAAAAGACAGAAGCAGAAATTCATCACAAATTAGAAATAGCAGATTTAATAATAAAACACAAAGTGAATTATTTAGAAAATCAAGAAATAGACAATCCACTTGCATTTGCTAATCTTTTTAAAAAATTCTTTTAATGGGCATACGCGAGCAAATTGTGTTTTATTTATTTATGTTTAAGTAATCTCTATGCCCGATGTGGGGCTCTAACTCGTGACCTCGAGATCAAGAGTCACATGCTCCATGTACTTAGTTAGCCAGGGGCCCCAGCATTTGCTAATCTTATTGAAGAGGTGGTTAGAAAGAGGATATCCATTAGTGTCACACTCCTGCCCTATCCCATGGAGAGGAGTGACAAACATGACGGGTGACTTTGGAGAGAGAGAAGAACTCATTGGACGCCACTGGAGTTGGCTTAGCTCTAATCATTACCATGAAATTGAATAATCCAAGGGAGAGAATTCAACACTTACCTTGCCTTTCTAGTTTGGTCTGTAGTTCAGAAGTTATCACCTAGCTTTCATGGGTAAAGGAAAGTTCTATCAAGAATAGTTTCTACAAATAAATAGGAAACAACGGGATAAAATTATTAAGTCCTCATTTCACAAGCCCAATGAAGTAACTGATTGAGACAGTGGGAATCAGGCATTTCACAAGCGAATTCAATCAGTGCTCCCTTGGGCCGCACCATGGGCATCACTGAGGAATTGGTGAGAAGTGGAGAGCCTTGTCTGCAGCCCAGACCCGCTAAATCAGAAACTCAGGGTGTGGAGCCCAGCAAATGTGTTAGAACAAAGTTTCCAGGTGATCTTGATGGGCGTTAAAGGTGGAGCACTGCTTTGCATCACAGCTGCTCATGAAGACTCAAAGAGGATTAGGGCTGCTCCAAGGATGGCCAAGTACTCAAAGAGGATTAGGGCGGCTCCAAGGATGGCCAAGTTTCCCGTCCCAAACCCTTGATTTTATTGCTATTTTATTTTGGCCAGCATGCAGATTCTGAGGTGATAGAAACGTCTTTGTATAATGCTGTTTTGTTTCCTATTCCGTTAGCTCTAGCCCTTCAGGTAAGATTGTGTCTCAAACACAAGTGCAGAAAGGTCAGAAAGACCTTTTCAATCCCCATTTACTATTTGACTATTAAATAGTAATTCTTATTTCTGAAGCTTCCCTAAGGAACTGGGGAAAATTGAGTTAATCAAATTTTCTAGACTGCTCTGATTCCCCTCCAGCCATAGAGACCTGGCTCCTGTCATTTTGAATTTCTGAGCTTTTATTTTTGTCAAGAAGATTGGATAATACATTCCGGTGCTTCAAAGCAGCGTGCAGTCCTCTTGGCAAAATGACCTATATGTGATAGAAACGTTGCACCAACAACCCCTGCATCACTTTGAGGTTTTTATTTGGCTGTTACAGTGTATACAGGTTTTCTTAATTTGTACACACTCCTGGAGGGCTGAGTCTGAGTTCTGCGGTGTTTCCTTTGTAGAAAGCCAAACACTCAATTAGTGCATTCTAATGATCAGGCTGCTGGGAAGAAAATATTATTTCTGTTTTGACATACTTTTTGAGGTGTGTGTTTCCCTTGTAGTCATCTCTGTTCAAGGTCCTGGGGGTAGTAAAGCCTTCAAAATACCCGCAGCCTGAATTTCTCAGTCCCTACGAAGTAAGTCACAGGAATATAATGACATTTCTTTTCATCCATCTCCAGGTGCATGGCAGGAATTTCTGCCCACTACCCCAGTATTTCTCCCAGGTAGTTCTGAGATTCCCAAGCTGGTGTGTAACCTGAGAGTGGTACACCTTGTGGTCCTGCCATTGGTTTGCCTCCTGCTCCAGCTCCCTGTGGTCATGCCACCTGGGAGGGTCCATCCCAAAGCAGCAGCTAAGCGGATGGTGCCTGTTTGGGATAATGATGGAAGAGCTCAGAAGAGCTCAGATTAGCCCCCACTAATCTTTGCGGCCTGTATTCCCCATGAGTGTCACCTCCTCCAGGGTTTTATACTTGAACGAGATCATGATTATCTTGTTGAATTAGCTGTGTGTGTGTGTGTGTGTGTGTGTGTATTACATGTCCATTATGTTGTAGAATGTGTCCGCTCTTCTGTTGGCAGTATTTTTTTATGGAAGTAGAGCCGACACACAATGTTGTGTTGGTTTCAGGGGTATAATGCAGTGATGTCACAACTCTGTGTGCTCCCCAGTGCTCAGGTGTCATTGCCACTTCAACATACAAGGCTACGCCAGCATCATTGACTATCTTCCCTGTACTGTGCCTTAGCTCTTTGTGGGTTTTCCTGGACCTCCATTGTAGCCCACTTGCCTATAGAAGTTCGCATGGGACGAGGCTGGGAAGTGATCAGAGTGACAAATTTAAGACTCATGATCTTACCTTCTTCTATTCTGGCCAGTTGCCTTAGATCCAAACTCATTAGCTTGATTTTCCTGTTTAAGGATGTGCTTCTCAGACCCATTTTTGCCCAGATGTGTCTGAAAGCTAGGTTAAACGTGGCAGGGGCGTAACCTAGTTCTATCCCTGTTTTAGGTAAGATTGGAGGTTAATTTGATAAATTTAAAGAATATGGGGTCTGACTCCATGGATGCCATCTGAGAAAAAGAAAAAAGCGCTCTAAATGCAAGAGAGGGGAAGAGCAGTGAAGTTCTAGGGTCCCTAGAAACACGTCTTCATTTACTTGTGCCTTCAACAAGTATTCATTAAATGCTTACATGTTCTAGACCAGGCATTGCAAGTGGATGCCATCTTGCGTGCCAATTCTGATCCACTCTGGTTACCTTCTCGAGCAGTCAGAGTCTACATGTGGGCTCAGCAGGGAAGTGCCGTGAGCCATTAGTGGTGTCAGCGGGGGAGGAAGGTGCAGGTAGGAGAGGTGGCAGACACATAGGCATTTGCTATCCCTTTCCCAGTCTCTGGAGATCCAGCAAGAAATAAGACAGACGTGTGTTTAAGTAGCTGAAATGTCCTAGGAACAGGAATTTACAGGATTTAGGTTTTTTGGGGGGGTTTCTTCTGGTTTGTTTGTTTTTTGTGTTTTGTTTTGTTTTGTTCTATTTTTTTGGCTCTCATTCCCTTTCCCTGAGATAGCCGCCGCGGTCATTCAAGCCAGCTGTGCCCATCTTGGCATGTACTTGTGTTTGTCTCCTACTGCTTTCCATGTTTCTCACTTGGATCTAGGGCGTCTGCAGGCTGTCACACACAGCCTCCCTTCCTGTGCTTAATGCACAAGACGAGTTCATCTCCTGCCCAGAGGAATCAGAAATGATATTACAGAGAAAAATTGCCCCCCATCTCCAGAAAAGTGGGTTGGAACAATCGCAAAAAGTTCAGCTCCCTATAGTATGATGCAATTGGATATCCTAATTAAAGTTCCCACGGAGGAGGGCCAAAGAGAGGATGAAAAGAAGAGAGTCACGTGTCAAGTAGCAGAGGAAAACCCTGTAGGTGACTCGGCATGCGGATGGAAGATACCCCAGCTCCCGAAGCTAATTACCTGCAGCATTAATTCAGGATGTGAGAGACAAGTGATGCCCCTTTGTAAAAGTTCCCCAAGACAGCCCACTGCAGCAAAGCTTGTGGGGAGGTCTGGGGAGCGCATGTAGGGAACTGTGATTTCACGATGCCTCGTCCGGTTTTCCAAACAAATGGCCAGCATGTGAGTTCTATAAAAACTGATTAATCGTTTGAAGCCAGATGCATCCTTTATTGAACCTGGCCCTTCCTTATTAAATAGAGTGATGATAACCAGAAAGAAGGAAATAATACTTAGAATGATCCATCATTATTCGTATATGCTGCTAATGAAGCAAAATTACCTTTTTATTCAATAGGTATTGAGATAATCAAATATAAAGCCGAAGCGTCTCTTCAATTTCCTGACACAATTAATGATGGTGAATACAATATTCATTTAAAAGCAAGGCTCTCCTTCACCTCCACAATCAACATAATTAAAGCATCTGGGCAGCTTTTCTTTTGTCTTTTAATAAGGAAGAATAAAATTTGTCCTAGTTCTGGAGATGGCAAAGTTCCATATCATGCTTGGTCTGTGTAATAAGGGGGAAAAAAGCCTTGCTAATGAATATGTGTTGTTTTTGTATCCCACTGTTCCTTCGAGGGAAACTTATTATTTTATTTTTCTTACTTCCCTTTCCTTTCTTCCTGCCTGGCACAGCACCCAGCCTGCTTTCTTCGCCCCATTCCAATTCTGATTTTCTACTAGGAATGCTGATAGGATCCTGATCCCCACCCCTCTCTACCGTAGCGCAAGGAGTAGCACGGGACCCAGGAAGGGTCAGAGTTCCTGATAGCTGAAAACCTAGAAACAGACACAAGATGCCTTTCCTTACTGGATGAAGGTCTTGGCAGGCATGTTTAAAGCAGGAGGAGCTAATGCACAGAGAGGAATGAGAAGCCTAGAGATGAAAGACAGGGAACGAAGTCCTGACTGAACCCTATTTTCTGCAAAAGGCATAACAGGGTCCATTCCTGTGGCCCAGGTTCTCAGTTCGTGCATGAGATGCTCCCGCACTTTCCTATTAATTCTTCATTTTGATCAAGCTAATTCAATTTGAATTTCGATCACAAAGAGCCCTAACTATTGAACTACAAACCTGGCCTGCTAACTATCACCTAGCATCAGTAATGCTGACTAGTAGGGGGGCTGTTTCGTGTAGTCAGAGGGTGGACACTGGCCATCGGGAAGATCCTAAGGGATGGTGGCGATTCGGGGTTAGTTGGGAACATGTGGGTGGCTCGATCTCATTTGCTCCAAGCAGATCATGACAATAAGCATTCAAATAACCAAGGCTTGGGCCCTGTGGTTTCAGGATTAATAGGGAGCCCCTGGAACAGGATTTGCACAGCCAAGAGATGAGATTATTAATCTCTTGTCTTCTATCCCTCCTCAATTACTTGCTCTTCATGCCTGCCTCTAAATTTGGCATCACTTATCAGTTTTGACATCCAAATCCCTGCTCAGCACCCCCTTTGGCCACACCTTACCTTTCCCTGACTCTGAGCTTCGTGGGTAAACTCCTCTGGTTTTCATGCCCGCGACATTCACCTACAGCCAACCGACCTTTGTGCTGAAACTTGCACTGATCAATACAGTGGCTGCTGGCTACGTGTGTCTATTCATGTTTATATTTTTATTCATTAAAATTTTATAAGACTAAACATAGAGCTACTTAGGCAGATTGCAAGCACTTGGTAGTCACAGGTGCCTAGTGGTCACTGTACCGGACACTTTTCAGCACGGCAGACAACTGTGTTAGCCCCGTTCTATCAGTAGTCCTTGACTGACCAGACCACCCTTATTGGCCCTTTTTGGCAGCTACTGAGAGAAGATGCAGGATAGAATAATGAAATATAGCAGCCAGAAGATTCCTTATCTTGCCCGGGAATAGCAGCGATGTTACAAATGCCTCCGCGCCTCCCCTGCCGGCCCTTGGCAGACATGGTCCGTTAATCACAGCACCATTTCCCCCAGAACCAAGATGGTTCTTTCTAAGCATGATGCTCCTGGAAGCGTCTAACAGAAGTGATCAGGGTTGGTATTTGGGACGAATCATTTAGAACCTGTTTCTGGTCCAGTCCCCTCCTTCAGCTAAAGAGGAAATCAAGGTCCAGAGAAGCAAATGAGTCGTAGAATCTACACTAGAACTTAGGCTTTCTGATCAAAAGCATCAGGCAGGGGCGCCTGGGTGGCTCAGTGGGTTAAAGCCTCTGCCTTCGGCTCAGGTCATGATCTCAGGGTCCTGGGATCGAGTCCCGCATCGGGCTCTCTGCTCAGCGGGGAGCCTGCTTCCTCCTCTCTCTCTCTGCCTGCCTCTCTGCCTACTTGTGATTTCTCTCTGTCAAATAAATAAATAAAATCTTAAAAAAAAAAAAAAAGCATCAGGCAGGGTAGCATATTGGTAGGCCAGTAAGTTCTAGAATGAAATTGCTGGACTCCAAAATTCCGTTCTACCTTTTAATTTCTGTGTGGTCTTGAGCTTACTGGTTTTGAGCTTCCAATCCCTCGTTTATGAGCTCGGAATCTTAGCAATAATACATTGTTTTGAAACATTGCTGTGGAGAGTGAAAGTGGTAATTAGCATAAGGTGCATGGCATACAGTAAGTACCAAATGAATGATAGCTATTATCGTTACCGTGTGGCACTTAGGGCTCTATTTCTTATTCTGGGTGTATGGAAGAAGAAGCAGAAAATTCAAGAGACTGTAGTGCACATCAAGGTCACCCAGCAGAGCTGAGGTTTTCCCCTCAGTATTTTTATGCCAAGTCCAGTGTTCTGTCCGTTCTGTGATGTTCTCGAAGCCTTCCCTGCTTCCTTAGATACTCTTACATCCCTTTGCACCCTTCCAGGGCAGGGTACTAAAAAATTCATGTATGTGTGTACTTACACAGCCCTTTGACACAGCTGACAGGGATCATGACAGATAAATTGATTGTGAACCTGTCTCGTTGGGACCTTCTTGTCTGAGTAAGCTCTGTCCACAATTTGTCCCTTAGCTGGTTAGAAATGACCCCTGAGGTCTACGTCACAGCCGGTTTTCTCCACCAGCTCCCAGGCCCGTGAAAGGAACAACTTAGTAGGTAATACTTATGAAACAGCTAGTTCATTGATAGTTTGGCTGGTAAAAACTGCATTATCTAAACCTAAGGGTAATTTTCAATTTACAAATAAGGAAAAGAGGCTCAGAGAACGTCAGTCATTTGCTCAAAGACAAACAGCTAAGAAGTGGTGAAATTAGGATTCAAACCTAAAATGCCGGACTAGGTTAACCCCAGTTAGCTGCTCCTGTGACCCCGAGGTGCGGGGCAGGGGGGCGGCTATGGTGGCTGGGCTCCCAAGCCTTCGCGGTCATGGTCATGGGGGAGGGATGAAGTGGCTGGTCTCTGCAGAAAAGTATCACCTGTTCTTTGCAGACCACCCTTGTTGCTGCAAAAAGCAACTCAGACATCATACCTGACCGTCTGTTTGCTGAGAATGTCATTCTTAATAAAACCATATTCTAAGCCACTTGTGAATTACCTGCTGTTGTTAACAGAGGAGCCTAAGGCTTTCGCATCTTTCGACTTTGTTATTTCGGCAGGATTTTTGTTCCTTTTGTATTTTTCTGAAAACCTTAACCCAGTCTCTACATTCTTCCTGGTATTTCCTTCTGTCTTTCCTGCTTAATGGCAAACAGTAAAGGCTATTTAAAGACTGCCTCCCCACCACACACCCAAGGTGAGGGGTCGATTTATCTTTTTAAAAAGGAAACTTTCTCCAAGAAGGTGTTCTGTGAGTATGAATGCTTTTTAAACCTGAACATCATCAATCATATATATATATATATACATATATATATGTGTATATATATATATATATATGTATAATATATATGTATATATAATTTTTTTTATTTATTTTCTTTTTGGTCTGGAAAGGTAGATAATTTGTCCAGAATCCATATATCCTACCCTAATTGAATGACAAGGAAGGAAGCCTTATCTTTGTCCCATCAGTGTGGTTCAGACACTCAATGCAAGTGACATGGCTGTGGCCAGCCGCCTAAAGCTAGTTCTTCGTGATACGAAACTATGGTCACGTGGTAGAATAGCTTAAAGTTTTTAATTAGCAGCTGAGTTGATTGTTCATATTTGATGTCAGACATTAGGATTAGCTGATTTTTTTTTTTTTAAGAAACATGTATATATTTTAAACCCCGCTATACCAACCATTGTATCTTTCAAACAGGGCCCACCCCGGCCTATGTTTATCTAATAAACAACCAGCAAACTTGCTTTAACTCAGACTGTGGAGGAGGCAGGAGTCACCATGTGAAAGAAATATGTGGGATTTATCTCTGTGAGTCAGCTGGTCTCCAGTTCCAGCCAAAGGTCACATTTCAGTACAGGAGGCTGGGATATACATAAAATTGGGGCATTTAGAAAGAAGAAATCCATCTGCAAATAAACCACCTGATGTCTCACTGTGTATCTTTGCCCCATCACTTGCTCGAGGTGTTGTTTATTTTGTTACATCTCTTGCTTAGATGTTAGTTATTTTGTTGCAATGCGATTATAAGTTATAGATACAAATCTATTTGCTGCCTAGAAATTCTGTTTTTCTCAAGCTGGTGATGAACCAGGCTGTTTCTCTCTCTGCGGTTAGGCCAGTCGCTGCTCTGCTATCCTGAGAGTAGGTTTAGGACCTGTGTGTTCAGGCCTTCGGTCCATGCCACTGAGATCTGTAACTTCGCGTGTTGATGTGCTCCTACGCAGCTGGGCTGTCCCAATTCACTGCCCCAGAGCCAAGAGAGACTATTCATTTTCTAATGAATTACTTTAGGAACGTGGTAACTCATATGCACACACACACACACACACACACACGCACACACACCAGTAAGAGCACCGGCCAGCTTCCCTCAGGGACGTGGACACCAGAAGCACATTTATCCGTTGTCAGGCCTGGTCCCTGAAATGTCCTTGTTGAATTTCAGCAGTGTCATCCTTGGCTACTTTGGCATTTAGGTGTGGAGAGGAGCAGAGACATTCTTGGCTTTTTTTTTCTTTCCATTTTCATATTCTCTAGTTCCCTGTTGGGCAAAAAGGATTCTGAGGCAATGTCTGTGACCCATTTAGAATCCTTTGGGGAAAGTGAAAAACAAAAATTCAATCCACAATAAACTTTAATCATTTCTTATTTCCCAGTGAAAATAAAAGCTAGCTTTAAATGTGATTTTCAGTTGGACTATCTTACGGTGTGACTCAAGCCTTTTACCTAGTATTGTGTGGAACACAGGTCAGGATGATCTCTTCTCAAAAGATCACATACAGACAAAGGGACAGAAATAGCATTGTGGTTCATGGTTTGGAGTCCGATGATACTTAGACACTGCTTTTAAGTTTGGCTTTCTGGTTTGGTTCTGCCTCTGCTGGGTTTTTAGCACAGGAAATCCACTTCTGCTGAATGCATTTTGGAAAGTGCGTGGAAACCGGTAGATGGCAGAAGCGCACTGCCTAAAATCAGAATGGCCTCTAAGCAGCACTCCTTAGCCTTGCTCTGGATCCGGGCTTTGCGGGGGAGGGGAAGAGGTGTAGGGCTTACTGTTACAGATCCGCTGACCCCTGTCTCCTCCTTTACTCCACGGGCTCTAATGGCAGGCCTGGGTGCTGTTCCCCTAGAGCTTCTCCAGCACTCGGCCAGGAGGGAGGACTCTAGCAATCCCGTCTGTAAGGTGACAGTGCAGTTGGAGCTTAGGGTGGCCCAAGAGAAGAAGTCTTTCACTTTCCCAGCACTGTGGTCCTGGCAGTTGTTTGAAGAGGGTCCTCCGCTTGCCTGGGACGAGGGTTCTTAGCCTCTGCTGGGAATAAGGCAATAGGTAAACCGGCTACTTTTCATAAATAACCTCTGGTCTCCGCCATCCATGTTGCTCATTCATTTTCTCTTTCCTTAAATGTGTATTTAATTCCTACCATGAGGAAGGCATAAGGGTACAACCATAAGTCAGACGCGTTCAGGCAGGGCAAGAAGCCTTCAGCTCAGTTATGAGGGGTATATGGGCCATGAGTAGGTATGAAGACAGGTCGTGGTTGCTTCACGGAGGGCGGGTAGAGGACACGGGTGTCATGGATGCGCTTTCCAGTGGGAGCCAAGACTAAAGGAGATCTCTAGGGCAATTTGGAGCAAGCCAAGCAGAGTCAGGAGAGGAAAATTCCAGTCTAGAGTCTACACTGAAGATAAGAAGAATGTAGCCCAACTCAGCTGGAAGAGAGTGGGGTGACCTGGGACCTTGAGAGGTTGATTGAAATCTAGGCTGGGACAGGGATATGGGAGAGCTGGAAGGTGGGCCTTGCACACCCTACCAAGGACTTTGCTTTGGCTTGAATTTACTTTATCACCTAGAAGCTGTGAAAGCTTATAAAACAGGCAGCATCCTGACTGTGTCTGCTCTTCAGAGGGGCCATTCTGGTGGCATTTACAGAATGGACTGGAGGGAGGCAGAAGGGGAGATAATGAGATGAGCATTCCTGATGGTCACAACGAGGTCGGTCGTGGCGAATGGACAGAGAGAGGCGAGGGCATGGCTACCGAGCTATTAGGAGGGTAGAAAAGATATCTGGGGACTTCCTCTTTGTGGGGGGGAGAGCAGGAGACAAGAATAACCCCTTAGCATTGATCTGGGGTACCCTCAGAGACTTTGTTGTCAGTAACCAGGTGTAGTACTGGGCAGAAAGGCAACACTGAACCCCAGTGATGTGCAAAGAACTTTGTCAGAACCTCAAGAGCACGGAACTATAATTGGTTCGTATTCATTTATCAGTTCATTCATTTCAGCAACATGCATGGGTCGTCTAGTTTGCAGAAGGCAGTGTGCTGGGTCTTGTGTACAATACCAGTATGAACAAAAAATGGTATATTCCAATCTTCAAGGTGCTTAGAGAACATTTGTTTCTTCTTAATATTTTTTCCTGTTGTGTTTACTGCTTTGATTCTACATTTGGATTATATTTGGGTTGGATTGCATTATACATGTTCTCTTGTTTTTCAAAATCATTTTTATGGAAGCGTCCTCACTTCATCTAGAATAAAAGCTGCTTGGGGGGAGGGGGGGTGAGTCAGCAACCAAAACACTGATGGTTTCACAAAAAAAGGCATTTTGAAAATTCTTGTCAAATGAAATAAAATAGAATTCCCAGAGCTATTTTTGACACATCGTTTGGAATTCTCTTGCCGTTCGTATTATCATGAGAATTGGGAGGAAGGGAGGAAAGGAAGAAAGGAAAGAAGAAAGAGAGAGAGAGAGAGAGAGAGGAAGGAAGGAAGGTAGGAAGGAAGCGGGAGGGAGAGAATTAGTTTTTTTCTGGTGACATTCTTGTAACACTACAAACAAACAAAGCAAACAAGTGGAATGGAAAAACAGCTGAATAACTGGATTCTGCAATGTGCAAATTGGACAGATCGCTGATAGGATCCCTAATATCTAGGAGGTTTACTCTAAAGACACACACAACCATGATGTACCACTTGCGGATTCAGGCTTGGAGATCTTTTTATTCTTTCATCCACTTAGACAAGCCTTTGTGTCCTTACTAAAGATACATGGAGCTCCTGTGTGAGCACTGATGATACAAGGTTTAACACAATAGGCACAGTCCTTCTTGGGATGCTTAAGCTCTAGGAAGGACAACAGACCTTAGACAAGCAAACACAAGTGTATTGGCTTCCACAATAGTACAAACCTGTGTTAATCTACCAAGATTTGGCTCCCTTGTGACAGTACATTTGTGGAGGAACTGTGTAGTTACGCTTATGAGACAGGGAAAATCTAACTGAGTTATGGGGATCTGAATCCATTGCTTTGGTCATCATTCCAAAGCTAGAATGACACTGTATTTTTATGGTCCAGTGAAATAAGCGCCTAATGACAGGAGAGTTTCCCAGGTCCTTAGAAAGAGCCTCTGCAGCATCTGCTAGGCTTCACTTTATGTAAGAGCTCGGATTGATTGGAAGTAGCTTCCTGGCGTGCCAAGCTGAGCAAGATTAGTGGGGAAGGATTGTTTTCAAATGAGCAATTGTGTAGGAAGGGAGGTGGGTGACACATGGCACATATTAGTGCATCCTTCACTGCACTAGAGCTTAATCAATAATATCGACCTATTTTAAAGAAAGCAAGCATGGAGAAGTTGAAATGTACCATCTAGAAACACAGGGATTAGAGAAGGAGCCAAGGGTAGAACTGTTCCATTTCTGACTCTGCGAGACCCTGACTGACACACAGGTCTCTAAGCAGGTGAATGCTGTCAGGGGTCAGTCGTGTCTATCAGGCAGCATCATGGCATTGAGAGTCTCCAGAATATGCTTTTCATTGCTCAGATTCTACACTCAGAAGGGCCTTTTGCTTTAGCTGCCAAGTTCACTGGTACCAGGAAGGAAGATGATCGATAAGAAGTTTGGGATCGTTTGGGAAAGAACTAAAATCTGCTTCCTGGAACTGTAAGCCCGAGGGTTGGTTAGGCCTTTGGTTATGGCAAATTCCTCCCTAGATCTCCTAAGGTTTCCTGTTGGTCAGCCTGGCCTGGTCACATGCATTGCCTGGAAAGTGTCTTCCTATGGACTTTAATGAAACCCATACGAAGTTTTATCAGCTAGCCAAGTAACCTAGTTCATAAAACTTGTCTGCAGAAAACTGATAACAAATTATTCAAGAAACTCACACTTCTATGTTTGGATGCATATAAGCTTTTAAAATAAACAAATGTGACAATTAAAAAATATATGCATTCAATTTCAAAGATTTTTGGCAAGAAACCACTATTCACTTTCTCTTCTCACCGGCATCTTCCCCTGGTCTCCTTGCAAATTCTGCAAAAATCTTCGGTCTTGAATGTATTTAAATGCAAATTCCAAGTTTACCCACACATTCTGTTAATGATGTGAGAGTTCTAATGTATTTTATTTCTCACCTAAAAGATGAAGCAAAATGCAAATTTGAAGAACATTGGAGGAGTTTTCTTTCTGCCTTTTTAAAAATGCCTCCCAACAAGTGCCACCTTTCAGGTTGAAATACACAGAAAAGAAGTGCCTAATAACAATTGCTGCTTGGCCTTGGCGGTTGGCATTGTATTTCTTGCAAATGAGTATCTCAGGATTGAGTCACAGGCACTGTTTGCCACATAAAAGTGCAAGTAAAGTAACTTCCTCCTAGGAAAGACTTGAAGACATTATAGACTCAATAAAACTCTGATGTTCCAATGGCTCAGCAATCTGAGAAGTTCATTTGGAAGCAGTGCTAGAAGGGAAAAGAAAGGAAGTGGAAAACAAGAGAGGAAGGCAGGGACAGAGAAGAAAATGTGTGACAGGGTAGTGATTGGGTTAGGAATTATAGAATATTTGACAGATCAAGATCTCAACTTTATGCATCAGGCTAAGAGATTAAATCCAAGGGTTAAGATTTTCAAAGCATAAGCCAAGCTACTCACATAAAACATAAAGCTTCCTCCAGAGCAAGTGATCAGCTTGTCCAAGTGATTGATTGTTTAATAGTCGTACATTTCTCCCATCGGAACATGCAAGCAGTAAGACTGCCACTCTCCCCATCAAGAGATGGAATCAAAGTTCCTCTCACATTGACTCTGGATTTGGTCATGTAACATGCTCTGGCCAAAGGGCCTTTACATAAGTCTGAAAAGGGGTTGTGCAATGGGGCTGGCCCTTGGGAATATTATTTTGAGAGCTGGTATAGTTTAGAAGGATGAAAGATGGTATTAGTTTCCTATTGCTGCTATAACAAATTACTGCAAATTCAATGGCTTAAAACACAAATCTATTATCTTAACAGTTCTCAACATCACAAATTTAAGATGGGTCAGCAGGGCTGAGTTCCTTCTGGAGGTTCTAGGGCAGAATCTATCTCTTGCCTTTTCCAGCTTCTAGAGGCTGCCTGCATTCCTTGGCTGGTTGTTCTTTTTTCATATGGCTCTGACCACTACTTCTTCTTGTCACCCCTCCTTCTCTAACTCTGACCCCCCTGCCTCCCTTTTATAAGCACCCCTGTGATTAGAATGGGTCCAACTGTGTAATCTAGGATAATCTTCTCATTCAAACTCTTTAACTTAATCACATTTGCAAAATCCCTTTGTCATGTAAGGTAACATATTCAGGTTCATATGTTTTGGGGATTAGAGCAGAGATATCTTTTGAGGACCATTTCTCTGTCTACCACAAAGGCCAAATGCAAGAGAACCAAGAAGCCCCAACCCATACCCAACACCAAGTTACCAGATATTTGAATGAGGCCATCTTGATTCATCTATTCCAGTCCAAAATTTAGGCTTGTCAGTGAACTCAGCTGAGACCAGCAAACAAACCACCAGCATTTCCACAGAATTATAAGAAATGAGAAATCATTGATTTTTAACTCTAAGTTTTTGAGTAGTGGGACATGCAACTCTCAAACTCTAATTTAAATTATTTATTTTTATACTAATTCAACCTTCTGGAATCTGGAAATTTTATATCTTTATTGGCAAAAGTAAGGTTTCACAAAAGGGAAATAATTTTATGACTTCCACAAATAGTTCTTCTCCTCTTGGTATGAGAACTCATACCTTTCTTATGTTGTACCACACCCATTTTCCAACCTACCTCTAAATATCATATTCTTTTTAGAAAGTTTAAGAGAAGAAGAAGACTTTTAAGTTCAGCATTCTAATTGATTCTCTAGTAAATATCTGGTTGTTTCCTTTAACCTCTACATCTTTTTTTCTTGATATAATTTAAAATGCTAAGAGCTATTTGTGGCCATTATCAGTACTATTGGAAATTGTTCCAATTTTTCCTTTTGTGAAACCACAAATGCTTGAAAATATTTCCTTATTCATCGTAACTCTTGAACTCATTGAAGTCTGTTCTATAGTATCCTTCATGTTTTTATATTCCTAGGACATTTATGGACTCCTCTATTCCAATTAAATCATCATCTATCACCTGAAATTTGTTAAGCACTATCTCTGGATTGGGCTCTGTGGAGTGCCATACAAATCAAGTTAAAAAGACAGAGCCACAGCTCTCCAAGAAGTTCTGTAAAATTTAATTCGTCAGGCTCATTGGGGAAACAGTAAAAGGTCTCTTTGGTCCTTCATCAACTCAAATGTGAAATGCTTGATTTGCAACTCAAGTTCCTGACTTTGAAGATTGCTGTTTTGCATTCTAGGTCATCTCATTTTTTGGAACTTTACCTTGAATGTCAATCCCATCACTTGGGAAAATAGGCAAAGCTGAGATAGATCACTCTTAATTATATTCTCCACCATGGAGCGTTGATTGACAAGCAAGGAGATAGGTATATGTTCTATTTTCGAAGCTTCTTTGATGGATATACATGCCCGATCAATTCTTCTATCTTTGTATCATATCTCCTCCCTTATCTAAGGTTTCTTTCCTCTGTCACCATGTAGCTTGTCTATGAATTATTCGAAATTATTCACACTGAGAGGTGGGTTCTGTGTTGTCCCTCATATCTACTTTGCCTTTAGTAACTTGCTTATAAAGAACAGAATGCAGTAGAAGTGGAGTTAACATAACTTTTGAGAAGTGATGTTGCATACTTCTGAAAAGCCCTTGCAGCTCCTGCTGGGTTGACTCAGGACACTTGTTCTGGGGGAAGCTAGCCACCATGTGACAACATCTGAGACCACCATGCTGGCAGGACCATGTGTAGCTAATTTAGCCAGCAACTCTGGCTGAGCTTTCAGTGGCTTTAAGCACCAACTGCCACCCCTGTGAATGCATCCTCTTAGAGGGCCTGCATGGTAGGCCTTCAGTAGACTGCAGCTCCCGCCTCTAGTTGACTGCAACTGCATGAGGTATTCCAAGTGCCATCTACTTATATAAGCCCTTCCCAAATTCTTGACTATGACATCATGAGCAAAATAAAATGATTGTTGTCTTATTCCATTATATTACAGGGTAATTTGTTATGCAACAGTAGTAACTGGACTAGTCTTAAAAAGAAAAGCTTGTGTAGATGTCAATTTCCCAAAGATGGCCTTGGGAGGAAACATTGACTCATGTTCCAGGTTCAGGAGCCTGTTCTCTGAGGGAGGGCTCATTGAAAAGAGGCACTGAAACTGGGTATTTGGAATTTAGGGTTCTAGACTAAATATTGCTACCGATTACCATGTGAGTGTGGTCAGATCATTATCTCTGCAGGACCTCGTTTTCTCATCTGTAAAATAGAAAACTGGAGCCAAATAATATGTATGTTTTCTTCCAGGCTTTAAAAATTTTATAATTCTAATGACTTTTTAGAATTCTGAGATAGACAAATCTATTAAATGAATTGACATGTAATATCTCCTTGAAGAAAACAGCCGATTTCCAAGTGGATCGGTTCACCTATAAATCTGTAGGAAGTTCTGCCCGAAAGTACTGAAGGGCTTGATTCTAGGTTTAGGAAATGATGATGCTATCTTAAAGATTTTTATTGAACTGAAAACAGTGAGTTTTTAAAAGATGGTAGTAATTAGAAAACCCTTTCTCAATTCCACCGTCATTAACTTAAGAGAGGTGTTATGTGTTATTTGAAATCACTGCATGTTACATTTACTTAAATTATTTGTCATAGGATACATAGCCATTTCTTTTCCTTTAAAATTATTTTATTTTTATCCAATTTTTATCCAATTTCTTCATTGTTGCTGTTTTCTTTGGGGCATGATCTTCTCATTAGAAACTAAGAAAACTTGAATGTGTGAATGGTGCCCACCTCACTCAAGGTGTAGGAGAAAGCAGCCATTTAATTTTTGTATATTTATATTATATCTAATTTTTATATTTAAGTTATAATATATTAAATATAATAATATAAAAAGTAGGAATTATTTTTATAATAAAAACAATAAAGATTTAAGTGTCTATTCTTCAGATAAAGAGGTAAAATGAAGATGATCTTTCATGATTTCATTCATTCTTATGACTGCATGTTACTTTGCATGTAATAGAGGGTTTTTTCCCCCACCACACTATATTATTGCTGAGGGAACGCAGAAAAGGAGATCATTAATTTTAAGTAGAGGAATCAGATAAGGCTTCTAAAGGAGGGGTGACAAATGAGTTTGGTTAATAAATGACAGAGCTAGAATTTTAACCCAGTCTGTCCCAACCCCAGACTCAAGCTCTTACCCCTGTATGGTACTGTTTCCCCAGGTCCCATGTATTGTCTGGGCCTATCTACAGCCCAAAACTAGCTTCATTCCTGGGCCTCTATGACTGTGGCAGTTACGGTACTAATAATATTTTAATACTAATAGTAAAACTAATACCCAACACTAATTAAACACCCCACAGAAGCCAGGTCCTTTATTAATAGGGAAATCATATAATTTATTATCCAAATAGGAACATGTTTTTAAAGATAACCTTGTTGGGATATAATCGACATACAACAAACTGTGCATGTTTAAAGTATAGAATTTAATGAATTTTGACCTATGTATTCACCCTTGAAGCCATAACCATAATCATAGTAGTGAACATCTCTATTACCCCTGAAATTTTCCTTCTGCTTCTTTGTGATCCCTATCAAGCACACTCACCTCTGTCCCCTGATAACCCCTGGTCTACTTTCTGTCACTGTGGATTGGTTTTAATTTTCTGGAATTTTAGATAGAATTATGCTGTGCTTACTTTTTTCTGCCGGTGGTGGGGGGAAGAAGTCTGGCTTTATTTATTCCTTCTAAGTTGTTGTGTGTACTGAAGTTCATTCCTTTATTTTGCTGGATACTATTCCATTGTATGAGTACAACAGAGGTGATTCATCCATTTACCTGCTGATGGGCATTTAATTGATGTCAGTTCTTAAAAATTGCCAACAAATCTACTATAAGCACTCATATAAAAAATGACTTGGAATTTTATAGGTAGAGAAAGCTTAACTCTTTTTAGCTCCCTACATCGACCATGTCCATCTCCCTTTGGGTCATAGCAGATGGCATTCTTCATGCCTAGAGCTCTTTTCTCTAAAAGCCTCATCTCTGTTTAACACTCCCTCCCCCAACCTCGACCTGTCATCTGGCAATCTCCATTGCACCCTTCAGGTCTCTGCATAGACCTCACTTCCTCCTAGAATCACTTCTCTGACTGTCATCAGTGGTGGGGTACCCCTGTCTATGTCCTTGCCTAGATATATTTTATATCTCTACCTCCCTCCATTATAGGACTTACCACTGAGTATTGTAACTGGTACTCTGTATATCAAAGTTCTTTCAGAGTTTACATTGGTTGGCTAAATATATATTAAATGATTGAATGAACAAAGAGCAAAGAATAGGATCGAAGATAACTACAGAAAGGAATTAAGTATCTTCTGTAATTAGATTGTGGTGATGATTGAACCATTCTCTGAATATACTAAAGTCAACGAATTATACACATTGAATGAGTGAATTATATGTGAACTATATCCCAATCAAGCAGTTTATAAAGAGGAAATTGAGAAATAGTCATTCTAATGGAATAACATACTAAATTAAGGAATAACCAAAAAATGAGGCTGGAAGTAGGCCTTACCATTTCAGAATCAACTCTAAGTGTTCTGGAGGACCGAGTGATCAAATTCAACTTCCCCTCAAGTTTTTTATCTTAATATTGTGTCTTTACTTGATTCATTTACTTACTTACGGATTCATTTTTCCAAGCAATATTGGGAGTATATTAAGATTAAGTTTCTAACTGCTTTTGTGTAACTTTCCCGCTGAGAGTAGCAATCTGATCTAGAATGTATAGCGTAATAAACTAGGAGCAAAGGGGAGTTTATTCCATACTTGGAGCTATAGCTCTCCAGGAGACCTAATACAAATCAGAACCCCTATTTTCTGCATCACGAAGAGTAAGTGAGGATTTACCATGATGATAAAATTGAGAAGGGCATTTGAGGCAGAGATATAATCTGAAACAAACAAACAAACAAATAAACAAAGGGCAGAAAGGCATTAATAATCATCATCACCGGAGGACTTGTCCTGTGGTGTGAATCTACAGCATGTGGATGGGTAGGTAGGGTTAGGCATACAAGACTAGACTAGAGAGGTGGGTTGGTGTAAAATCTCTTTTGTCCTGGAAATTACTTTGGATTTCATCCTATGGTCAAGGGAGAGTGACATTTTTTAAGAAGGAACGAAGGACAGAAGGGTCATCATGAGGATAAATGTGGTAAGAGCCACAAAAGCATTTTGAACCCAAGGGAAAGCAGAATCAAAAAATCTCTTTTACTTGTCTAATTTGACTGTAGCATAAAGTTAACTTCTCATTTGGGGGTGCCTGGGTGGCTCAGTGGGTTAAGCCTCTGCTTTCGGCTCAGGTCATGATCTCAGGGTCTTGGGATCGAGCCCTGCATCAGGCTCTCTGCTCAGCGGGGAGCCTGCTTCCTCTTCTCTCTCTCTCTCTGCCTGCCTCTCTGCCTACTTGTAATCTCTGTCTGTCAAATAAAAAAATAAATAAATAAATCTTAAAAAAAAAAGTCAACTTCTCATTTGAATTCCAGCTTTCTTATGACCATCTCCATTTTCTAACCCCCTTCCATGAAAGTCTCTGGTTCCTGGCATAGCTTTGTTGTTTGTTTATTTATTTATTTGAAAGAGAGGGAGAGCACCAGTGGAGGGAGGGGCAGAAGGAGAAGGAGAGAGCAGACTCCCCGCTGAGGCCAGAGCCTGAGTCAGGGCTGGATCTCACAAGCTTGAGATCCTGACCTGACCGGAAATGAAGTCTGAAGCTCAACCAGACTGAGCCACCCAGGCACCCCTCCCAGCATAGTTCTGAATGCGCACTCTCCTAAGTGCTCTTAGGAGGTCTTATTTTGTGTGTTTAGGATTAAGGAGGGATGTGTACTCTTGACTCTTCTACTTTTGAGGACTATCTTTTAGCCGTATAGAAATTCCTTCCTGAATTGTTTATCCTAAACAATATGTCTTGAAGGGAACACTGTTTTAACCAACCTGATTTTTATCTTTTTAAGCCAGCTTAATTTGGCAGTTACTCCTTGACTCCAACCCTTTGTTAGACATATTTCATACATGTCAATAGGTTATTTGTGAGTATTTTGTATATCGTATGTATGCATAATCATAGAGGCATATTCATCATTTATTTCTGCATAACA
Source organism: Mustela nigripes (assembly GCF_022355385.1). NCBI lineage: Eukaryota > Metazoa > Chordata > Mammalia > Carnivora > Mustelidae > Mustela > Mustela nigripes. Next base: position 175,950,237 of record NC_081559.1, on the reverse strand, counting down.
AATGATCACAAACTTAATGACTTAAAATACCACACCCCCCCTTTATTAGCTCACCATCGTGAAGGTCAGAAATCCTGGCAAGCTCGGGTGGGTTTAGAGAACCCACCTTTAGGATCTCACCAGACTGAATTCAAAGTGTTCACATGGGCCAGGTTCTTACCTAAAGGCCCAAGGAAGAATCCACTTCCAAGTTCATTCAGATTGTTGGCAGAATTCAGAACAAGGACATTCTGTTACATAACCACAGTATAATTATCAAAATTGGGAAATTCTGTTTTGTTCAAAATACTATTACATCATCTGCAGTAATACTTACATTATATCATTTTTGTCAGTAGATCTATTAGCTATTTCCATTGGACATCCAGGATCCCGTCTAGATCACCCATTGCTTTCAGTTATCATGGTCCTTTCAATTCCTTTAACCTGGAGTATTTTCTCAGCTTTTCTTTGTCTTTCTTGACCCTGATATAATTTAAAGATGAGTTAGTTTTACGAAATGTTCCTCGATTTTGATTTTCCTGATTTTTTTCTTGATTAAATTCAAGATAAGCATTTTTGGCAGGAATACTAGACAGGCAACGTTCTCTTCTCCTCACTGCATCATTTCAGAAGTCCTGTGAGTTGATCTGTCCCAATGTTGGTGATATTAGCCTTGATCACTTGGTTTCATTGGTGTCTTCTAGGTTTCTACCCTGCAGAATTTCTCCATTCCCCTTTGTAAATAATTTGTGGAGAATTACTTTGATCTATGCAAATATCTGTTCCTCATTAAACTAACTTTAGCATCTAATGATGATTTTTAGAATTTCTGTCATTTTCTCTATACTTATTAGTTGGCATTCTGTTGTAAGGAAAACTGATTTATTTATTTATATCAGTATGCGCTCACAGATTTTTATTTTACTCAATTTACTATAGATAGTTTATATCCTCATTGATACTGAGGCTCAGTTTCACCCAGATCTGGCCAGGGGGATGATTTCAAGTTCTTCCCATGTCCTGTGGATACATCCTCATCATCTTTGATGCTTCCTTATTTTTTGGTGCACAGAAATGTTTCAGAATTGTTTTATATTTGAACCCCAAATCAATCTTTTCTCCAAGGAGACCTGTGGCTTTTTAGAGTAGAATGTAATTTTGAAATCAGTCAATCACTAGGTATGTTTATTGCTTCTGGTGTAGTATTACTTTTGTGACTTCACAGTAGAGAAAGCTAGGACATAAGACACACACACACACACACACACACATATGTGTGTGTATATATATATATATATATATATATATATATTTGTTTTAACAAACTTGAATATTAGGTTAGTAGTTTTGCTTGTTTATTTATAGAAAATAGGTGGATATTGTTGTTCTACTTATAGATGGGAGAAATAATCATAAGGACTAGAAATACTTTTTTTTTTTTTACTGTTTAGTACTAAACAGTACTAAATCTATTTTTGATACTTTTTTAGAACAGTTTTAGGTTTACAGATAAATTGAGAAGATTTGAGAAGATAGTGCCGAGAGTTCTTTTGTGTTTCAATCCCATTTTCCCCTATTATTACACTTGATCTTAGCCAAATCCCCTATTATTAACAACCTTCATTAGTATGGGACATGTTATAATTAATTAAGCAATATGGATACATTATTGCTAATTAAAATTCACAGTTTATTCAGATTTCCTTTACCTAATTTTCTTTTTATGTTTTAGGGTTGCATCCGGGATGCCATATTACATTTCGTTGTCATGTCTTTTTAGGCTTCTCTTGACTGTGACAATTAATCAACCTTTCCTTATTTTTTATGATCTTGACAGTTTTGAGGAACACTGGTCAGATATTTTATAGGATGCTCTTCTGTTGGCATTATCTGATGTTTTTTGTATAAATAGACTAGAATTGTATGTGTGTTTTTTAGAGGGAAACAACAGAGATGAGAGGACATCTTCATCACATTATATCACATGTACATCCTGGCAATATGATTTTTCACTGTTGACATTGACCTTGGTCACATTCCAGAAGGAGTATGTATCAGGTTTCTCCACAGTAAGGTTATTCCCCTACCCATGCTTCTGTAATACATTCTTTGGAAGAAAGTCACTACCCAAAGCCCACAGGATTTTCTCTCCTCGAGGGTAAAGTATCTACATAAATTATTTGGAACTCTTTTGTGGGATATTTGTCTCTTTTCCTTCATTTACTTATGCATTCATTTATTTGTATCAGTACGTCCTCATGGATATTTATTTTTACTTGGGGTTATAATCCAATACTACTTTATTTATCTTGCTGCTCAGATTGTCCTAGCTTTGTCCACTGAGAGCTCTTTCAGTTGGCTTCTCTGTCCCTTTGATGTACTCTTATTAATGTGGTTTTTGTTTCTTGTTTTTGAGCACTTCCTTATTTTCTGGCCCTATGAGATGCTCCAAGCTCATTTTGTGTATTTCTTGCCTCTGTAGGCTTGCTTTCCATAGTACTATTTGTTAGTCATTTTTAAGCTATATTCTGTGTAGGTCTGAGCAAATGAGTAATGTGTGATGGGGAATGGGAGCCAGTTTTCTCACTCTTAGAGAAGGGAGTTACAAATGTGGAAAGGAGGAAGAATATAAGGTACTCTGTGGGCTTGGACTAAAATTTAACATTTCAATATAAACTCATGGTTTTAGATTTAGGGATATCAGGCAAAGCTCTTTATCTCAAAGTCTATTCTGTGTAGCACTAAAACGGCTGTTCTGGATTTCTAAGCTTACTGTTGACCTGCTATATCTTTTCATATCCTTTTATTTTCAAAGTGGATTTTCCATAGATGGAAGTAATTAGATCTTTTTACTAAAGAGGGCAAAATCTTTGCCCTTCCATTGAAGTATTTGGTCCATTTATACCTTATATAATTGTTGAATCCCATGGAGTCTTTATCCCACCTCCCACCACCATCCTTTGTATCTCTTTCTTCTCAGGTATCCTGCCCTGCAAATTCTATCCATTGCAGAACCTGGAAATTCCAATATCTGGATCCTTAACAAAATGAAACTCCTTCCCCATGTGGGCTTCTTCCTGTTTTACGGCAAGGAAAAAGTCTGGGTAATTGTGGTATAACCGTGATTCCTATCTTGTGTATTTCCCTTCTCATAAGGGTTCTGATACTGGGCTGCTTATTGTTTGATATCTAAAAAAAAGTTGTCTCACATATTTTCATCTATATTTATTATTGATTTTAATTTTTATGTATGGAAATTTTTTTTGCAGCATGTGAGTGGTTTGTGGATGTTGTTTGTTATGGGTAGTGTCTGTGTTGGGTGTGTGTTGTTTCAGTATTTTATGTTTGTGTGGAGTATTGTGTTGTGTTGTTGGTATGTCTGTGCTGTCCATGTGGTGCATATGTAGTGTGTATCTATAGCTATTTTTGTTGTGAGTACAAGTCTAGTACAGCTACTCTGTTATGCCTCAAAGGAGAGCTATCCCCCAAATTCAACTTTTAAACTAAATATATCAATAAATTACCATAGACCATGATATAGTTAGTTATTCTGACTACCTTAATACATAGCTTGTGTTTTTTTTTTCTAAAAATTTTTCCAGGTTTGTTGAGGTATGATTGACAAATAAATGCTGTACATGTTTAAAGTGAACAACATGATGTTTTGATATATGTATACACTGTGAAATGATTTCTCCAATCAAGCTAGTTATAAAAGTGGTACTTTGTAGATACTTTGCAGGTAATTTTCCACTGCTAAATTACCTGAATATCTTCAAATAAGGTCTTTCCCCCTTTCAGATAACTAGAATTCTGGCCAAAGACAGAAAAAGAGAAAGACGTGCGATATGACAAGATGTGAATATTGTGTAGGAACACAGAATTTACAAGGACTCTAACTCAAGGTGAATTAAGCATAAAAGAATTTATTGGCTTTTATTACCAACATCCCAGTGTATCTGGCTTTGTTTATACTTTTGGGAGCCTGTCTCTCTCCATTTCTCAGCTCTTCTTTCTCCTTTCTCCCCTGTGTTGGTCCTCTTGGCTAACAGTTCAACACTTGAGGCCTCTGGCTGACATTCTGCCAGATTAACCATCCGAGCAAAAGAGAGCTCCTCGGTCAGTCAACGAATACTTATTGACAGGCTGATATATATGGAACAGGGGGTATACACAATGGTGACCTAGAAAATTAATCAAAGAGCTTATGTTCTGATATCATAAGAGAGAAAATAAATGAGTAAATAAAATAATTTGGGCCTTGGGTATTAATATGAAAAAGAGAATACACAGAATGTATGTAATAATGTGGTAGAAAGTAAATATGATGACTACTTCATTTTACCGTCCTGAGTGTCCTTGCTGTGTAAGAGGCATTTGACTTAAGACATGCATTATGATGGGAAGAAAAAGGTAGCCAAGTATAGTCTAGGGAAAGGCTATTGCGAGGGAGAAGAAAAGCAAGTGCACAGCTTCTAACATGGGAATCTGCATAGCCATGTTTGAGGTAGAGATGAAGTGAGCGAGCGTTTAGAAATATCAGGTGATGAAATAAATGAGGTAGACGGGGTAGATCACAATGGCTTTAGGAGCCAAGGTAAGCTTGGATTCAATCCTGGTTATAAGGAAACTGTAATAGGACCAGCCAAGAAATGTGTGATCTTCCAAAATGGTCATCCTGCAAACTATGTGAAGGATTTCCCAGCACCAAACCAGGGTCAAGAGTTTTAGTTTGCCTCTAGGGATATGCGACCCCTAAATCAGTCACTGCGGCCAGCATAATGCAGTGCTTCGATTAACCCCATCTCAGGCTGTCGCAACCCCTGGGGCCAGATGGCGAGGTCAACTCTCTCTGCGCGACATGAACCAAAAGTGGGGATAGGGACGACCCTCTCACACAGACGGGTTATTTTCAGGAGAAGAGTAAATGAATGCCGGGTAGAAACAGGTGTCCTGTTTCTACACGTCCACTCCACAGTCCAACATAAGGGTAGAGCTGTTGCCAGTATTGAGAAAGTCCTGGATCCTTGCTGTGTTCTGAGAGCCGTCACTCCTAATGTCAGAAGAGTTGTCCTCACCAGTTTGAGGGGTAAGAACTAAACATTGGGAAAGAGTTTGAACTCTGAACAAGGTCTTCTGGGCCCTAAAATCATACGCAAATGTAAAATCTCCCCTGAAATAAAGTGAAAATAGGTTTCTGACATTAATTTTTTGTAAACCATGACCAAAAATCACTGGAGAGTCCACATTTAGTGAAAAGCCTTGTTCGGTAATAAGTTCCAACACGGTGAGGAGAGGCCAGCTTCCTCACATGTCTACAGCACAAATACTCTCTATGGGAAACTCAGGTGTGTCTCAGTCTCTAAGGAGTCAATTACTGAGTCACTTTGGGGAACTCCTATGCTATAAATCACTAGTATTCTGTGGTATTCATCTGAGAATTCTGAGGGAAAGGAATTGAAATACTGGTATTGCCAGTAAGCATGCAGCCTGTCCTCTGTAAACAGCAATTCTCCACAAAGGTTGGAGGAAAAATTGCTAATGCAGCGCCCATCAGGGAAAAAATGGGGGCAATGAGAGGAGATTCCAGAAATTACAGATCACTGAATCGCGTCTTATCATCTCCGTTCCAGGGAAAGTGATTGAGGGTTTAATTAAGTTTGGATAGTTGAATAAGTAGAACCAGAAAGAGTTTCACTCACAGAATTTCCATATAGCCTTTGGATTTGTATAATAGAACCTGTCTTCAGGGAAAATCTGGCTCCAAACTTTTATAAAACTCCTCGTAAAAAAGAATGTCTGGCTTCTTTTATGCAGTCTGTGCTGCTGTGGCTAAGCTCAGAACATGGATGATTCTGAACACTTTTTTTTTCCCCCTTAATGAACAAGGTTTTGGTTGCTACATCTGTTAAAGCTCCTTGCCTATTTTGAGCTTGCATTTTCTGATGGTCCAAACAGATAGTCATCATTTTTACCCACAAGCACGAATTGAGTACTGATCTGTGCAGAGGACTATGTTAGAGGCAGAGGCACAAAGAAATATGGTCTTTATCTTTAAGAAATTTGGTGACAAAATCATGGCCTACACAACCATTCTGAGAGGCTCTCTGTCAGGAGAGGAGAGCTTGAGCACCAATGATCTCGCAGATTGTCACTGGGAAGCTGGGAATTATTTTAGTCTTAGAGAAACAAACAACTCTCTGACCTGAGAATAGGAGATAGGTAGGTGACCAGAGCTGTGTCATTCTTGATTTTCTTCAGTTTCTACATGCTCCTCCTGGATTAGCTTTTTTAATGGGGCCATTTTACATACCCGTTCTTTCCATGTGCTCCTGATGTCCTACTTTACTAGCCCCGGCCTCTCTAAAGCAGATTATATTCTGCTTCCTATTGTATATCTCCATCATAAAAATCTTAATAGTACAGGCGTCATGGAAAACAGTGTGGAGGTTCTTCAAAAAATTAAAAGTAGATCTACCATATGACCCAGCGATCTCTGTTCTGAGTGTGTATGCAAAGGAAATTAGTACCTCAGAGAGACATCCTCACTCACATTATTCACAACAGCCAAAGTATGGAAACGATCTAAGTGTCCACCAGTGGATAAATGGATAAAGAGATTGTGATATATATAATAAAAAGGAAATCTTACCATTTACAACAACATAGATGAACTTGGAGGACATTATGCTACATGAAATAAGCCAGATACAGAAAGAAAAAACTGTATACTCTCCTTTACATGTAGAATCTAAAAAAACTGAGGTCATAGAAGCAGAGACTAGAATGGTGGTTATCAGAGGAGAGGAGGTGAGGGAAGTGGGGAGATGTTGGTCAAAGGGCACAAAGTTGCAGTTATATGCGATGAATAAGTTCTAGAGATCTAAGGTACAGCATGGTGACTACAGTTAACAATATTGTATTGTACACTGGAAATTTGCCAAAAGAGTGGATCTCAGGTCCTCTCAACACACACTTGTAACTAAGTAAGGACTAGAAAGAACCAATATATAAGTAAATAATATTGAAAAATTAAAGTTAAGGTGGACCCAGTAATCTTAATAATATCCTTTTTAGTCTAGTCTTAGCATTGACATAGATATGTGTCATCTTGTTATTTAATATTGGTGTTTAAGATTTTGCAGTGGTTCTCTATCTCTTTCTCTCTTTTCCCCATATTATTTCAATCCATCATAAGTTAAAATTCCCTAAAATAAGGTTGAATTGTCACTAACAATGTACTTTGGAGAATAAAAACATTTCCTTTTAAAAGGGTGTGCTCCTGAGAATATGAATCCTGACGAGGAAAAACAAAAACACCATTGGCTCCTGTAATAAAGCCAGTACCGGCAAAAATAACAATTCATCTCACAGCCACCCATGCTTGAGCATAAATCAAGATGCAGTGAATTTACGGACTGTAGCCAAGAAGCTAGAGATAAAAATCTGAGAATATTGATTATTCTAAGTACACTGAAAAACTGATTTAAGAAAATTAATTAAACACCCCAAAATCCAAAAAAAAATTATAAATAAACAAAAAATAACAATCCTCAGAATCTTCTCCAGAAATCATCGTATCTCAATCACTTTCTTTTAAGCTGATAGAGAAGAGGCTTTTCAGATAAGTGCTAATCTTTACCCCAAAAGTTTCAGTAGTTGTCTGACTGCCTCCAGATCCACTTTGAAGTTTTTTTTTTTGTTGTTTTTTGGTTTTTTTTAGGTCAAACAAGGTGCTGCTAGCTCTTTTGAAGTATAAAAGAGAAAGAATGTTCTTCAAGTTGAACCAGCTTGCAGATTATTAGTATTACCACTGAAAAATGGGAAATGCCCATGATGAGCTTCCAAAATGGAATTAGTCTGCACAACTACGAAGACCAAATGTTCTTTATGTTCCGAAAGGGAGAAAAGCTATCCATTTTTTTTTTTTTTTTTAAAGACAGATGATAGCACAAAGTAGGCAAGGTACATTAGATCAGCAGTTAGTACAGTATTTCATCTTAGCACACCATTAAAGTGATTAAAAATCTCCCTATTCCAAGCCCTATCACACTCAATCTCAGTAGACATTACCTCTTACTTCATCCTAAGAATTCAAGCCTTCAAGTTTAATCTCCCTTAACTGTTCTGCCTCCCCTCCAAACTTATGTATATCCACTTCTGTCTTTGAGTCCTTTTCTTGTATTTCAGAGCTCGTGGGAGGGGACCCTTGTTTGGCTGCTTGTGGACTGTCCAGAAAGACAGTGGCTTTAGAAATCTGGGTGGGCTCTTTCTCCTAATACCACTATGATTGGAAAGAGGCATTCTGGAGCTGGTGCACATGTTTTGTAGTGGCAACACTGGCCTAGGCTCCTTTGATCTTTCTGTCCCTTTTGACTTAGCACTTGAGTCCCATCTGGAGAGTTGCCTCATGATCAAAAAATGGTCATCGTTGCTCTAAGGGCTACCGTGACAAAAAAATGGTTACAGTAGCCCTCATGTCCACATTCTTGGAAATAGGAAAGAAGACAGGAAAAAAATCAAAAGGACATCTTATTATAATCAATAATATTTTAATAACTTTATGGGGTGACAGATGATAAATAGACTTCTTGTGGGGGATCATTTATAATGTATAAAAATCACTATGATGTACACCTGAAACTAATAAAATATTGTATGTCAATTATACTTCAGTTTTTTTAAAAGGCTACCCTACTGCTTAGATAGCCATCTTCCCAAGGAGATTTCCCACACCAAGCAATTTGTTTGTCTGCTCGGGCAACTGTGCTGTCATATAGCCAGCCCTGTCTGCAAGGAAAGACAAGAGACAGTTCTTCTAGAGCTTGGCACATCTCTGCCTCCCCCAGACAAGGATTGTGTTTGAAAGGGAAAAGATGAAAATGAATTTGAATAAGCAGTTCAGTCACTGCCATGACATCTTAGGACATTTTTAGTATCTTTAAATTTTCTCCTTGTTGAGATGCTACAAAAAGGGCAGTGTGGAAAGGAGCAGAAGTTTTGGAATCAGATGGTTGTTCCAGTCCTGAGTTCATCATTAATTAGCTCTGGGATCTTGCTCAAATTATTTAAATTCCCAAGCTGTAGTCTGTGTATAAAATGGAGATTAAAAACACCCACTGTGACACATATTTGGGGGACTAAGTAAGTGTAAAGAACTAGTGTAGTGCCTGGAACATAGTAGATACTCAATCATTTGTAGGTAGGTAGATAGATAGATACATATATACATACATACCATGGTATATATATCTATATGTAGATACCAGATTGACCTATCATCTATCGATATCATGAAATAATGCTTTGATTTTTTGAAACAACTATGCTTTTCTATTGTCCCTATAGACATCTTTTTTCCCGTCTGTCAAGTATCTACTGATGTGCCCAGATTTTGTTCTTGGCTCCCTGACCCCCTAATTCTATGTTTCCAATCCATTATCTTGGTTTCAGTTAGTACTCAAATGCTGATGACTCTTAGCTAGCTCAGACCCCTTCTTTAGCTTCTGAATCACTCCTGGGTATTCTCAAAGTGTCTCTCATGCATTGAATAGTGATCCCCCCACCAAAACAAAAGATTCACACACACAGAAACTCAGATTGTGACCTTTCAGAAAAAGGGTCTTTGCGGATGTAATTAAGAAAAGGCTCTTGAGATGAGATGATCCTGGTGGGTCCTAAATCCAGTGAGAGTTGTCTTTACAGGAGATGGAAAAGAAGAAGATGCAGAGACATAAGGGAGGAGGCCATGTGAGGACAGAGGCATAGATTGGAGTGATGGGTCTATAAACCATGGAATACCAAGAATTACTGATAACAACCAGAAACTAGGAAAGAGACATGGAACACAAATCTTCCTCAGTGCCCCAAAGGAAGTAACTCTGCCAACACATTGATTTTGGATTTCTGGACTCCTAAGCTGTGAGAAAATAAATTTCGCCTGCTTGAAGCCTTTAAGTTTTTAGTAATTTGTTATGACAGCCCTAGGAAACTAATAACAGGGTCTGAAAACCGAACTCTTCATTTACTTCTCTGAATGTGTTTCTCTGCGCATATTTTCTAACTTATTTTGTGGCACCACTATTCCAACAGACAACCCCACTTGTCATCATTAACTTCATCCCCACCATATCTCTCCTCATCCCACCACTTGCCAAACATCTTATCTGAATAATCCTTGCATCTGGCCTTCGTTCTCCAAAACCATTGGGCACTTCACTGGTTCAAGCTATGGTAAGCTCTTACCTGGGCTTGTACAAGAGCTGTACAAGAGCCTCCCAGTGTGTCTTCCTGCCCCCCAGATTTTCCCACTCAAATATATCTTCCACACATTTACCAGAGAGATCTGGCCAAAATGCAGAATTAACCATGAGCCTCACTGCTTAAAGCTCGAATGATACCCCCCTCCCTACAGGACAAAGCCCAAGAACCATGCTAGTGATGACTCAGTGTGCTCCATCTTGCCTAAGTGCCTTTGTCCATACCATCCCTAGACTTGGCAAATCCTTCTTCTCACCACTATAAACCCACTTTCCCATCTAGTGCCATTTACTTTCCATTACAATTCAATGTGTGCATCACTCTCTCAGAAGCCTTCTTAATCCCTGTCTCAAGTAGGTACCTTTTGCTGAGTTCCTGTCATACCTTGGATGTTTACTATGAGCCATATACTTTGCACATCATACTAAGTTTAAACAAATTCATTATGGTGGCAATTAGCGATAAATGGGGACTCTAACTCCCCTGCTAGTTTGAGCTCTTTGAAAAGCTCTCTTTATCTCCAGAAACCAGCATGGTGTCTGGTGGCCACTTGTGCCTACATCCTCAACTTATCTTCAATAAATGGCTATTGAAGGACCAAAGAGCTTAAATTTTCTCTTATGAAACTATCATTTCCCCTTACAATGTTTTATCTCCATCATTAGTACTTGTCGACTGTTAGTAACCTTGAAGTCATCTTAAATCCTTTTTCTTATTGGCCACTACAGTAAAATTCACTCAAGTCCCTCATTTCTTCTTGAATCACACAAGGTCTCCAGCAGAGACCTGAGGGACCAGTGGTTAACGTACAGGTTCCAGAATCAGAGGTCGAATTTTTGCTTTGCCACTCCAAAAGTGTGTGCCCCTGGCCATGTTATTTGATCTCCCTGAACTTCATCCGTGTGTCTGTGTAATGGGAATGATCATCACGCCTACCTCAAAGGATCATGCCCTCTACTGGTCACTAAGGAAAAGGCATGAGATAAAGGTAGAGCATGCATCTGGTGAATTGTCACTCTGCTCTCCAGGCTTCAGTGCTCTTTATAACCTCGGCAGCTCTGTCATATAGACATGGGCTTTGCTGGAGCTAAATGTTATTTTTTATTGACCACTGCTTTCCAGTGGTGCATAGATCACTAATATATGCTATATCCATTTAGTCATAGATCTGTAAGCCTTCTTGACGCTAGAAACAGTTTTTCCCCCCAGCATGATCTCACTGGGCTCACAGCGGGCTTTACTTGCCCTTACTATGTTCCATTCTTAACCTTCACAATACATATCCTGTTTTTATATGAGGCACACGACTTGTGCTCTGAAGTGTCATGTTGCTTATAATACCTTTCTTCATGAAAGCAAACGAAAGCTTCTGGTTCTCCATCAAAATAAATTCAAATGCTGTATGATTCAAAATCCTCACTAAATAGTTTTTCCTACAACACTACTCTGACCTGCTGTGCCTCTTAGTTTCTTGTCAAGCAAAATTACCTATTGTCCACTTCAAACAACACACCTGATGATTGCTTCAAAGCCACCACACATTTTTAGTCAGGATAATATTTTAGAAAAACGTTAATACATTTTTCTCTTTGATTTTCAGGTTCACAGACCTCCCTAGTGGAATCGAGGCATCCATCCACCAAGAGAAAATCAAACTGTTGGCACAGGAAAGAATCGAAAAGCAACAAGGTAATGCTAAACTTCTGACATTTGCGGTAGCAGTTATCAGTAAGGATATATAGCTTATGACCAAGTTTTCTGAGAAAGAAGGAATTTCCAAAATTCCTCTAATTCCAATTTATTAACAAGAAGAAAAAGCCTAGAAGAAACATGTAAAGCATCTTCTGTGAGAGCTAAGCCATGAGGTTTGCTGATCTGGCTAGAAATAACACTGAAGCAGTGAAAGAGGGAAAAGCCCATCTTATAGCCCTGGTGGCTCATGGGAAATGAACAGCCATTGGAAGTGAGGCAGGCAGTTGAGTCTCTGCAGTTTCAACACGTGTTGCAAGGAGCATTTTCTGACAAATTGAGGGAGATAACCACCGTGGTTTGGGGCTTCAGTTCTCTGAATAACTTTAGCAGCTCTGTCACACAGAGCTTTGGGGTTTTATATTTTTATGTCTTTTCAATTTCATTCCCTTCCTTCTTGTGAAGCTGTAGGAATCTCCAGGGCAACAACTCCCTACATCCCATAGTTCAGTGTCTGATTTATTGGTGCCAAAGAATGATGGATTCTTTCCAATGACCATGCAAATCTTCAATGAATTAGTAGGGAGAGGCTGCAAGATGAAAATATGTGCACACTTGAGAGAAAAAGATGGAAGGTCCTTATTTAAACCTACCGGCTAACAAATGTTCATTTGCCTTCCAAAGAATTGTGGCCATGATGGGATATATGAGGAAAGACCACATTTTAACCTCATATAGATTGGTTTAAATCTTACTGCAAAACTCTCATGTGTTACATCCAAGAGTCTTAAGACTGATCGAGAATCAAAACAAGTATTTATGCTAAGAGGTGCTGAGATGATTATGGGGACTATGGCCTGACGGACTTTGTAATAAATAATTTATGAAAAAGCAGAGTGAGGAAGACATATTTTGAATGAACTGATTAGCTTTTTATTTGCTAAGTGTGGACTGTAAACCAGGAACTGTGCTCAGACTAGGCTCACAGAGAGAAATGATGCTCAGTGCCTTTGCACAGCTATTGTGTATGGAACACCATTCAAAATCCTTCATATGAATGAATTTATTAATATTAATAACCTTTCAGTACAAAGAACAACTACTTTTACTGCTTTTCACAGACATTCAAGGTTATACCATTGGTACTAAGTGAAGCCAGAAAGTGAACCAAAACAACTGTTTTTGGAGTTCGTGTTCTTTGCCATTATGGCTTATAGCCTGTAATACACTTAAATGGTTTTATGACTAGATGCATAGGGTTGGCATTAGAGAGACCTGGGAAAATACTAGAAGAAAATTTAGGAGAATATTATTATGTCTTTTAATGGGGAGAGACTTTCTAAGCATGAACCAAATCCAAAAGCCATAAAAGAAAAGACTGGCATACTTAGTGCATGACAGAAACAAAGCTTCGTATAGTCAAAGAAGCCATATATACTTACTACGTAAATGCCTGCGTGGGGAAAAATATTTGCCATATACTTCACATAAAAGAGGTTATCAATGTTTATAAAAATCCTATAAATCAGCGAGAAAAAAATGAATAAACAAGGGGTAAGAAATGCTTTGGAAGAGAAACATCACAGAAGACAAAATACAATGACTCGTAAGCCAAGTAAAAAGATACTTAATGTCACCAATAATCAAAGCAATGCAAGTCAAAATTTTGAGGTATTTCCTACTATTTGATTGGCAAATACTCAAATATTTGGTCGGAAGTAGATTTGTAGAAGGGTGTGAATACACATACCCACCTGACTCAGAGATAGCAAGGTGTCGATCAGAATCTCAGAGATAGAGCTGTTGCAATGGTTTGAAAATTCCAGGGATAATTGCTATCGAAAGAGCCATGGTAATTTTTCTTTCTTCTCGACGCCACTGATAAAACTCATGATAAGCCACATAAGAAGTCTCAAACAAAATATATAAATTTAAACATACTTAGAATATTTGCTCTGGAGTATGTTGGGAACCCATTGCTTTCTGTTCATGATGACATGCTTCCTCTACATGAGCCACCTTGATGGAGAGAACATTTGTAACTGTGGGCTAGTTTTCATTTTATTTTTACTTTTTGCAGTGTTTTATTTCTACATAGAAGACATTTGCTATCCCCAAAACCTAAATTAATCAGAAGTCCCCCAGAATCTGATGAAGGATGAGAAAAATATGGGATTGACACTTGTTCCTATTATTTTAACAACAAAAATCCCCTGAGTTTTTGGAAGAGAGATAAGAATCTCTCAATACTTTAGGTAGGGGCCTTAGAACTATTTTTCTTCTTCTTCTTCTTCTTCTTCTTTTTTTTTTTTTAGGAAGCAGGGAAAACCAGGGAAAAAGTTGAGCTGTGTAGAAAACTTAGAAACTGTTCCAAACAGATACGTAATCATTGTGTGATAAACACCGGGCATTTCACAGACCAGCTCTTTAACAAGATTCACTTTCTGCTGACTCATTCAGATACACCTAGTGGTAGAACTTCAAAAATAAAAAATGAAGAGAATTAAGACAGGATCCCATTATCCTCCTGGGAGAACTGCTGACTTCACTGGCATCAATCCTCTAAAGACTTTTATGTAAATTCTCAATTGGGTAGCTAGAGTTCATTTTTTTCCTGTGAGCATTTCACTGAAATTCTCTGTGGGGATAACTTTCATCTTTTAGCATTTTCTGGATGAACACCCTTAAGAGGGATTAGATACTCTAGAGGCTGTTATCCAGTTTGGCTTTCTTCAGGACTTAAAATGATAATAATAATAATAATAACAACAACAATAACCACCCTTTGGAAGATACATTAACTCTTTCAGAGCACACAGGTATCATCAGGGAATTATAACAGTGGGAAAAAATCTCTGGGTGTGGGGTTAAAAAGACATGGCTGACGCGTGTGTAAAGCCAGTTCTGCCCTTGAGTCACCAAGGTGCATGGGAAACTCAGTCAAGCGCTGTGAATGTCGTATGTTTGCATCAGTAAGGAAGTCATACTTGATCACCTTTGAAAGATCTCTTCATACCGAGATCTGAACTATGTGAGAAAATGAGCTCTAATAAAATACTCGAGTACCCTGTAGTACAAATCTCCTGGCTTCAATTAGATGGTGCCTTTTCATTAGTACACATCCGTGATTTATTCTGTGAAGCTGTTGAAATTACAAATTTTATTCAAGGCACTTTTATTTTTTAAGATTTTATTTATTTGACAGAAAGAGAGAGATCACAAGTAGGCAGAGAGACAGGCACAGAGAGAGAGGAGGAAGCAGGCTCCCTGCTAAGCAGAGACTCCGATGTGGGGCTCGATCCCAGGACCCTGAGATCATAACCTGAGCTGAAGTTAAAGGACTAACCCACTGAGCCACCTAGGTGCCCCCAAGGCACTTTTTCTGCTCAAGTTTTTTTTTTTTTTTCCCTTTTCCTTATCCTGGATATTTTTTCTAATTATTGTGATCCTGGTCATAAATTCAATAATTTGAACCTGCCAGAATGATGATTTTTCTGGCCAAAAAGTGGCCAGCACTTACGATGCAGCCTAAGCATGGTTATGTTGCAGAAACAAATTAACTCAATAAAATGATATTTTATTCGAAGTGTGGTGGGAGCCTGTACCTCCAGGGCAGACTTCTTCCAGGCAGTGCCTCGGGCATCCTGGTGGCTCCCATGCTGTGGCTCTTCTATGTCAGTGCAGGTCCTGCACAGTTGCTGCCCTGGGGCAGAAGAGAGCTGGGAAGTCACTCACTCACTCTGGCTCTTAAGCTTTAGACTGGAAGTTACATCTGTCACTTCTGCTCAGAGCTCATTGGTCCAAACAAGTCCTGAGGTACGGCCCAAACGCTTAAGAACTGACAGCGTGGGGTAGGGGGGAGGTAGATGGTCAGCAAGTAGTACATCTCAGACCTCCTCCACACCCCTCTCTTTTGTTAATCTACCATAACCTCAAACTGGTCATCCATTATCCATCAATCCGCTCATTGTGTCACTACTTATCCGTAAGACACTTCCTAGATGCTTTAGGTAACGTAAAGATGGATAGGCTCTGTTCCCTTCCCTGGACAAAGGAGGAAGAAATATACCAAGAGTGACACAAATGCTATCTCATTCAGTCTGTCTTCTAATGCTAGGAAGGCAGATGAAGTAATTTGCCTAAGCTCCCATGCTGAATATGGGGCCAGACTGTATAATTCCTACCCTGGTCTGTTTGAATCTTGTGGCTTTGCCTTTTGTCCATCATCACAGTGACTTGTCAGTCTCCAGTGAGCCAACAGGAAAGGTCAGCTTGAACAGATGCTCTGTGTTTCTTTCACTCATTGGAGTGGGAGATGGTGCATTGAAGTCATTAAGAGGGTGACCTCTGGAGTCAAAAAAGCCCAGAGTTTTAAACTTTCTAGTTTGGTTTACTTGGGCAAGCTACTTAGTTTCTCAGAGTTTTAGTTTCTTTCTTTCTTTTTTTTTTTTTTTTTAAGATTTTATTTATTTATTTGACAGACAGAGATCACAAGTAGGTAGAGAGGCAGGCGGAGAGAGAGACAGAGAGGAGGAAGCAGGCTCCCCTCTGAGCAGAGAACCCGATGTGGAGCTCGATCCCAGGACGCTGGGATCATGACCTGAGTGGAAGGCAGAGGCTTTAATCCACTGAGCCACCCAGGCACCCCAGAGTTTTAGTTTCTTTCTCTGCACAATATATTATTTAGATAATTAAATGAAAAAATAATCCAGTGTGAAAAGCTTGGCACGTACTGGGTGCTCAATTAGTGTCATCTTCAGCATTGCTCTCGTACTGTCTTTTTAATTACCACCATTGTTGTAATTCAAACTCTTGCCTGAAGTGCAGGGCAAAGCATCCTCTGCTTATGATTCTGGGAACTTCAGTATGACCCAGTTTCTTATGGGATTTTTTTTTTCCTGTAGCCAAGACACAGCTAGTTATTATTCAGGACACTGCTAATTTATTTCAGGTCTTTAAGTTCAAGCAAAGGGTCTCACTTGGCCTCTAAAGATATCTTTAAAAAAATAAATCAGGATTTATTTCCTACTATCTTATGTGATCTCTACTGGCTTTTTAGTATTTTTGTTAATTTCTAATTCATTCTTAAATATTTATTCTTTTTTATTAGTATTTTTTAAAAGGTTTTATTTATTTATTTGACAGAGATCTCAAGTTGGGGGAGAGGCAGGCAGAGAGAGAGGGGGAAGCAGGCTCCCCGCTGAGCAGGGAGCCCAATGCAGGGCTCCATCCCAGGACCCTGAGACCATGACCTGAGCTGAATGCAGAGGCTTTAATCCACTGAGCCATCCAGGTGCCCCAATATTTATTATTTTAAAACGATAGATGAGAAACAATCATATAAGAAGACACATGGAAAGCTTGAATCACAAGCACCAGAAGGTTAGCGTCTTTTTATCTCAATGGCTTCACAAAGACTCTGAGCAACCTGACCCTCTTTCAAGGACATACCTTTGACCTCATCCTCACCAACAACTGCCCTACCCCTCAACCCACTTTCTGACCACTCCCTCCTGCCCTTCCCACATACTCTCACCAATACTCTACCAGTTAAACCCAGATTCTATCGAGACCTCTAATTCATAGACTCTACCACTTTTTTGTATCAACCTTCTTATGTTTTTGCTTGTCTCCTTTGTAAATTCCACCGTTCATCATTACCAACACACCCTGGCAAACACTTAAATTTTTTTTTTTTTTATTACACCTTATTCCTTCCTCCCTACGTAGTGCTCCCTTGGCCAACCCTCAACTCTAATTAAGTATCTACCTATTTTTTTTTTAAAGATTTTATTTATTTACTTGACAGTGAGAGAGAGCATGAATGAGGAGAAGGTCAGAGAGAGAAGCAGAATCCCCATAGAGCTGGGAGTCTGATGCGGGACTTGATCCCGGGACTCCGGGATCATGACCTGAGCCAAAGGCAGTCGTCCAACCAACTGAGCCACCCAGGCATCCCAGTATCTACCTATTTTTGCTCACATTCCAGGAGCTGCACATCTGTGGAGAAAACAACAAGTTCGCCGATGGCTGCTTTCATCTTAAAAATCATGATTTGGAATCACATGTGGGTACTTGGTACTGCTGTTCCGCTTTACATCACTTCCCCAGCATTTCCACTTTCCAAAATGACTTGTTTTGTAGCTTCTTTTCTCGCCTTAAATCCTTGCACCTCTTCTTTCCAACATCACATTGTCAGCTAGTGACCTTCCTTCCTTCATCACTGAAACGACATAAAATCTGCCAAAGACGAACACTTCCTTTTCCCGACCCCAAAACATATAATGCCACCCGCATCCTACAATGTCTGCCTTTTCTTTCCTCACTCTGGATGAAATGTCTTCATTCCCATCCAAGCTCTGCGTCCCGTCGCCCCTCACAGGCTTCGCAAGGACAATCTCGTCTAAAATGTTGCTCCTTTCCTCTGCATTCTCAATGTATTCCCACCTCCTGAATCATTTGCATCAATAGGCAGCCCTGTTGTAATGGCGCCTGTATTTGATTCTGGGTGTCCTCCAAGATCATTTTGTTGGTACTTTGCTTTGATTCCTCTATGTGCAGATTTTCCAAATGTTACATGGGGCTGTCTCCGACTTTTGATCACAAAGCCTTTCAAAGGTTTCCAAAGCCTCTAATTTCCTGTGTTAAGTCCCTGTCTGCTTGAAAAATCTGGAATGACTTCTTCTTCCCTGTCCAAATCCTGACTGACACATGTGTCAAACTTCATTGCCTCATAACTTTTCTCCATGTCACCCTTCTTCTTGGAATGTTGTCTCTTTCTCCCTGGTCTCTACACAGCTGGTTGCTTCCTTTTTGTGGTTTGGATTACAATTTCAGTAATACTTCCTCGTCCTGCCACTTACTATGACATCATCTATAATTTGATTTGTGGTAGATACTATTTCTAATCATATATCTTGTTTCTTTATTCACTAGAAGGTAAGCGATCCCATTCATCTGTGTGTTGCCGGTACCTAGAACAGAGTTTGTCACCTAGCAGGCACCTAATAAATATTTGTGGAATAAATGAATGAAACTGACCATCCTACAACACTTTTCTGTATACCGACAAATACCAGTGATTGAGATTTTAGGTCCCTCTGACTATTGTGAAGGAAATCTAGGCACAAAAGACTGTTTTCAGTACTGTGAGAGCTACAGAGTTGAGTTGGAGGAGCCAGTCAAGGAAATAAGAAACATGGTCCATATACGGCCACGGTGTAAAGTAGAAAGTGTCCTCACTGTGTCCACATTGCAGCTAGGGGGATTCAGAAAAAGATGTGCTGCTTCCATCTGGGAAGATAAGGGACGGTTTTCTGAAAGCAGTAATATTTGAATTGGGCCTTGAAGGATAATTAGGATGCAAAATGGATGGGAAGAGCATTCAAGAGTGTTGTCAGTGGCTCCAAGTGGAGGTAAAGCAGATTCAGAATACAGGGAATTGGGGATAATTTTGCACGGCTGCAAACCAGGATGTGGAAAGCAGAGTGTGAGATGATGGAC
Source organism: Mustela nigripes (assembly GCF_022355385.1). Classification (NCBI taxonomy): domain Eukaryota; kingdom Metazoa; phylum Chordata; class Mammalia; order Carnivora; family Mustelidae; genus Mustela; species Mustela nigripes. The sequence goes on along the minus strand of NC_081559.1, from coordinate 175,930,803 downwards.
CGTACTCAGAAAATAAAGACATCTCATGCAAATCCTCAAATGGACAAGAAGCCACTGGTTCTCACTTAGAAACCACTTCCTCACGTACACATACAGATTTTAAATTTATTTAAGGTGGGGATTAAGTCTGCAGTTAGAGAATAGCTCATTTATGCTAACAGCCTTGAGGCTCTAAGGATTCTGTTTATTACATTAGAGGCCACGCCACGCTTTACATTCTAAACGCTCTGTTTCGGATTCCATGTTGTGAATCCCCGCTCCCTCCCTGAATGTGAAGTAGGCTGCATGCAAATGCATTTGTTCATAATGAGCTTTTAGCATCCCTCCTCCTCTCTGAGGCTGAAATCAATGTACGTTCTTGCTTTTTAAGTCACGTCAGTAATCTTCATGGAGAGAGCAGAAGTTGATTAAACCTACTCTAAATCACCATAAGCCTGTTGAAAGACATTCTCCTCTTGAACTTCAGCTGTACTCTAAAACAACTGAGTGATTGAATTTGAAACTGTCTCAAAGTGAAGTTAAAAGAAGATATAAATCTTCCTTGATGTTCTCTAACATCTAATAATAAAGTGATTGTTGCTGTATTGTGGCTTTATTAGTTTCTTAGACACTCTCTTACTCACCACCAATAATCATCCTTCAAAAGTACATTCTCCTGCCTTGCTGCCTTGTCTTGCTAAACAGACTGCGTTCAGAGGTTTTATTATAATGCTGCTCGGTTAAAACAGTTGTTCAAAGTTGGCTGTTTGCTTAGAGTTAGAGTCAGAATGTTGGTGGATTGGGTTTTCTGGAAGCTCTTATGTTATGGATATGAGTGCTTATGCATACAGACAAACTTCACAGCAAAGATTCACAGATTTTCAATTAGTCACCAAAGATCAAGTATTCACTTAAAAAAAAAAAAACTTGAAATATACATCATTGGGAGTGATAACACCAGTAGAACACAAGTTCTGCTTTTTTTTTTTTTTCCTATTGCAGGACCATCAACTATATATTCAAATACATGTACATTTTCTCCTGTAAAAATGCATATAGTCATGTGTCCATTGGGAGAAAGGAGAGAGAATCAAAACAAGTTGGCTGTTTGTATACATCATGCTGAGTTTCTGAAGTTCCAGGGAGAATTTCGGGAAGTCTGCAATCCTAGGGAGCTGTAGTTTCCTCCTTGAAAGCAATGAAATGTGATTCATGATCTTAAAATGACCTTTTAGAGATTTCTTTCATCACCTTCTTTCCTACGGTCTAGGAGAGATGTACTGGATCTTTCTGGCTATCCACTGTTCAGAAATTCTAAGCATTTTTTGATTCTCACAAAACCACAGTAATAATAGACAAGTTGAGCTCTGGGAAAGGGAATCTATTAACATCATTTATTATAGACAAGACCTGTTCCTGATGAATCCTAGCAGGAGGAAGCTGACAAGACCATCAAAAGTGGGGGTCACCATTCGGACCCCTTTTTAAATTTTTTATTTGTGAATTAGTTGCCAACATTTCACATCAAGCCCAGCTGGCCCACATGCCTCATTCACATGTGTTTGGTCCCAGCAAATACTTCAGGTTTCAATCCCTGTAATAATACTTTCTCATTTGAAGTAAATTCTTTTTTTAAGGTATTTTAATTTTAATTTTTTAAGATTTTATTTATTTGAGAGAGAAAGAGTGTGTGTGGGAGAAAGAGAGAGAGAGATCACAAGCAGGGGGGAGGGGTAGAGGGAGAAACAGACTCCCCGCTGAGCAGGAACCCCCCCCCCCCTGCTGGGGGACTTGATCCCACAGGCGCCCCAAGGAACTAAATTCTTTAAGAATTCTGGTGTTTTGTTCCGGGCCACACAGCTGATTGATAGCTACACAAGGAACTTACAGAGTTGAGGAAATTTTAATATATTTTATTCCTTCGTATTAATCTCCAAATTTATATATGTCTCTGCCATTAGACTTATATGACTGTGAATTTGAGTATCTGGAAATTAGCAATAGGGTTGGGGTTATGGAAAGATGACTGCTTCTTTAGTAATTGTCATTTGACATTTCTTTTCCCCAAAGGAAAAGAGAAAACCAACTCACCTTTTCTAATTTACCACAAGTCACATTTAAACAATATTTATTAGAGAATCATAATGGGAGATACACAAAATGCATAAACCATGAGGAAAGAGTCAAGTCAGTATAGCAAAGAGAGAAACACAGATAACAGAGTGAGTACTTTCTTAATTCCATCTCAGTTATTTCAACATTTAGGGCCATCGGGACAAGATTTGGCTTAAAAATGGAAAGAAACTGGGCGCCTGGGTGGCTCAGTTGGTTGAGCAACTGCCTTCGGCTCAGGTCATGATCCCGGACTTCCAGGATCGAGTCCCGCATCCGGCTCCCAGCTCCTTGGGGAGTCTGCTTCTCCCTCTGACCTTCTCCTCTCTCATGCTCTCTCTCACTCATTCTCCCTCAAATAAATAAATAAAATCTTTAAAAAAATAAAAAATATAAAAAATTAAAAATTTTAAAAAAATGGAAAGAAACTTCTAAAATTTCTACCGGCTGCTAGGCACTGTGACTATGGTATCTTATTCATACAACAGCCTCCCCTGGGAGGCGTTTGTCAACATTCCTACAGAAGGGGAATCAGAGGTGTTGGAGAGGTTAAGAAATATCTCCAAGGCTACCCAGCCAGCAAGTGGCAAAGTTGGAATTGGAACCAGGTGTGATTCAAAGTGTGCATTATGGATGGAGACAACTCGCTTCTTTCTTTGCTGTTCCCTTAGATACATATTTTGTGCAGTTGAAGGTGCAGATAAGCTTATGAAGGGAGTATCCTAAGTGGCAGTGAGAGTCTGTCCAAATGTAGAGTGCCCGGAGAAAGTCGCTTCTATATTACCATGAAGCAATCTAATTTGAACAAATTCTTATTTACTCATGAGAGCAGATTCCCTTAGGACTTTGATTAGGAACAATTTTCTTTATCAGAATTAATTTTGTGCTGCAGAGAAACAAAAGAGCATTTCTTTAGTGCTGAATATTCCCAAATTCAGGCCCATCCGGAATATGCAGCTAGCCTTATTCAAATTTCTGGAAATTTAAGATTTTTCCGTGAAATACTGAAATGAGGGTGACACCCATATACATAGACACATACATAGATATGTATGTGTCTATGTATGTGTCTATGTATGTCTATGTATATGCATGTATATACATGTCTATGTATGTATATATATATATGTATGTGTCTATGTATAGGGGAGTCATCCTCATTTTTATCATATACATGTGTATATATATGTATGTGTGTATATATATATATGAATATGTATACATATATATTCCCAAGTTTCCCATAGCATCCGCAAGTCACTCACAAAAAATAAATAAATGTGACCCATTTCTTTATAGACAGCAATACATTTCCCTTCCAGGACTGCTGAAAATCTTTTCTTTGAAACCCCTTTGAGAGCTAAATCTCCCCAGACAGGCTGAGGAGGATTAGAGTGTATTCCTTTGGATAGCAGCCTAGCAGGGTCAAAGGAAGATAAAGGGATTTTCAAACATGGTTCTGATGAAGAAGGCAGCCAGAAAGAATGGCTGAGGGACATGTAACACCCAACCTAGGTCACATCCAACCCCTGTCAGACCCCAGAGGGGCTGCTTCTGCAGCGAGCGAGCTCCTTTCCCAGAGCTTGCTGAAAAAAATTCTAGGCCCCTTTCAGGATAGATTTGAATGGTGCATTACCATGCTTGAAGATGGAAAAAGAGTAGGGAAGCTTTTCTTTTCCCAGGAGGAAGCATCCCTATTAATAAATGGTAATGAAATTGACACAGGTAAACTGATTATGCTGAGTACACTGGATATACAGAACCTGCGAACACTGTTTCCTTTGCCTTCTCTTCTGGGCTTATACTGAAAGTTGTGATTCTGGGGCTCAGCAACACAATTCCCAATCAGTGAATAATTTATTAACCTTTAATAAGTCACTGATCCCTTTGTATCTCAGTCTGAATGAGGAAGTAATAGCTTTCTTAATAAGTTGTTTTGAGATTTCTTGTTGAAAGGATAAATATGTAGTAATTATGAAGCCTTTTAGCAACATTATGAAAAGGGACTCTAACCTAAACCCCAACTGACAGGAACTGTTTATTTGCATCAGGCTGGAAATAAGCTATTTTGAAATAATGAGGAACAAAGCATATTTGAAGTGGTATTTTCACATAAAAATGATATGGAATCCTATAAAACAAAGTGATGTACAAGAAAAGCAGTACATAGTTAGCAGGTAATTACTGTGGGTGAGATGGTGGGGTTAAAGTCGGATAAGATCCCCTTGCTGACCTCAGGGAGCTCGGTCTAGAGGGGCTGACAGGCACCTAAGCAAGTAGGTACACCAGCGCCAGCGCGTTAGGACATAGTCACCAGGTGGTAGAACCTATTGGCCAGGTCTTCATGTCCAAAGAATTTTAGAGCTAGCAGGGATCCTAGAAATATTTAGTCCAACCCTTTCATTGTGTAGAGGAGGAGGATGAGATCCTGAGAAATTAAGGGGCTTGACACAAATATGAAAATTCAGTCTGGCTCTTTCTCTTTCATCCAGTTTGAAACCAAGTCAGTCAAGTCTGTGGAAGAAATACATATAATATATATAGTCTAAGTATGTAAGTATTACAAATATAATATTATATAGGTATATGTAAAGTTACATATATGAAACTATATACAGCTGGCTGTTTGTTTTCTTAGAGGACTCAAAGGTGAATATAAAAAATTTAAAATAGCTTTTATGATCTATCTGTCTGCTTTGGGGTGACAAAATTAAAGGAAAAGGCTAAGATTGAAGAGGGAGGACTATAAAAGAAATTCTGAAGGAAAGTAAAATTGTATTGTATATTTTATCTATATTCTATTACTATATATAATATGTTATGCCTTACATGTTATATGATATATAATACAGATTATTTTACTTGCAATATATATGCATCCTATTATACATTATATATAAATATTATCAATAAAATGAAATAAATATGCAAAAAAATATTGCCGAGGCAACCCAGAGAACCCTCATTAGGTCATCAGAGGATAGCCTGGACTCCTCACTTTTCCCCCCGACCATTTTGGCCTCCCCCTCTTGCTGCTTAAGTCATGTAGTTCCTTCCAGTCCCAGCGTAAATGACAGCTCTCCCACGTAACCTCTCTCCGTGACCCTAAGTCACTCCTGGCTGTTAACTGCCTTTCTGTATCCCATCCATGAGAGAGTGAATACCTAACGAGCTTCCTAATTGAGGAACAGTCCATGTGATCATTGAGAACATGACCTTTGGAATTGAGAAGCAGTCCATGTGACCACTGGGAACATGACCTTGGGAATCAGGCAGGGGCAGGTGGGGGGTCCAACCTGCCATTTTCTAGATACAAGAGTTAAGAGCGATTTCCCTCACTGCTCTGAACCTTATCTGTAGAATGATGCGAGCTGTATCTGTTGTGTTGTGTCTTTGTAGGATTCCAGTGTTCACAGGCCCAGAGCTCTCAGTAAATAGAGGCTTCCAGTCCTTCTCTGTCTCCTTGCCCATTATGACTGCTTTCTGAACATTTGTTAAGCCAGATCAAATTTTGCTCTCCTTCAGAATTTCTTTTATAGTCCTCCCTCTTCAATCTTAGCCTTATTCCTTTAATTTTGTCACCCCAAAGCAGACAGATAGATCATAAAAGCTATTTTAAATGTTTTATATTCACCTTGGGGTCCTCTAAGAAAACAAACAGCCAGCTGTGTCAGATTTTGCCAACAGCATTCTCTCTCCTCATCACAGAGCAACAAAGGCAGCTTCGGAAGTTTGTAAAAAGCATTTGTTTGTTTGTTTCCTGGTAACTCATCAGCAGTGATGAGAGAGAAGCAAATGTGTCAAATGGTAACATGAACAATCTCAGTAAGTAAAAAACGATGGAGTCTCAGAATTGCTCTCGGTGTGGAAACACAGCAAGTGAAGGGTTGGTTATCTGTAAGAATGCCAAAATGACGAATTTCCTTGGAAATCTTTCAGGTAGCAGTTGAAGAAAAACGGTTGTGGGCTGTTGTAGACCATATTATCTCTCTAATTGACCTATTGTCCTCCTTGATTTTGCCATAGATTCGGCCTTCCCTCTCAGCTCTGTTTGTCACCAATCTGGATCATCATTATTATTATTATTATTAGATTAATTCCTATTATAGCCACCACCAAATATACCACAGCTCTGCCACACCATTGCCATTTCTTCATCCCAAAGGATTATTATTGCAAAATCAAAAGACCATGTCCTCCTAGCTGTGCCTTCAAATACATCCCAGATGCACAGCGTGGATCCCACAGGTGTGCAAACCATTGTCACCTCTGACCTGACCTTCTGCATGAGCCTCTTGTCTCTCTCTTTCTCCTCTTGAACACTGTCATCCATTCTTCGCCCAATAGCCAATGTAATGATATTTAAAACCTACAATAAGATCCCCGTTGTCTTTAGATAAAATAGAAACTCATGACCTTGTGTTTCTCATGACCCAGTGACCAATGTGATCAGGTCACTGACTTTCTGTTTGATTTCCTCTTCTATCATTTTTTTTCCCCTCATTTGTTCCCAGACATTTCTCAAATGCACCAGATGGGAGCAAAAGGCTTTTGGCTTTCTTGGACTCTGCTTGGAAGATTCTTTCCCTGGATTTCTACATGACTCACATCTTTGATAATTTAGTTGGGGTAGAGGGAGGAGCTTTAGGTAGAGTGTTTCTCGGAACTAAACGCCCTTCCCTGAATCCTCTTTCTCTTTTGTAGGTATATTTCCTCATTACCACTGATTTTCTGGAGCTAATTAATGAGCCACACATTGATATTTTTCTGTGTTTCGGCACTAGCACATAAGCTCTGTGAAGCTTTAGTATCCAAGCCTTGAAAAATGCCTAGTGCATAGTAGGTGCTCAAGAAAATATTTTTGAATGAATGAAGAATCTGAAACATCTGTAGTATTTGTAAGGTTTTGAAAAGTTTTAATATTCAAAAAGTTACAAATATTGAAATATTTGTTAAGTTGCATAGAAGAGTGGTAGGCATATAATACATATGCAGATAGCTATCTGGCTATTATGCAATTTGAAATATCATGTGAGATCAGGCATAACGTAGAATAAAATCCTATCAAGATAGGATCAACTTGAATGTCAGGCTAGGAAAGATTTCCAGATGCTAATACTTAGAAAGGAGGCCACTGATGACTTTTCTGTTTATATTCATCCCTGTGTGAACTGGATTCCACACAGGCTATGCTACGTTCCACCAGACAAATGCCTTTATGTTCTTAGATGTTGCCCATGGGTTAAATCTAGTCACAGGCTCTGCTCACCTGCATCTGGGCTGTTAACAAGCTATTGAGCACAACTCCTGCACTAGAACTGAATAATGATGCTAGTAGGAAACCAGACTCTCAAGCCGTCTTCAAGGCCAAAGAAAGTTCGATCTTGGCACCCAGATCTTCTTGTTTCATGTCGACACTTCTGGGATTTAGCATCGAAGGATCTGGGGACAATGTGCAAAGGCTCAGAAAATCAATTTCTATCACTGAAGATGAAAGAGCACATTTTTACCAATTGTGAGCCTGTGAATTAATGACATTTCCTCTATTGCCACCATGTTGTAAAGCTTGTTAGCCCTGACACGCAGGCAGAGCCATTATTTTAATTTGCATTTCTGGAAGACAACCCTGACCCAGATTCCCTTCTTGCGTAGAATCCGTGTGAAGTTGTGATTTTGGTGACTGCTCCTTTAAGCCCCTACGTATAATTAGCTACATCTCAGCTTAGGCAGAGAAAAAGAGCAGGTGGGGGGAAAAATGAAAGCTGGCCTTGCTTCATGCTAACTCTGAAAACTCAATGTATTTGTTTCTTTGAAAAAAGGGTCTCCCAAGTCCTTGGCAGAGTGCTCAAAGTAGCCTTTATGTAAGTGCTGGAAGTTTTCTTTAGTCCAAGACCCAAGGACTGCAGTTCAGTGTGTGCGAGATCAAACACAGGTGCAGCTGAGACGCTGTGTGGTTCAGTGAGTCACCCTGTGGGGAGAGCCAGGCAGAAGATAGCAGGGGAAAAGCTTTTCATATTTTAAAAGATATTGAAGTAACACTGCCTGGAGATGTGAAGTATTTAAGGGACCTCTTTGGAAAATTCCTTCAACGACACAGAAATGGTAGGGATAAGACTCAGAATAAGAATTGTTCCTTCAGAGAAGTTCTGTTTTTACCTTCACAACAACCCTTGAGAACTCTGAGGTAAAAATAAACCCCACTAAAATGTGAGATCCTACAGCTTTGTAAGGAGAGCTAGAAACATCACTCCAGTAACATAATTGCTTTGGTTTCATGTTCTCTTGTTCATTAAGTATTTATTCAACTGCCTCCTATGTGCTCATATGTGGTAGGAGGCAAAAATTGAATTTCCTTCATGAAATCTCCAGTCTGGTTTCAAAATGGTGAATGTGCTTTTGCCTGCTTGCCCCAGCTGTGGAGAATGACTTGTGAAATGTCTAAGGATTCCCCTCCTGGTGACTGGTGAAATCTAAAGGAATGGGATCTTATTTCTCTTTTCCTCTGCTTCTCTCTCTCTTTTTTCTTTTTCTCTCCTTCTATTATCACTTCTCTGGACCAGCTTCTTCCCCGGCACTTGCAGATGTTAAGTTCAGTGACTTACTTCAGAAACCTTCCCTCCTTGGTCCAGTGTACTCTCATAGCCCTGGCATCTCTCTCGGTGGAAATAAGATAGGCATTAGCATCAGACAGAGCCATGTCCGAATCTTGGTAGGTCTTTAGACACTACCACTTACATGCTATGTGATTTTGAATCATTTCGATTCAAGTCAATGCACCATTTTCCCAGTGTATAAGTTCGGACTACATTTGAATCTTGTTCTCATGTATACTGGAGTCATTTCTTAAAGCAGACTTTCATTGAGTCCTTACTCTACACAGGCACTGGAAAGACAAAGCTGGATAAGACACATCTGGCCTTCAGAAGGCTGGATGACATTCTTAATGCAGAGGTTGTTATCATACAGTATGGGTAGTGGAATCAACACTGACAGAAATTCACATTTACAGTGTGTCATGTAGGGAAGAGTAACTAATTCTACCGTTAGTAAAGGACATTGGGAAGGGCTGGGGCCAAGGAGAAGTGAGATCAGTATAGCCTGTGCAAGAGTTTGTCTTGTGGAAGTGGAGAAGAATGTTCAAGATAGAAGGATCAAGGTGGACCAAGACATTGGTGTTTGAGCAGTCTGATGTATTTGGGAAACAGCAAATATTTGAGATTGGATATAGTGTTTGCTTTCCCCAGCCACGAAATGTATAGACCCACAAGTCTGAAGTTAGGAACTCTTTTTCTTATTCAACAGATATTTTTGAGTATCTGCTGTCTGTTAGGCAATGTAGCAAATTGAATCCTATTGGTATAGTCAAATCCCATAATGATAGTCATAAAAGGAATAATACTACTTAAGCCAATTTTTCAGTTTTCCATAATGTTTCTGCCTAGGCATTTCTATTCAAGAGGTCAAAATCCTTCTAGCACATTCTAGCATATATACATTCCAGCACAATAAACAGATATTGAAACAACCCTGCACCCAGGTATGCTTTAATCAAAGAGTGAACTTCTTTAGGGACCCTCTCCACAGTGTTTCACATAAGTCTGGCAAAATAATTATCAAGTATCTTATAAAGGATAGAGAGCTCAGTAATAGCAAAAATCACATCCTCTTACAAATAACAACGCCCTTTCCCAACCGAATATTTCTAATCAGACTGCAGCACCTTTTCAAGCAAGACACATCAAGGCCATAAGCCAAATAGGTATGCTTTCCCGGTCGTCCAGTGTGGTACAGAATCTCTGCAAACAAAGACCTAAGAGATTGTTTGCAGCTCTTTCTTAGCAGAAATAAACAGTGAGGTATAACCATCCCATGACTGCAGTTTTGAGACGTTAATAACTCTTCACGTTGTGTCAGCCTGACACTGTGGAGATGATGACTAATGATAAGTTATGTGCATGCTAGGGAGATAGAAATGGCTTGTCACCATGGCAATGGTTATCATGATCTGACTTTGTTATTACTCACAACACATGCGTCGCAGCCATTCCCCCCGCTTCCTTACCACCTATTCTGGTCCCATACACTAGATGAGCACCTTATTCATGCTGTGAGCATTTCTTTTGAACCAGATTGTTAGCTGGCTCTTTATGTCTCATGAGAATCTGCAGGGTAGACTCTTTTAGTGATGGATATTTCTTTGTAGTTATCTAGGAGTGCAGAGTAGAAGATCCATGTCTTCTGGACCCCGAGTATTAAAAAGGAAGAGAGCTGAGCTGATGGGTTATTTAACAAACACTGGGTAGAGCCAAGAGGGAGCCACAAGCCTCAACTGTGGCCCAGTGCCCACCAACCAGCTATGTCTCTGTAAGTTAAATAGCCCCTCCTTGCCTCTCTTGCACCCAGACAGTTACCTACCAGAGTAGTTGTAAAGCAGGAAGGCTCAAAGACATGCACTGTGTAACCCCACAGTACCAGCCCATTCTCGTTAACAAATGAAGTCTTAGTAGAGTCATCAAGGGTGCCCCACATATACCTATTTTCCTTAATTTACTCACTTAATTATTCATCCTCCGTATTCATTTCCTTATCACCTATTGTGTGTTGAGCCCTATGCCATTCTCTGAGTAGGCGGTGATGGACCCTCCACGCACAAGGAGTATAATCTGTTGTATGAAAGGAAGTCATGTAAATGTACACATGTAGGACAAGAGGATCGGTGCTATAATTTGTCTCAGCAAACATCAAATTGAGCATCTATGATGTGCCAACCATATTTAGATAAAGTGGATGAACTTGAAGAATTTTGTAGATAGTGTATTAGAGAAGAAAAATATCTTATGATAGAATAATACAAGAACACCTCTAGAAGTATATGAAATGTAAAGTAGTCTCAGTGAGTAGTTGGTATCTTTATCTAGAGATGACCAGGGACAACTCCCTAAGGAGGCAACACCTCAGTTTGTGTTAACAAAGGTTTCGGGGTTCACTCCTGGTCTGTTGAAGGTTGGGGTGGTTTAGCGTGAGGAAGGTGCAGAGACACCAAACACTTGCATCTCCTACACCAGCAGGTAAAGTGGAGGGAACACCAAATGTTGCTCGTGAAAAACAAAACATCTTGAATTATTTTCTTGCAGCTGAAAGGGAAGGTGGGTTCTTAAAGATGAGGAGGGGGTGTAACTATATTTATACTTATAAAAATAATGATAGTATTTATGTATCTCTTCTCCTTGGTCACAGTCATTGGTCCAAAGGTCAAGAGCAGGCATGTGATCCAATTGAGAACAATAAGAATGCTTTCTGGGATGAGTTTATTCTGAAGCTAAGAGAATTATATTCTCTTTCCTCTTGCATGATTAAGCTGGGTTGAGGGAGCCGGGTTCCACAATGTCTTCTGCCATACAGGCAAGCCTGTCTGCAGTAAAAGAGAGTAAGACTAACAGAATGGCAGGGATGAGAGAAAGATAGGTAGAGAGAGAGAGAGAGAGTAAAAGGAGAGAGAGCATGCAAATGAGCACCTGGCTGAAGTCATTCTAGTCCCTGATCACAGGAAGTCTCAGGGCAGCTCCATCTCTGTCCCCAGAGATGGAGGACTTTCTTTTCAAATGATTTGAGTTGTGTGTCTGTCACTCGCAACGAAGGGTCCTGACTCCTATAGAAATGTTGGGCTTGACTGATGCGTGGAAATGTAGCAGCCGGCTGAGAATATAAGACGTTTGGGGCACAAGGGCCAGCATTTACAAAAGCAACAGTGCACGTGATGTTCCATGGCTAGAGCATCAGGGCTCTGAAGGGGAGGGGGGATGGCAGGTGGTGAAACTGAAGAGTTGGATAGGGATCAGGACACAAATGACCCTGTGGACCATACGAAGAGCTGGGACTTGATCCTAGAGATCAGTACTTCTCAGACTCTCGCTTTTTTTTTTCTTTTTGGCAAAGAGCTATTTTTATTTTAAAATTTTTATTCTGGGGTGCCTGGGTGGCTTAGCGGGTTAAAGCCTCTGCCTTTGGCTCAGGTCATGATCTCAGGATCCTGGGCTTGAGCCTCACTTTGGGCTCTCTGCTCAGCAGGGAACCTGCTTCCCTTCCTCTCTCTCTCTGCCTGCCTCTCTGCCTATTTGTGATTTCTATCAAATAAATAGGTAAAATCTTGAAAAAAATAAAATAAAAGTTTTATTCTATCATGGGCTAGTACATTTGTAAAACACACTGAAATGAATAATTAGAGAAAAAATAAGGGTACAAGAGACCAGCCATATCTTTAGTTATGAGATCAAACTGACATAGATCCCTGTGGTAACCATAAACTTATTCTCAAGTCCTGTACTTAAACCTTGCTGCAGACTGAAAATAAACAGTATGAGTCCTGTTCTAGAGCACGGACCACACTAAGTAACACGGTGATGATGCAGAGCCATGAAATGTTTCCAACAGAGGAGTCCAAGTATAAGCTGAGCTTCTGAGCGTGTGTTGAAAAACAAAATTAAATCAAGTAAATTTGAAGATCTAAATGACTCTATTAAACCGTTCATGAATCAAGTAGTATCCCGTCTAGCAAACAGAAGGGAGCTCCTGAAGAGGCACCCAAAATGGAAGTTTTTTAAAGGAAGGACAGTAGATCAAGAAGTTAGAACCAAGAGAAAGGATTGTCTCGGGTAAGGTCACCTTCCCTTCTGGGGGAAAGGGCAAAGGTCTTACCGTGTAGACTACCTCGTCTTCCTTTAGGGGAATAGAGAGGGTTTTTGTGACAGATTACCTCATTGGTGCTGACCAGGAAATTCTGACTGACAGGTAAAGCCTCTACTTCTAGGAGGTTGAAACTAGAATCAGGTTAGGTATTAAGCCCTAATTTGGTGACTTGGCCTAGTGTAAGTGACTCTATCTTGGGCCTGTGCTTTTCTTTTTAATAATTGACTATACCCAAAGTACCTAGACCAACAGAGGCATCTTTAATGATGCATCGCAGGCTCTGCTGTGACTCATATTTTGTCCAAAATTTTTTTTAGGACCTTGTGTGAACATATAGAAGGCATCCTGATAATAGACGGATGACACAAATTGTTAGATCGCACTAACATTTTGAATGACAACGTTAGGATTTAATCTTTTTAACTGTTGGAGCTACTGAAGAATGGAATGGGCTAACTTGTGAAATTGTAACTTTGTTCTTAACACTGGCAGTAGGAAGAGAAGGAAGAGGCTGAAAGGAGAAGTGAGCCTGTATGTGTGCACAAATATGAATGTGTGTGTGCGTGCATATGCGTGTGTATGCGTGTTTGTGTGTGTGTGCATGTCTGAGCACATGTCTGCTAGAGGTAGAGAATGGAGTACTACTGAAGACAAACAGTCTCTTCTGGGTTCTGCTTTTCATCAGCCTGACTAGTAAGCCATTCAGCCAAACACAAAGGAGGGAAAGAAGGATGTTCAGTCATGTTAGGTCTTCCATGCCCAATCAAAACATATGTGTCATTTTTTTGAGGGTTGGGAAACACGAGCAGTTAGTCTGTGTCTCTATCACCTGGTAATTTGAAACAGATCTTTCCCTTATGCCAGAACCAGTGCCTCAGAAGGACCCCTCAATAGTACATTTTCATAATAATTATAGTTTGTTCTGTGGTATATATTCTGTGTTAGAAAAAAATATGTTCTGAAGGGCAAATAAATACCCCAAATCCCAGAGATTGAAACAAAAATCTTCTTGGAGTGAGTTTTGAAGAGATATTTTCAAAACTCAGCAGGTGACAGGAAGAATTCTCCACAGGGCATTATCAGATAACATCCCTCTTGTACAGGACTAATAATTCAGAGAAAATGATTTCTCAGCCTGACTCCTCCTACTCCCAAACACTAACTGATTTCCTCAGCCACAAGCTGTCAGATATATTTTTGGAGTCATCTTTGAGGATGATCTTGATTGAGTTAATCAATCAATTTCCCACAGTGCTGATATTCCAACTTCCCACTAAAAGCTTGAGCAGGAAGGCACATAATTAAACTTCCCGCACACTAGTAAACTGCATTATTGTACTAGAATACACAATCTGCTTCTCAAAATTTTTCAGTTAGTGGAGTGTCTGGGAAGGTTTTCAGATACTGATAGCAAATATTCAAAATATTAGTCATAATAATAATAACCACAATCTACTTTTATTGGATGTTTACCAGCCCAGAAATGAAACAAATTTGCATTTTTAATGCTCTATTATGTCTTTGTATGCAATCTTATAAATTTTTACTCTCATCATTATTATTTTTCTATTTTCTTGGGTTATTTGGTTGCCCATACCATATGCTAATTATCTGAATGTGTTAGATATATTTTCTGATTGAATTCTAACAGTAACTCTGTTAGGAATATTTTACTATCAACTCCTTTCTATAGGTAGGGAAACTCATACACAGAAAGATTAAGCGTCTTCCCCAAGGTGAAAAGACTAAACTCTAAATAAAAATGCATTATGAATGATAAAACTTCCAAACCTATAGAAGAAGCATATAAGTGAATAAAAAAAGAAACATTCTAATAGAAGGCAGAAAGAGAAAAAAAAGTAAAGAAAAAGCTCAAAATGTGAAATAAATTCACAAGAAATAAACTGACAATGATCAGTAACAATTATGAGTATATGAAAAGAGTTAGGTGTTGTTTTCTTTTAAAGAGACACATTAAATATAATGACTTCTCCCAGTACTGAAATTAACTATTTAGAAATATACTTGGGAAACACTAACATAAATAAAGCTGATGTGACTATTAATATCAGAATATCACTTTAAGGCCAAAAAAAATCAGTGTTAGGGATAAAGAAAATTGCTGTATAATAATAAAAGGAATAGTTCAGCAGAAATGTATGTCAGTATTGAACTTGTGTGTGCCTAATAGCAGATACTCAAAATATATAACATGAATGTGAAAATTACAAGAGGTGTATCCATAAATCTGTAACCATAATAAGAAATTTTTAACACTTCTTTTTTTATAGTATATAAGTCAAGCAATCAAAAAATTAAGACATAAAATTGAACAACAATTACATGGAGCACTGGGTGTGGTGCATAAACAATGGATCTTGGAACACTGAAAAAATAAAATTTAAAAAATTAAACAACAGGGGGAGGAGTCAAGATGGCGGAGAAGTAGCAAGCTGAGACTGCTTCAGCTAGCCGGAGATCAGCTAGATAGCTTATCTAAAGATTGCAAACACCTGAAAATCCATCGGCAGTTTGAAGAGAAGAAGAACAGCAATTCTGGAAACAGAAAAACAACCACTTTCTGAAAGGTAGGACCGGCGGAGAAGTGAATCCAAAGCGACGGGAAGATAGACCCCGGGGGGAGGGGCCGGCTCCCGGCAAGCGGCGGAGCAACCGCGCACAAAATCAGGACTTTTAAAAGTCTGTTCCGCTGAGGGACATCGCTCCAGAGGCTAAACCGGGGCGAAGCCCACGCGGGGTCAGCGTGGCCTCAGGTCCCGCAGGGTCACAGAAGGATCGGGGGTGTCTGAGTGTAGCAGAGCTTGTGGGTATTGGAACGGGAAAGCCGGCTACAGAGACAGAGCCGACAGTAAGCTCGCAGCTCGGGGTGACCTTGAACCGGTCGCAGGCTCGGTGAGCTCGGAGCGCGGCCGGAGGTCAGGCAGACGGGAGTAACTGGGCGCTGTTCTCTGAGGGCGCACTGAGGAGTGGGGCCCTGGGCTCTCGGCTCCTCCGGGCCGGAGACCAGGAGGCCGCCATTTGTATTCCCGTCCTCTGGAACTCTGCGGAGAGCGCTCAGGGAACAAAAGCTCCTGAAAGCAAACCCGAGCGGATTACTCACCCCGGCCCTGGGTAAGGGCGGTGTAATTCCGCCTGGGGCAAAGACACTTGAGAATCACTACAACAGGCCCCTCCCCCAGAAGATCAACAAGAAATCCAGCCGAGACCAAGTTCACCTACCAAGGAGTGCGGTTTCAATACCAAGGAGAGCAGCAGAATTCCAGAGGAGGAGAAAGCCAAGCACGGAACTCATGGCTTTTTTCCTGTGATTTTTTTTAGTCTTGCAGTTAATTTAATTTTTTCTTTTTCATTTTTTTTTTTCTCGCCTTCGGGTAAAATTTTTTTTTAACTGTTACCTTTTTCTTTTTTAACGATTTTTTACTAGTTTATCTAATATATATATATATTTTTTTACATTTTTCTTAGGTGTTTTCTTTTTTTAAAAAATTCTTTTCTTTTCTTTTCTTTTTTTTGTTTTTTCTTTTTTCTTTCTTCCTTTTTGAACCTCTTTTTATCCCCTTTCTCCCCACTCACGATTTTGGATCTCTTCTAATTTGGCTAAAGCATATTTTCCTGGGGTTGTTGCCACCCTTTTAGTATTTTACTTGCCCCTTCATTTACTCTTATCTGGACAAAATGACAAGACGTAAAAATTCAACACAAAAAAAAGAACAAGAGGCAGTACCGAAGGCTAGGGACCTAATCAATACAGACATCGGTAATATGTCAGATCTAGAGTTCAGAATGACAATTCTCAAGGTTCTAGCCGGGCTCGAAAAAGGCATGGAAGATATTAGAGAAACCCTCTCGAGAGATATAAAAGCCCTTTCTGGAGAAATAAAAGAACTAAAATCTAACCAAGTTGAAATCAAAAAAGCTATTAATGAGGTACAATCAAAAATGGAGGCTCTCACTGCTAGGATAAATGAGGCAGAAGAAAGAATTAGTGATATAGAAGACCAAATGACAGAGAATAAAGAAGCTGATCAAAAGAGGGACAAACAGCTACTGGACCACGAGGGGAGAATTCGAGAGATAAGTGACACCATAAGACGAAACAACATTAGAATAATTGGGATTCCAGAAGAAGAAGAAAGTGAGAGGGGAGCAGAAGGTATACTGGAGAGAATTATTGGGGAGAATTTCCCCAATATGGCAAAGGGAACGAGCATCAAAATTCAGGAGGTTCAGAGAATGCCCCTCAAAATCAATAAGAATAGGCCCACACCCCGTCACCTAATAGTAAAATTTACAAGTCTCAATGACAAAGAGAAAATCCTGAAAGCAGCCCGGGAAAAGAAGTCTGTAATATACAATGGTAAAAATATTAGATTGGCAGCTGACTTATCCACAGAGACCTGGCAGGCCAGAAAGAGCTGGCATGATATTTTCAGAGCACTAAACGAGAAAAACATGCAGCCAAGAATACTATATCCAGCTAGGCTATCATTGAAAATAGAAGGAGAGATTAAAAGCTTCCAGGACAAACAACAACTGAAAGAATTTGCAAATACCAAACCAGCTCTACAGGAAATCTTGAAAGGGGTCCTCTAAGCAAAGAGAGAGCCTACAAGTGGTAGATCAGAAAGGAACAGAGACCATATACAGTAACAGTCACCTTACAGGCAATACAATGGCACTAAATTCATATCTCTCAATAGTTACCCTGAATGTGAATGGGCTAAATGCCCCTGTCAAAAGACACAGGGTATCAGAATGGATAAAAAAACAAAACCCATCTATATGTTGCCTCCAAGAAACTCATTTTAAGCCCGAAGACACCTCCAGATTTAAAGTGAGGGGGTGGAAAAGAATTTACCATGCTAATGGACATCAGAAGAAAGCAGGAGTGGCAATCCTTATATCAGATCAATTAGATTTTAAGCCAAAGACTATAATAAGAGATGAGGAAGGACACTATATCATACTCAAAGGGTCTGTCCAACAAGAATATTTAACAATGTTAAATATCTATGCCCCCAATGTGGGAGCAGCCAACTATATAAACCAATTAATAACAAAATCAAAGAAACACATCAACAATAATACAATGATAGTAGGGGACTTTAACACTCCCCTCACTGAAATGGACAGGTCATCCAAGCAAAAGATCAGCAAGGAAATAAAGGCCTTAAATGACACACTGGACCAGATGGACATCACAGATATATTCAGAATATTTCATCCCAAAGCAACAGAATACACATTCTTCTCTAGTGCACATGGAACATTCTCCAGAATAGATCACATCCTCGGTCCTAAATCAGGACTCAACCGGTATCAAAAGATTGGGATCATTCCCTGCATATTTTCAGACCACAATGCTCTAAAGCTAGAACTCAACCACAAAAGGAAGTTTGAAAAGAACCAAAATACATGGAGACTAAACAGCATCCTTCTAAAGAATGAATGGGTCAACCGGGAAATTAAAGAAGAATTGAAAAAAATCATGGAAACAAATGATAATGAAAATACAACAGTTCAAAATCTGTGGGACACAACAAAGGCAGTCCTGAGAGGAAAATATATAGCGGTACAAGCCTTTCTCAAGAAACAAGAAAGGTCTCAGGTACACAACCTAACCCTACACCTAAAGGAGCTGGAGAAAGAACAAGAAAGAAACCCTAAGCCCAGCAGGAGAAGAGAAATCATAAAGATCAGAGCAGAAATCAATGAAATAGAAACCAAAAAAACAATAGAACAAATCAACGAAACTAGGAGCTGGTTCTTTGAAAGAATTAATAAAATTGATAAACCCCTGGCCCGACTTATCAAAAAGAAAAGAGAAAGGACCCAAATAAATAAAATCATGAATGAAAGAGGAGAGATCACAACTAACACCAAAGAAATACAAACTATTATAAGAACATACTATGAGCAACTCTACGCCAACAAATTTGACAATCTGGAAGAAATGGATGCATTCCTAGAAACATATAAACTACCACAACTGAACCATGAAGAAATAGAAAGCCTGAACAGACCCATAACCAGTAAGGAGATTGAAACAGTCATTAAAAATCTCCAAACAAACAAAAGCCCAGGGCCAGACGGCTTCCCGGGGGAATTCTACCAAACATTTAAAGAAGAACTAATTCCTATTCTCCTGAAACTGTTCCAAAAAATAGAAATGGAAGGAAAACTTCCAAACTCATTTTATGAGGCCAGCATCACCTTGATCCCAAAACCAGACAAGGATCCCACCAAAAAAGAGAGCTATAGACCGATATCCTTGATGAACACAGATGCGAAAATACTCAACAAAATACTAGCCAATAGGATTCAACAGTACATTAAAAAGATTATTCACCACGACCAAGTAGGATTTATTCCAGGGCTGCAAGGTTGGTTCAACATCCGCAAATCAGTCAATGTGATACAACACATCAATAAAAGTAAGAACAAGAACCATATGATACTCTCAATAGATGCTGAAAAAGCATTTGACAAAGTACAACATCCCTTCCTGATCAAAACTCTTCAAAGTGTAGGGATAGAGGGCACATACCTCAATATCATCAAATCCATCTATGAAAAACCCACCGCAAATATCATTCTCAATGGAGAAAAACTGAAAGCTTTTCCGCTAAGGTCAGGAACACGGCAGGGATGTCCATTATCACCACTGCTATTCAACATAGTACTAGAGGTCCTAGCCTCAGCAATCAGACAACAAAAGGAAATTAAAGGCATCCAAATTGGCAAAGAAGAAGTCAAATTATCACTCTTCGCAGATGATATGATACTATATGTGGAAAACCCAAAAGACTCCACTCCAAAACTGCTAGAACTTATACAGGAATTCAGTAAAGTGTCAGGATATAAAATCAATGCACAGAAATCAGTTGCATTTCTCTACACCAACAGCAAGACAGAAGAAAGAGATATTAAGGAGTCAATCCCATTTACAATTGCATCCAAAACCATAAGATACCTAGGAATAAACCTAACCAAAGAGACACAGAATCTATACTCAGAAAACTATAAAGTACTCATGAAAGAAATTGAGGAAGACACAAAGAAATGGAAAAATGTTCCATGCTCCTGGATTGGAAGAATAAATATTGTGAAAATGTCTATGCTACCTAAAGCAATCTACACATTTAATGCAATTCCTATCAAAGTACCATCCATCTTTTTCAAAGAAATGGAACAAATAATGCTAAAATTTATATGGAACCAGAAAAGACCTCGAATAGCCAAAGGGATATTGAAAAAGAAAGCCAACGTTGGTGGCATCACAATTCCGGACTTCAAGCTCTATTACAAAGCTGTCATCATCAAGACAGCATGGTACTGGCACAAAAACAGACACATAGATCAATGGAACAGAATAGAGAGCCCAGAAATAGACCCTCAAATCTATGGTCAACTAATCTTCGACAAAGCAGGAAAGAATGTCCAATGGAAAAAAGACAGCCTTTTCAATAAATGGTGCTGGGAAAATTGGACAGCCACATGCAGAAAAATGAAATTGGACCATTTCCTTACACCACACACAAAAATAGACTCAAAATGGATGAAGGACCTCAATGTACGAAAGGAATCCATCAAAATCCTTGAGGAGAACACGGGCAGCAACCTCTTCGACCTCTGCCGCAGCAACATCTTCCTAGGAACAACGCAAAAGGCAAGGGAAGCAAGGGCAAAAATGAACTACTGGGATTTCATCAAGATCAAAAGCTTTTGCACAGCAAAGGAAACAGTTAACAAAATCAAAAGACAACTGACAGAATGGGAGAAGATATTTGCAAACGACATATCAGATAAAGGACTAGTGTCCAGAATCTATAAAGAACTTAGCAAACTCAACACCCAAAGAACAAATAATCCAATCAAGAAATGGGCAGAAGACATGAACAGACATTTCTGCAAAGAAGACATCCAGATGGCGAACAGACACATGAAAAAGTGCTCCATATCACTCGGCATCAGGGAAATACAAATCAAAACCACAATGAGATATCACCTCACACCAGTCAGAATGGCTAAAATCAACAAGTCAGGAAATGACAGATGCTGGCGAGGATGCGGAGAAAGGGGAACCCTCCTACACTGTTGGTGGGAATGCAAGCTGGTGCAGCCACTCTGGAAAACAGCATGGAGGTTCCTCAAAATGTTGAAAATAGAACTGCCCTATGACCCAGCAATTGCACTATTGGGTATTTACCCTAAAGATACAAATGTAGTGATCCAAAGGGACACATGCACCCGAATGTTTATAGCAGCAATGTCCACAATAGCCAAACTATGGAAAGAACCTAGATGTCCATCAACAGATGAATGGATCAAGAAGAAGTGGTATATATACACAATGGTATACTATGCAGCCATCAAAAGAAATGAAATCTTGCCATTTGCAACAACGTGGATGGAACTAGAGCGTATCATGCTTAGCGAAATAAGTCAAGCAGAGAAAGACAACTATCATATGATCTCCCTGATATGAGGAAGTGGTGATGCAACATGGAGGCTTAAGTGGGTAGAAGAATAAATGAAACAAGATGGGATTGGGAGGGAGACAAACCATAAGTGACTCTTAATCTCACAAAACAAACTGAGGGTTGCCGGGGGTGGGGGTTGGGGAGAAGGGGGTGGGATTATGGACATTGGGGAGGGTATGTGATTTGGTGAGTGCTGTGAAGTGTGTAAACCTGGTGATTCACAGACCTGGGGATAAAAATATATGTTTATAAAAAATAAAAAATTAAATAGACTGCCATAACCCTTTCCCACCTTTCATATTATGGCTATCATAAGCTTTCTTACTAAATTTTAAAGATTAAACAATTCCACAGATGGAAAAAAAAAATTAAACAACAAAATAAATGTGATATAGATCTGAACAGAAAAATAAACTTGGCCAACAAAATGCATTGGATTGACTGATACCCAACATCTAGAAAATACATATTATACTCAATTCTAGACATCTAGACAATACCTTTTATACTCTAGGGATCATTTTCAGAAACTGACAAAAAATTAGCATAATTCTCAACAGACATCAAAGAACTCGTATCATATAGATCACATTCATTAACAGGAATGCAATAAAATCAGAACTTAATTGTAAAAGTTTATTTGGAAAATTTCAAATGTACTAAATAACTGATGGGTTGTAGAAAACATTATAATATTTAAAGTGAAAAATAAAAGTGATTACGTGTCAAAACTTCCCAAATGCAGCTACACTGGTAGTTAGAGGAAAATTTATAGCCTTTCCAGGCTACGTAGAAACTAGAAAAGGATTTAAAATTAATGACATAAGAGTGCAACTCCAGCTGTTAGAAAATGGGCAACCAAATAACCCAAGAAAATAGAAAAATAATAATGATGAGAGTAAAAATTTATAAGATTGCATACAAAGACATAATAGAGCATTAAAAATGCAAATTTGTTTCATTTCTGGGCTGGTGAAGTAGAGACATCTGAGACAAGATTTTTCTAAAAATTACAGGAAAGCTTCGTAAATAGCATTTGGCATGAAAAGAAGAAGGTAACTAGAGATACAGGAGCAATGACAAATTCATAACCGAATATTCTAAATGTCATTATGCCAGTACATTTCAAAACTCAGAGAACCTGAACCATTTTTTTAAAAAGATTTTATTTATTTATCAGAGAGGGAGAGGGGGAGAGAGCGAGCACAGGCAGACAGAATGGCAGGCAGAGGCAGAGGGAGAAGCAGGCTCCGTGCCAAGCAAGGAGCCCGATGTGGGACTCGATCCCAGGACTCTGGGATCATGACCTGAGCCGAAGGCAGCTGCTTAACCAACTGAGCCACCCAGGCGTCCCGAACCTGAACCATTTTTTAGGAAAACAAAATTAGACAACATCCTGATTTAAGAAGGGAAAGAAAATTTGATCTCTAAACATTAAAGGAATTGAATAACTGTTTAAAAAAAGATTTTTATAGTTAGTATAATTAGTTCAAAATGTTTGGGGGATTTTACAAGAAGTTTCATGGAGTGATTCCTCTCTATTTTATAAAAGTTATTCCAGAATATAAAATAAGAAGTAGAGACACCTGGGTGGGGCTCAGTCAGTTAAACATCTGACTCTTGATTTCAGTTCACTTCATGATCTCAGGGTCATGGGATCAAGCTCCACGTCCACCTTTGCGTTCATCAAGGAGTTTGCTTGTCCCTCTCCCTCTGCTTCTCCCCCTGCTCATTATCTCTTTCTCTTTTAATTTAATATGAATAAATAAAAAAAACTAGAAATAAATCTCCTTTTAAGAGGTTGAATAGGAGCCCCTGAAAGATACATATGTGCCCTAACCCCTAGAACCCACAAATACTATCTGATAAGGAAAGAGTGACTACTGCCTTACATGAGCATGGCAAAAGATATGTCCGAGGCTTTTGAGAAGAAGAGTTTATCCTGGTTTATCTGGATATACATTCTTCTGAGAGAGAGGCAGAAGGAGTTTGAGATGGAAGAGGAGGGGGCAGTGTGACCACAGACGTAGAGATGGGGTGATGTGTCCACAAAGCAAGGAATGCGTGCAGCCCCCGGATGCTCCAAGAGACAAGCCACAGATTCCCCTTTAGAACCAACACTTTGAGTTTATACTTCTCCATATTTAAAAGGGAACAAATTTCTCTACTTTTAAGCCTCCGAGTTTGTGGCAATTGGTTATGGCAGTGAGAGGAAACTCACACTCCTCCCCATCCCATTTTTAGAAGAATAAGAGAATTTTAGTTCTAAGCTCTTTGTGAAGTGCAGGGAAACAAAAAGTTGTTCGGGGAAACAGAGAAACAAAGTTAATCATGAACCGCTGAGATGTGAATGGTGTTTACGTAGTCATGATATCTAAACACGGAAGAGGGAGAGTAACCGAAAGGATGATATCATGAGAGAATCAGAGGGTGTATAGGGTTCCTGAAGGGTTAAAGCCCTAGGGGGAGCGAAGTCCTTACTTACTGTAAGGAATACAGTAGGGTTCACATTTTTGCCTCAAAGGGGTGGGGAAGATGAACATTCTCTTTCTGGGCTTTACGGAGCCCCTGGACTTTTCATCAAGAAGGTGACTTAAGGGGGTGCCTGGGTGGCTCAGAGGGTTAAGCCTCTGTTTTCAGCGCACGTCATGATCTCAAGGTCCTGGGATCGAGCCCCGCATCAGGCTCTCTGCTCAGTGAGAGTCTGCTTCCTCCTCTCTCTCTCTCTGCCTGCCTCTCTGCCTACTTGTGATCTCTGTCTATCAAATAAATAAATAAAAATCTTTAATAATAAAAAAAAAAAGAAGGTGACTTAATCAGGTTTGTGTTTTGAATGGTTTGAATTCAGATCACCAATCTACACTGCCTGTATTCTGGTCACCACCAGACTGGTGGTCAGACTGGTGATCTGAATTCGAACCATGCAGCAGCAGAGAGAGACAGAGGAATTGCAGGTCCCTCGGGAATCAGTGGGCAGTAGTGGTTCTCGAACTGCGGTCTCTGAGCTAACAGCACGATGTGGGGGTTTGGCAGATGGGCAGATTCTCAGGCCCCTCCCAGAAACTGGTGGGAGCCCAGCAATCTGTGCTTTAACAAGCCCACCTGGCGGTTCTGCTGCAGGCTTATTACATGGGACAGCCACTGAGCTACAGCATTTTGGTGACTGATGGGATGTGCAGGTTGAAGGAGAGGAAGAGGAATGAGGACAACGTCCAATTTCTGGCTTGAGCAGCTGGGCAATAAAGAGGAAAATAAAATTCAAGATAAACAACACACAAGTAATTTGTAAGTGGAGTTATGTTCATAGTCTGCTGATACCGGGGTGGGGACCAGTGTAGGCTCGAGGAGCCTCTGAATGAGAGAGTCTACCTTCAAAGCTCATGAAAGTGTTGGAGATTTTCCATGGTTTTCCATAGTTAACTTCTTCCCAAGCTAACTCTTGCTGAAAGTCCATTTTTGTTTTATCAACATGTAACCACAAAACCAGAATTCTTTACAATTCCTATTCAGATGAGGGCTCTGACATGCTGCTAAGACACCGCATGGGAAGGAATCTCAAGAAGGGGGAGAGTGTTAATGACTAAAGGAAGCGATCTCCATGAAATTGATCTTCCTTCTTTCAACAGTCTGTCTTGGGCCTTTAAATGTGTCGCATAAATCTTTCCTGGCCCAATCATTTCAGGGCACCAGAGAATGAGAAACATATGAATGAATAATTTATTTGTTTCAGTGACTAGCCCAGGTTTTAGATAATGTATCACTAAAAGAGTAATTTTTAAAACCTGGCATCTCTGAACAGGTCACCTCACTCCTGGATGACTACCAAAGGCTCCCCAAACCTGGCTTCTTGCCACTGCATCCATTTTGCACACCGATGCCAGATTAATCTTCTGGAAGCACCTGGAACACAACTAACTCTATATAATTCCGTTACTGAGTCTCTTCCCTTTTTCCAAACACAATATTAAAATGGCTGAGAAATGTCCTATGTCCTCATAATATCTGAAAGTATCCCCTCTTGAAAACTCAGTAGGAAAAATAAAAAGAAAGCATTGAATTATTAGCACTTTTCTCTTCTATCTGAAAAATCTGTAGGAAAAAATCTAAAGAAAGGTTAGATAGAGAAGTGCTTTGCATTCTA
The DNA here is from genome assembly GCF_022355385.1 of Mustela nigripes. Lineage (NCBI taxonomy): Eukaryota > Metazoa > Chordata > Mammalia > Carnivora > Mustelidae > Mustela > Mustela nigripes. The sequence goes on along the minus strand of NC_081559.1, from coordinate 175,905,381 downwards.
AATTCATACGCAAGACTAAGATGGCAAGTGCGCACCTGTAAGAAATTTCTGCCTGGGGCGAATGGGTCAAGCACGTTGCAAAAATACTGGATAGACAGTGTTGGGAGCTGGGGCTTTGCATGCAAAGGGGAAGAGCTGTCTATAGAGAGGAAAGTATGTACAAGCCATGCATCGTCTCTGGGCACAGAGTGGAGCCATTCCTTTTGGGATGATCAAGGATCAGCCTAGTTTACTGACTATCAAACCACAGTATTTGTAGCTTTGAGGTAGGCACCACTGGGTGGTCACCATCCCGGAAGATTTCAGATGCTGCCTCAGTTTCCCAATGGCCTCTATCCACCAGTGATGGGCAGTGCTCTTTCAAGAGGAGTGTGGTGATGAGCACATCTAGATTTTCTCACAGTCTACGCTCCTCAGCCCTCTTGTCCCAGATCACTGAAACACATATACATGGGGTTTGCTTTAATTTCTTCAGCCCCGTTCATCCCCCCTCTTCTCCTTGGTCTGATGAATCCTTTCTTTTCTTCCCCGAGCCAAGGGGGTGGAAAGGTAGTTAGTTTTGTTTCGTTTTGTTTTGCTTTTACCCAAAGTGTTTTCCCCAAAGCTTTTATCTGTTTTTAAATTCATTCTTTTTCCTTTAAGTTTTTTTGAGAACTGAAAGGCAGAAAAGGTTCTTTTTCTTCTGCTCTCTGTTATCACCTTTTTATTTTGGAACCAGGGCAAGCAATTAGCTGAGACAAGCATAGTGTCTTGAGTGAAAGGAAGGGAAAACTGGAAGAAAGTAATCTCTACAAAATGGCGGTTAAGATTAAGATGACCTATATGAAATTGTTTATATTCAGCCCACTTCACTTACAAAATAATAACTTCAAATTTTTAAATATTTTTGAAAACCTTTTGCTACTACTGAAAGGCATGTCAAAAAGACTTTACTTTAGCTAAAATCACTACTTAAAAAGATGCAATTTCCAAATTGGTACAAACTAAGAATTATGGTACTCTTGGTGTAAAGGGGAGTTAATTAAGGTAGAATTAATCAAAGAGAACTTTCTAGAAGAGGTGAACCTTACTGGTCTTAATTAGTGATATGGACTAACAAGATAAATCAAGTATGGGCAGAGATGGCTTTGGTGGGGATGAGTTACTTTAAAAATAAAGGGCTTGTGGTTCAAGCTCAACCTGGCTCTCTTTGGCAGTACTGTGCTGTAGTGGAAGGAGCAGGAGATGGAGAATCAAATCACCTGATTTTTAATCCCAGTGAGCGGGGAAGGCTTGGGAAACTCATTAGGCTCTATAAATTTGTATTGCCGTGTCTATTGCTAAAAAAAAGAAAAGTGAAAATAACACGTCCTCAGCCTCTCTCACAGGGTTGTTGTCAGGATCAAATAAAATCATGTAAAGAGCTATAAAAAATGCAAGTAATTTCTTTATTTATAGCAACTGCTTTTGAAGTCTCATTTAGGCACGGTATGGCTTCGTGCATATTATTGATAGCAAATTTGGAAAATAAATAAACTCATCTTCAGATGCCCAAGAAATGTCAGTAACTTTTCAATTATGAAGGATAAAAGAGATGTTAGCAAAACCTCCAATTATTACCCGAGGCTCTGGCTTGATAAATATTCTTTCTGGCGGAAAAAAATACGCTGGGTTTTCTTACATATTTCTTTTTCTTCTTCTTTCTTTGTCTCCTCCTCCTTTTTCTCTTTCTTCTGCCCCTTCTCTTCCTCCTCCCTCTCTTCCTCCATCTCAATTTGTGGAGCATTAAGTGAAGCCAGACTCTAGAATTAAGCACCTTACGCAATTCTTTACATTTAATTATACATTAATCTCTTTTGTGTACTCTTCCTATTCTGTTAGCCAGCATTTTTTGTTGGATATTTACTAAAAAACAGAAATCTGTGTGATATAAACTTTGGAAATAATATAGTTCATGGGGGGGAAAAAACCCTGTTTTAGAGAGCCCATCCTTCTCTTCTCTCCATGAAAACCCCTCGTACCCCCCAAGGTTCACCTGATCGGTGGAATTTTCAGGACCTATAGCTGCCTCTGTTGACTTCCATAAACCTGACTTTTCACACCCTCAGAGGAGCTGGGCCTGAGTGCCAGGCACAGGCATGGGTGCCTTGGGCCGGGGCCTGCCCTCCTGCCACTGTGAGGCTGGGGCACAAAGCCTTGGGCTCCATGCTTGCCATGTTATTTCTCTTCCCGCCTTCTTTAACCTTTCAGATTAGTGACAATAACGGTGTCTAGGATGTGGAAGGCCCGTCTGTGAGGGGCTAATTGATTTCCCTCCGTCACTCCCCGTTATTTTTTTCCCCTCGCCTCCAGAAGCACGCTCGGAACCAAAGGCCACGCATGGCAGCAGCTCATGCTGGCAAAATCCTGCTTTTATTATTCCTTCCCTGGCAACAATTATTTACCCAGCTTGTCAAGTGACTGAGGACATCGTGGCGACCATCTGTTTCCCTCTGTCTGAATCCTTTAATGTAGTTAGACTCCATTTTCAGGAGCACCTGACTAAGGCGGCTTGAATCTCTCTCCGATTGTGTGTGCTCGCTTTGGCGGTGTTTCTTCGCCGGGGCTGGCATTTTCTCTTCACGCTTGTTCATTCGATTAGCATCCTTCTCTTGTGAATTAACTGCTTAGCTTCCAGCAAGTGGTGTCTCAGTCAGCTTTCCCCCACCCCGGAACATTTCCCTTTCATCTCCCCTCATCTGCGCAGACACCATCTCTTGGTTCTGTCGCTTTAACAGAACCTCCAAAGAACTCTCCACTCCCCTCCTCTTCTCTGGCAGTGTCCTCGGTTCAGGGCTCATGGTGTCTTGCCTGGAGGACTCACAAAGCCTGTTCTTCTTGTAGACAAGCCTCACCCCCTGCGAACCGCAGCTGCCAAGTGATTTTCCCCAAACACATGGCTGCGTTCATGACTCTGCTCTGCTTGGATTCCTCAGGAATTTTCCACTGGGGTCAGGCTAAGCCCATCCACTTTGGTCATGATACACAACCATCTTTGGAAATCTACCCTGTTTTCTCTCTATTGTGTTAGGTCCTCCTATTTTTTTTTTTTTTTCTCTTCACTTGAAAAAGCCCCAGCAGTGGTTCCGAATTGGCAGTGTTGGGGGACAACATTTGGCAGTATCTGGAGATGCGTTTGATTGTCCTAACTGGGGGGAATGGGGATGCTGCTGGCATGTACTGGGTGGAGGATTGGGCTGCTGGCATATATCATACAATGCACAAGACAGCTACACATGGCAGAGACTCATTCAGCCAAAATGTCAACAGCACTGTAGGCTGAGAAACCCTGTTCTAGCCACACCAGCTATTGCGTTGTCTGAAAGCACCACGCTCCGGCTCCTCCATATTTTTGCCCAATGACCTTTCCTCTCCAGTGCATCTCTCTCTCCTACCATTTGCCTGTTAATGTCTAATTATCCTCCAAGGTTTAGCTCAAGAATCCCTTCCCTTGGATATCCTGACCATGCACAAGGTCTCATGCCCCCCTTCTCGGCTTTTAGTCATCCAAAATTTCAAGACACACACGTACACACCATCTACTATGATGTTAAGTTCTGGAACTAAAATAGTGAGCAAAATTAGCATGGTCACTGCATTTATAAAATCAACAATCTGGGGGGAGACAGGAAGTCACCAAATAAGCTTGCAAAAAAAAAAAAAATGTGCTCCCCAGACATGTATGCCCACCTCCTCTCCATGTCCAGGACTCATTGCCTTTATTTTATTGATGAGTTCTGTTCAGGGATCGTTCCTGGCCCTTGCATTGGCAAAATTTTGTTTTGTTTGGATCTTGTGTTAACACTTTTTCAAAACTTGTCTCAAACACAGGGCCAGAGTCCAGATTCCTTAGCACCATGTCCCACACCGTTTCCCAGTGGCCATTCCCTTCCATTACCCTTTCCCAACCTCTGCACCCGGGATCCCATTATGTTATGGCCACACTCTGGTTCTTGTAACTTTTCCTTCTTCCATCAAGACCCAGCTCAAGTATTCCCTCATCTTCAAAGCCTCTTGAAATACAGAGTTCATTCATCTGTGGGTACTCTTAACACATGGTTCATATTGGTATGTCATCACTTAGTAAAGAAAAGTGGAGAAAAGCATAATGTCTGGATTCTGACAGCTCCAAAGTTCCTTCATCTTTCTAAGCCTTAATTTCTTCATCTGAACAATAAATAATAGTGCCTCCCACGTAAGTTTCTGAAAATATTAAATAAAGTAATTCATGTGAAGTACCCAATGTAGTATTAAGGACTCGATGAATGTTAATGGTTATTACTGTCTATAACCATGTTGTAGGCTATCTAACTGATTCTGTATCCTTGCGCTGGATTGACTGCTTTTTCCCCTAAGGATAAGAGCTATATTTTATTCAACACTGTAGCCCAGACACAAGAAAAATCTGAACAGTAGCCGCTTAGTGCGTGTTTGAGTCAAGGTTGGGGACTCAGTGCAGTGGGCTCTGCTATAACAATTTAATGTCCAACATCCACTGAACATTTACTAGGTACAGCAGCAGTGGCAAGCACTTTCTGCAGATTGCCTCTCTTCAGCCTCACCATCGCCCTGGGAGATTGGTGCCATTATAATCAGTTCCCATTTTACAGAAAACTGCGGCATGGAGAGATAACAAGCCTGCCCAAAGTTACGCAGGAAGTGATCAGTCCACATTTAAATGCATGGATCACTAGGTCTTTACTAAAAAGTAGCATCAGTATTTATTTCAGGAATTCATTTGGTAGTACAGCAGACACAGAGAAGCTTTTTGACTCGATGCAGATGATACAAAAACAGCCACTTCTTCGCTCAGCACCAGAATTATTTCCGGCTTCTAGAAGTCACTCCTGGACAGAGTCACAGTATAGGAAGGGGACATGAGGAGTGGGAAGTATTTATCTTTGAACTCAAACCAGGTACTTTCAGAGAAGGCAACAGCCCATGTGCCTTCTCCATTTTCCTGGATCTTCTGTGATATACAATGTGGGCAATAAGTAAAAGAGAAGAGGAGAGCATGAGAGGGATGCGTGCTTCCCGTCGGGAAAATTGAAAGAAAAATGGTTTATTCAGTCATGAATGAAGAAACCTCTTGGTGGAGTCCCTAGACAGGGATGACATTACCCCCTAAGGACACAGGCCAGCTAATGGCCAGGTTTTTACTGGGAGGTGAAGAGAAGTGTCTCGGAAGTATATAAAAGAAGCTGTTTCCACAGCATTTGGGTCACAGGCAGTTCTTCTAACAGGAGCTCATAGAGCATAACTCAACTATAAAGAGGACCTGGGGAGTTCTTAAGCTACCTGGGCTCCTAGGGCACCTATTTAAATTCTTAATTTTAGTCAAATGAGTATCATCCCTGCAACAAAATAAGGCGAACTACTGAGTTTCACAATTTGCTCTTAGAGCAAACTGTAATTAATCCTCCAAAAAGTCATTGGGATGGAAAACTTGCAGTACAGAAAGCAAATGTTATTAAAGCTTCGAAGTTTTCCCATGGATTAATGGTGTTGCTCCCTCATTCTAAGACAGGGCTCTGGGGGTCCAGGCTGGGGGCTTGAGTTAAAGGTGACACTATTAGAACGAGGGCCTCGTTAGGGGGCTGAGTCTCTGGCTCAAGTAGGGAAGGTAGCTCAGCTGTTCCCCCAAATGTACTGAATAGTTGTGGAAGAGGGGTGCCTTGGTGTTATGCCTATTCGATGGGTGGACGTGTCCTGTGCCCTGGCCCTGTTAACTTCCTTTGCTCTCCACTCTCCTGACTGAGGAGAGTAAAAGTCATAGAGACCCTAGAAAACCAAGTGCCGTGGAAAGAATGAGCTCTCAGGAAGGGAGGGCAGAGGCAGGCAGAGCTGAAAACAAACCACTTGGACTATGAATTTGAGAGAAGCCTTACCCCAGTGGCCTCAATTTCATTGATTTGTGGGGAAGAAGAAATGTGTTGAAGATCAGAGAAAAGGCAACCACTTGACCTACAAACAATCCAAGAAGAAAAACAAGTGAATTATTTGTGGAAGCTATTTGAGTAAATATATATCCTTTAAATATATATTATTTTATTCTTCACAGTAGGGAGAGGTGGTTCCCCAAAGATGAATTGGGGCACAATTCACCATAAGGAGGGAGACATGCTAGATAGACAGAAGAAACAGATGTGCTTCACACAGATTATAATATATGGGGTCATATATATCAGGTAATATGCAGTGTTCAAGAAACAAGAAAGAAAAACCAGATCTGATCCTGCATGTACACACAAATCTTTAAGTAATTAAATGACAATAAAATATCCTTACCATGGGACACAATTTGCTACTGCAGGTTGTCTCACAGAAGGTATATATAAGAAACAGAAGTTTCTTATATATTTGCTGAAATGAAAAAAGAATTTACTAAGTTATTAGAGATATTCTTCATAATTTAACCAAACCGTGAGTTTCTCTATTACAACCATATATATTACATATTATCTATTACATATTTAATTTTGCTAGCAAAGCACCAATAGCTCTATATTATACATGCATAATATATATGTAATTATATATATATTATATATACATTCACATTTTATGGTTATAGGTATCATATAATTATATATGAAATTATACTAGCAAAGCACCAACAATAGAGATTTCTGGTTAGTAGATTCTCTAGTTGATAGAATTTTTGGTACAACAGGTTAGTTTTTATTCTTGGCCAATGAAAGAAATGATGTAGAGGTAAGGGCCTTGAATGATCAGGGAATCTGGGAAAATAAAGTTTTTTTCTTGACATCAGTTATACATAAGAACTCAACTCCTTCAGTATCCATAGATTTACTTCTCCCTGGAAGCAGCATGCACATTTTAACTCTAAGCCCAATTATCCTCAGTAGTTCGGTCTCTGCTTTGGTTTCAGAGCTCATCTAGACAAATGCTTTCTCTGGAGGATGTTTCTTCCCTTGTAAGTATGAACTAAATAAATCAGCAATCAGAAAGACAGCCAGGGTATGATTAGCCAGAGTATCCTGGATAAACAGTGTTTTAATTCCCTACATGTTGACAAAATTTATAATACTGCAAATTACAAAATTCACTCTGGGTTATTCAGGGGAAATTAAAATTAAATACCGAGCACCCTGACTTTACTGCCTCCTGGCCTGACTTGAGCATCCAGATGGCATTCATTCATCGGACAGTATGTCACTGTGGGTCTCATAGATCCCTTGACTGGGGACTAGGGACCCCGTACTGGCACCGTCAGTGGCACCTGGTTCCCATATTTATTCCAACAGTGCCCCTGTTGGGAGAGATGATCCTGCCACCAGCATCTGTGTGCCACTCAGTCCCCGTATGATACCTCCAGACTGAGCAAAGACCATGGGAGCTTGCCGCATATAGTTGGTGGAATGGAACCAAGCATGTAATCCAGTAGGCTCATCTGTCAGTAAGGAGGCAGGACTGGGACAGAGGAAAACCAAGGAGACAGGAGAGTAAGCTTGTCAGGCAAACAAATGGAGGAAAAAGCAGAGGAGATGATTTTAAAAAGAGTGGGGAGAGGGGATAGAGAAAAAAAACCATCTGCCTGACCTCCGGCCGCGCTCCGAGCTCACCGAGCCTGTGACCGGTTCAAGGTCACCCCGAGCTGCGAGCTCACTGTCGGCTCTGTCTCTGTAGCCGGCTTTCCCGTTCCAATACCCGCAAGCTCTGCGACACTCAGACACCCCCGATCCTTCTGTGACCCTGTGGGACCTGAGGCCATGCTGACCCCGTGTGGGCTTTGCCCCGGGTAGCCTCTGGAGCGATGTCCCTCAGCAGAACAGACTTTTAAAAGTCCTGATTTTGTGCGCGGTTGCTCCGCCGCTTGCCGGGAGCCGGCCCCTCCCCCCCGGGGTCTATCTTCCCGTCGCTTTGGATTCACTTCTCCGCCGGTCCTACCTTTCAGAAAGTGGTTGTTTTTCTGTTTCCAGAATTGCTGTTCTTCTTCTCTTCGATCTGCCGATGGATTTTCAGGTGTTTGCAATCTTTAGATAAGCTATCTAGCTGATCTCCGGCTAGCTGAAGTAGTCTCGGCCTGCTACTTCTCCGCCATCTTGACTCCTCCCGATAGCTGACTTATCCACAGAGACCTGGCAGGCCAGAAAGAGCTGGCATGATATTTTCAGAGCACTAAATGAGAAAAACATGCAGCCCAGAATACTATATCCAGCTAGGCTATCATTGAAAATAGGAGAGATTAAAAGCTTTCAGGACAAACAACAACTGAAAGAATTTGCAAACACCAAACCAGCTCTACAGGAAATCTTGAAAGGGGTCCTCTAAGCAAAGAGAGAGCCTACAAGTGGTAGATCAGAAAGGAACAGAGACCATATACAGCAACAGTCACCTTACAGGCAAAACAATGGCACTAAACTCATATCTCTCAATAGTTACCCTGAATGTGAATGGGCTAAATGCCCCTGTCAAAAGACACAGGGTATCAGAATGGATAAAAAAACAAAACCCATCTATATGTTGCCTCCAAGAAACACATTTTAAGCCCGAAGACACCTCCAGATTTAAAGTGAGGGGGTGGAAAAGAATTTACCATGCTAATGGACATCAGAAGAAAGCAGGAGTGGCAATCCTTATATCAGATCAATTAGATTTTAAGCCAAAGACTATAATAAGAGATGAGGAAGGACACTATATCATACTCAAAGGGTCTGTCCAACAAGAAGATTTAACAATTTTAAATATCTATGCCCCCAACGTGGGAGCAGGCAACTATATAAACCAATTAATAACAAAATCAAAGAAACACATCAACAATAATACAATAATCGTAGGGGACTTTAACACTCCCCTCACTGAAATGGACAGGTCATCCAAGCAAAAGATCAGCAAGGAAATAAAGGCCTTAAACGACACACTGGACCAGATGGACATCACAGATATATTCAGAACATTTCATCCCAAAGCAACAGAATACACATTCTTCTCTAGTGCACATGGAACATTCTCCAGAATAGATCACATCCTCGGTCCTAAATCAGGACTCAACCGGTATCAAAAGATTGGGATCATTCCCTGCATATTTTCAGACCACAATGCTCTAAAGCTAGAACTCAACCACAAAAGGAAGTTTGGAAAGAACCCAAATACATGGAGACTAAACAGTATCCTTCTAAAGAATGAATGGGTCAACCGGGAAATTAAAGAAGAATTGAAAAAAATCATGGAAACAAATGATAATGAAAATACAACGGTTCAAAATCTGTGGGACACAACAAAGGCAGTCCTGAGAGGAAAATATATAGCGGTACAAGCCTTTCTCAAGAAACAAGAAAGGTCTCAGGTACACAATCTAACCCTACACCTAAAGGAACTGGAGAAAGAACAAGAAAGAAACCCTAAGCCTAGCAGGAGAAGAGAAATTATAAAGATCAGAGCAGAAATCAATGAAATAGAAACCAAAAAAACAATAGAACAAATCAACGAAAGTAGGAGCTGGTTCTTTGAAAGAATTAATAAAATTGATAAACCCCTGGCCCGACTTATCAAAAGGAAAAGAGAAAGGACCCAAATAAATAAAATCATGAATGAAAGAGGAGAGAAAAAAAACCATTCTTTTTGCTGAATCTGAGAGGGAGAGAGAGACACACAAGGTGATACCGCAGTATTGAGCCATAAGACCATCTAAATCCATCCCACCCTGCAGGAAAGAAGCCTGGGTGCTCCTCTATGTGTGTGCACCGGCTCGCTCACAGAGGAGGTGATCTGGCCGGGCTGCTACCTGGGCCTGGTCTGGTCATATATAACAACTCAACAGGTAAGGGAACAGTGAAAATAACAGCAGGAAAGCCCAAGAAAGGTGAGGACTGGTCATGTATTTTTTCATATAGGGAAATGTAAGAGTCCAGAAGAAGCTTGAGAAAAGCTCTAACCTTAATGCTGCCATTAATAATACAGCAATGGCACCATTTCTTAACACACTCTTTTCCAGGCACCTGAGGGAGCTGAGGTTTTACACGGGCCCTCTTGTCTAAGCCCAACAGCAGCAGCACACAGCAGGTCCTGTGTCTTCCCTCCAGCTTAGGACTGCACCAGATCTTCAGGAACTTACCCAAGGTCACATGGCAGGGGGTGAGGAGAAAAGGGAGGAAGGGGAATCTGGGACAGGGGTCAGAACCATCCACATGTTCAGCCCATTTCACTGGTTTGAGATTTTTTTCTGACAAAAGGAACGAACTACAAACATGTGAAGATACTAACCAAATGCCTGCTGAATCTCCCTCCTGCACTTTAAGTCAGTGCAGCACATAAAGCCCTTGATTTCCAGCTAGCAATGAATGATACTGAGATTCTGTGTGGCTCAGGGCTCTTTGTCTGAAGTCTTTCTCCTTTATTTATTTTTTTAAAGACTATTTGAGAGAGAGAGAGAGAGAGAGAGAGAGAGCAAGCCTGAGCAGGGAAAGGAGCAGAGGGAGAGGGACCAGCAGACTCCTTGCCGAGCATGGAGCCTGATGCAGGGCTTGATCTCATGACTCTGAGATCATGACCTGAGCCAAAATCAAGAGTCAGACTTTTAACCAGCTGAGGCCCCCAGGTGCTCCTAAAGTTTTCCTCCTTTAAAACAATTATATATATATCGTGGGAAAGAAAGTGATACACACAAGTATGTCAGGAGAGTGGCGTAAACACTGGAACACAAATTTAACACCAATTTCCCTGTTTTATTCATAAAGCCTGTTAAAGAGAAAGCTTTGTTTTAGAAACATAAATGGCCAAATTGATGCACAAGCTGTGATGGGTAGCCTATGAGGTCTACAGGCCTTTTGCCACAGAGGGAAAGGGACTTCTTGATAGTGAATAACAGAGCCAGTGTGGGTGTGAAAGGAAGTATCACACTCGTGCATGGCAGCTTCGGTCATACCCACTCTTTCCTAAATCTCACTAATGACTTCCTCAGCAGAGCCATGAAATCCCGCCTGCTGCCTGGAGTCAAAGCCAACAGAACAGTGGTGCCCACAGCAGGCACTGAACTATCGGTGCCATGTCTCTAGTCAGTGGAACTATAGCCCAAGGCAGTTCCTGTCTCTTTTAGGATCTTTTCTTATTGGTGTGGTTGGGGCTGCTCAGTAGGCAGAGGTGGGTAAGGACTATGAACCAAGACATGGGGAAGGAGAGATCTGTCCCCCCAAATGTTTCTAGGCTACCCCACTGCTGATGACCACAGTCTTTGCATTCCGCCACACCACTCCCAAACTGCCTCCTTAGGTACAGGAAAAATTTAAAAATAATGTATCCCTTCTATTGTGGGTTTTCTTGAAGAAGGGACACAGCAGGTCCCAGCAGGGCATCCTAAAATTTCTTGTTTCTGTCTTCCTGAGGACTTCATGGGGATCACTCACAAATCTCTTGTCCCAGATTCTCTCGTCCAGGCCCACATGGTGCTCCCAGCATCACTGGGTTGTCCCCTCCATGTCTCCCTCACAGCCAGCCTGCTGCCTTCCAAAGCCTGGGCACTGGCAGCCACACTGCTGACCAGCAGAAGCTTCCAGCCCTCAGGAAATCTGGTCAGGTCTGACTGCTCATATTCCAGGGGCAGCCCCCTGAAAAACTGATGAATATAATTTTAAACCTCAATATAAAAAGAAAAGATGCCAAAAATAGAAACTGGTAAGGACAAGACTGGGAATCCTGAGACAATTAAGAAGTGAGAGGGACAAGAAGGCTTAAGGTCAAAATGATACACTTATTTGCGGATTAATGAGTGTTTTAATGAGCGGTTCATTAGAAAATTGGGATAAGGCAAAGAAGAGAGAGGAAGAAAGACCATTTGGGCTCTTTTAAATATAAACTGAAGCAAAAAGAGCTAGACAAATTAATGTCTTATTTGTTTTTGTTGAAACAGAGTAAATGATTAAAATCATACAGAATATATGAACTGTAAATATTGTTCATAATGTTCAATGGAGAAATGATATTTCAGCCAGAATGCAATTAGTGGAATCAAAAAAAGATGCCCCCCCCAAAATAAGATGGCCCCACAATTTGTTGTCTTAGGAGGGAGATCTGCAAGAAGCTAATAGAAGAATCCTGATGACACAGAATCTGTACTCTGCAGTGTGGTGGGGGAGAAGACCACATCTTCATTAGAGTATATTTGCTCCTTCCTCTCTCCATCCTGTTCTTGCTAAATGGAAATCAGACACATGCATCAAGGGGACTGGGTCACTTCATCTGCATAGTAACTGTTATATTAAGATTTGCCGCAAAAAAAGCAGTCCATTAAGTTTGCCTCTAAAGAGGGAAAGGAGTAGAAATAAATTACCAGCTGAAGGACATTCTGGGAAGGGCTCTTCAGGGCATTCGTTATTACTATTTACAGTGAGTTGAAATCGATTGTTCCAATGCCTCAACTCTATCCAGTTCAGTTTTGCCCTTGGGAATGCTTTATTTCTTCCAGCTTCTGAATCAACAAGTAGGATTCTGATTTGTTAGCTCCATAAAAGGATCTAAGAGGCCTCAATGAGGTAATTCAGTTTTCAAAACAGACTATGTTTTCACTGGAAGACAGAAATGCGGGCACTACTGTTCTGACGAGAAGCAGAGTGATGATGCTTTGAGCTGGGAAGGAGACAAGACACTCAGGGAAAGGCTGGCCAGACTAGTGGTGCATGAAGCCTAGGGTAGCTTCCTGAAGTAGGATCTAGATGATGCCGACCAAATAGTCTGCAAGGGCATACTTCTACACTCTCACAGGAAATCCCAGTGTCCTCAAGTTTCTTTCCTTTACACTTGCTGTATCCTAGAATTCCTTTTCCTAGTCTGAGGTACGATTGGATTATGAGACCTGAGAACACTAGAGAAAGTCTTACACTTGAAATGTAACCTATGGGAGCCTGCCTTTGTACCTGAAATTCCTACACCCCTCATTTCTAAGGTTATTAGCGTTGAAGGCAGCTCTTGAATGATGATGTTTCCAATTATTTGTGGCAAACTGAAGTTGAATTACATTATCGTATGACTCCTAGGAGGGACCAGGACACCAAAGAATGGGACACAGGTTGGGTCAGTTTAGATGGGAAATTAAGGTAGGGAGATGTGGAGAGGCTGTGTGCTTCCAGAAGCGTGGATTGGTGGAAAGAGCACTGAACCGGGAATCCGAAATCTGGGGTTTGAGCTTTCTTTTGGTTTCTTCTTAACTACATGGCCTTAGATAGGTCATTTGGAATTTCAAAATTTCAGTTTTTCTCATTATAAAATTGCCATAATAACACGTCCCCTAATAACCTCACAAGGCTATTGTGATAGTAATACAAGGTCATCAAAAGCAGACCCAGGTTTTGTGGGAACTGAAGCTTACTGAATTTGAGGTATGCTGGTTAAAAAGAGGAGTGTTAAATTATAAAAACAAAATTAGGTATGGATGTGGAAATTTAGAAAAAGAAAAGAAATTACAATACGTTATGAAAACTGCACATCTGGCTCAAGTTTATTTTAGAGAGATGTCAAAAATACTACAGAGGAAGTGGCCAGGAAGAGACATGTGAGGTAAAGAGAGATTGCAACAAATTGTGATTAAAATACTGACTTTTTTGCAAATTTTATGAAAGCACAGAACATTTGAACACATTGCCAGGGTCTTGGGAGGGACCTGTACCTGCCAGATGTCCAGAAGCCAAAGCTTCCTTAGCCTCACAGTAAATCAGTTTCTGAGATGTCTGTTAAAGGTCTTTGTGAACTGTGAAGTATAATATAAATGAAGCATATTGTTTGCATTTTCTCCATTTCCAGAGTTGTTGCCTGATCAGAATTCTATTTGGGGCTGCTATTCTAATACCATTAAAGTAAAGTTGATGCAGATTGGGGTTTAGATGATTTGTGTCACAGCCACGGTCCAGATTATTCGATTGAAAGTACGCATTTACCTAAATTTCCCAGGTCAGACTATATACACCCAATTGCACTTATAAAGCAGGTGTTAGACTTATAAGTGATTCAGACAGTTTATAGAGCTTAAAATACATAACTTTTATTTGAGCCTTGGATCATCTACTGCTATGTAACAAATCATCCCAAAACGTTGTAGCTTAAAACAATGGTAATCATGTGTTATTTCTCCTGCTCTCTGTGGGTAGTTATTTGGGACTGGTTTGGATAAGCAGTGCTAGTGCAGGGTCCCCCAGGTTGTTGCAATTGGATTTAGGTGGGGGCTGCAGTCATTCCATAGGCTTAACTAAAGCCAGAGGATTTACTTCGAAAGTATTCACAGAGGTGGCAAGTTGGTGCTGGCCAACAGCCAGCAGCCTGTTTTTCTCCATGTGGGATTCTCTCCCAGGCTACCCAACTGTTTTGCAGTCGGGTAGCTCTGGGCTTCCTCCAGAGAAAGTCATCCAAGAGAAGGAAAGAGCTGGTAGAATCATTGTGCCATTTATGACCTAGCCTTGGGAGCCATCCGTGTCACATGTCTTACATTCTGTTGGTCTAGGAAATTAGAATTCAGTCCAGTGAAGAGAACAAAGATTTTGTCTCTCAGTGGAGGATTATCAACATCATATTTAAGAAGAGCTTGTAGAATGGAATAGATATAGATACAGATATAGATATGCATCCATCTTCAGGAAAGAGAGTATGCTACAAACCTCATACAAACTTGGGCCATGGTAGGGCAAACATTTTTATCCTTCATCATCAGAAGGGCCTACTTCAAAGCATTTTGTCAAGAAGAAGCTTGATAGACCTATGTTCAAATCTGTTCCCTAAAGCCAGTTCTCTGAGTCATGCTGGGAAAAGTTCCCTAACCTCTCAGGATTTCTGTTTCCTTGTTTGTTAACTCTAATACCTGATGGCTGTCATAAACCTCAATGAGGTAAGGTCTGTGAAGGGATCAGCCCAGTGCCTGACACATAGTAAATGCTTGATAGATAGTAGGTTCATTCTGGAGATCAGATAACAGCAAATAGAACGTTAAGCAATTACTCATTAAATAACTTCTCAAGATCACATACTATAAAAAAAAATCAAATTATCAAAGCAAAATATTTTAACCTGGAGTTTAGTAATTTCTTCATTATAATAGAGTACTGAAAAATGCATTCACGTGGCAAGTAAATGACCAACACTCTATGTTTGTATGTAATTTATATTTGATTTGTTCAGATAGCTTGATTAAAAGTAGGTGCCCTTCTTTTAGCTTAACTTCAAATAACCAACTGGAAAATTAAAATTCTTCCAGTTCCAGGTGCCTGTTATTTCCTTTTGGATGATAAATGTCATCCACCTTATTGATGATGGAAGCTTTGAGCTTATGAATTACTTTTTAATTATTCAATTTGGTAGGATATACAATATGTAAAATTAATAGGAGCCTCAGTCGGGAGCAAATTTTCACTTTTTCCCTTATTTAAGTGACCTGGTCTAAATAATAATACAACTGAATTTAGCACACAGGAAAATGTGATCATATTTTTAAATTGTTATGCATATTAGCTAATTGTATTCTCTTTTTTGAATATTAAATGTGATTAAAGGGCTTTGTTTACCTAGGATTATATGGGCCGTATCTGTTGGGAGGTTGAGGGGAAGGGTTAGCAGAAAGTGTTTAATGCACTAAGCATAGGTATAATGTTTCCATAATTCATCAGCTCTGCTTTACACACCTTCCTGTGCATTTACAGAGACTGCATACATTATGCAGTGATGGATGGGATGCTGATTAAATACAATTTGCTGCTCTTGCCAAGAATACATTTTTTTTCACATTAATTTCAAAAATTCTAAATGGTGTCCTTAAAAATTACTATTTATACCAGAATTGAACACCAGAGTTAACCAGAGTCATTAGGAATTTGACAAATACCCAGTCTACTTACCCTTGACTTCTGCAGAGGGTGCTGCTTTACTCTTCCCCATCAAGACTAAGAAACAAAGCAAGTTATGGTATAAATCCCAGTCTCAGGCTTTCAGTCATTCTTGAGTGCTTCACAGTGTTCAAAACACTGGGCAGGATATCCTCTACCCCTAAGGAAATTCGTGATACTGGGAAAGCTAGCCTACTCCATCTCCCACCAGGAGAATTCCTGGGTACCTTTATGTGTTAACGGTTCTCAGGAATCAAGTAACAGTATCCTCTAGCTTCATGTAATTCAGTGTTTCTGTAGTTTATTTGAACAGGGAATTCTTTTTTGTTGTTTGTTTTTTCAAAGAACTTCAACTGACGTCCTGTAGACTGTCCTCTCCTTTCTCAGGCCACGCACTCACTATTCTAAGACATATATGTAAAACCATTTTACTTAGCAAAGCCCCTGTGGTTGGATATTTTAGTTGTTAGCAAATCTTTGCTACTTTATGCCCCCCCCCATTTGTAAACTATAGTTCCTGTCCATGTAGTACCTTTCTTTTGATAGGTTTCTAAAAATGGGATGTGTGGTCTTGACCTA